>NC_137694.1:178041409-178048909 GCF_964034855.1 Anser brachyrhynchus | reverse complement strand
TAGCATTTTTTATAATGTTCATAATATTTTTTTTTTCTTTTTTTCTTTTTCATATACTCATTCATGTTCTTAGTACTGGATTTGCTGATGTAATTGTATTAATTTTGTATAGGCAATTCAAGGAGGTACTGTTACAGTTTTATAGTTTTACCAATTCTGCTAAATCCTGGAAACCTATAAGAGATAAAGCTTGGAAGATAGGGGTATATTTTAACTAACATTTCATAATCTAGCATGTACTAAATATAAAAAGAAGCATCAGTCTTTCATTAAAACAGAGTTTCAGAAGTTCTCTGCAATTTATTTTCCTTTAAGTCAAATGGATTTGGGGTCTGGTATTAGCAAGTGAACCATGAAGTCTCTACATTGCCTGAACAATTTTTGTAAAATTCCACTTCTTAATTGCTCTAGACAAGCATCTTATATAAATATAAATATATATAAATATATATATATATATTTAGGAGAAGATAAAACTATAACTACTATTAAATTTCTCCAGAATCATGGTAGCTGTAACCACACAGAACCGGCAAAGTTTCTGATTGTGAAGCTGATTTAGGATATACTACTTTCCTTTCAAACAGTCTTAAAAAAATGTTATGTCTATGCTGAAAGTAAATAAATATTTTTCTTTCTAAAAAGAAGAAAAAAACAAATCTTACCTTTATTACAAATTTACCTTTATTACAAATATGTTATATACAGAAGAGGAACATTAATTTTACCAGCAGACGACCTAATCAGCTATAAACACAGACCAGTAGAACTTACCCCAAAGTAACTGGAGATACAAGGTTTATCCAGTTAGTAATTCAGTTCTAAGATGTTTGTTTTTTTAAGTGCCTTTTCTTCTCTCAGTTCATGAGGTCCTCTGAATGGCTGTACAGAGAGACAACTTCTCAACCTTTTTAGATTATGGCTGGAAGCAGTCTGAGAATTGGTCACGTTGTATTTGTGAAAGTTGGTGTATGAGAAGAAGGGTTTTAAAAACATGATCAAAGCACTAAGAATTTTCATAAAATGTACTGATGTTGAAGAAAAAATGTAGCTATGAGTCAGGCCATCTCAAACTACACTACAGACCTGAAATAAATCCCTTATCTGTAAGGATAGCTACTTTGTCCATCAAGACTACCATGAGACTAAGGAGCATCCAAGATGTCCTGTCTATAACTATATCTTTTATTCTTCTTTATATAGTTCTCAGATCTGTCTTATCACCAAAAGGTTAGCAAAAGTGGATGCGAATCTCATTTTAGGCATTTTCATTTGACAGAGCAATCCTAGTCTCTCTTTCAGAGATAAATAGGTGCTTTAAGGACAGAATTCACTCTTAAAATAGATATCTAAAGTAGGTCAGAATAATCATATTTGCTGTGTGCCTGTTTCCCTTTGTTGTCTATAAACCCTCAGATGATGAGTTTAGTTAAAAGGGAAATGTACCCCATTCAACATACCCATATTGCTATAACAAATGTTTATATAGGTATAACTGAACTACTGCTGTGTTTTAGCCCTGGCAGACATCTAAGCACCACAAAGCCACTTAATTGGTCTCCCCAGGTGGGACGTGGGAGACTATCAGAAAGGTAAAAGTGTGAGAACTCATGGGTTAAGATAATGACAGTTCACTAGGTAAAGCAAAACCGATGCACACAAGCAAAGCAAAACAAGAAATTCATTTGCTACTTCCCATCAGCAGGAAGGCGTTCAGCTATTTCCAGGAAACCAAGGCTCATCATGCATAATGGTTTCTTGGGAAGAAAAATGCCATCACTCCCAACATCCCCCTCCTCCCCTTCTCCCCCCTCCCCCTTACCCGAGCTTTTATTGCTGAGCGTGCCACCATATGGTATGGAGGTCAGTCTCGGTCATCTGTCCTAGCTGTGTCCTGTCACAGGTTCTTGTTCACCCCCCAGCCTGCTCACAGGCACGGCATCATAAGAAGCAAAACAAAAATGTCCTTGGCTCTGTATAAGCACTGCTTTAAAACAGCTAAAAACATTGGTGTGTTATCACCACTATTTTCATGAAAAATCCAAACCACAGTATTGTGTGAGACTCTACAAAGAAAATTATCTGTGCCCCAGCCAAAACCTGCATATGACAACTAAAAAGGGAACTGCCAGAGTTCCAAACCAAGTAGCAAGGACCTTTTCCCAGAAGTTAAACAGGTTGGACAGTTATTCCATGCTCATACTGCTATGTTTTGTTGTTGTTGTTTGTTTGTTTTTGTTATGAACTGGTAATGTAAAGACGATAAGAATCTGCCTGCGTGACCCTTGGTCCCAAAGACAATGTTGTTTGCTATAAAGTCATAGGAAAGGGATATGAGGAGCGGCTGAGGGAACTGGGGTTGTTTAGTCTGGAGAAGAGGAGACTCAGGGGAGACATTATTGCTCTCTACAGCTACCTAAAAGGAAGGTGGGGGGAGCTGGGAACTGGCCTCTTCTCACAGATAACTAGCGATGGGACTAGAGGGAATGGCCTCAAGTTGCGCCAGGGGAGGTTTAGGTTGGAGATTAGGAGAAAAGAAACTCCTTCTTTCTCAGAAAGAGTGGTCAGGCACTGGAATGGGTTGCCCAAGGAGGTGGTGAAGTCACCATCCCTGGGGGTGTTCAAAGAAAAGTTAGACCTGGTGCGTAGGGATATGGTTTAGTGAGCAACGTTGGTAGTAGGGTGATGGTTGGACCAGATGATCTTGAAGGTCTTTTCCAACCTTAATGATTCTATGAAAAAACTTGTGGGAGAGCATCTTAATCTACTTCTTCTAGCCTGATGAAGTATTGATGTGCCTACAAAACTCCTGACATATTTATCCTGCTTTAAAAATTATCTTGTTGTGGCTATTCAGGAGAGAACTTCAGTTTTCAGAAGAAACCCATCATCCTTGAGCTTAACTATCCTCATCTATTAAAGCATGTCTCTCTTGCTACACTTGTTGCTTTTATCCCTAGTCCTAAAGGATAGGACCTGGACAACAGTTTATCCTTTTCCTCCTTGCAACAACTTTGATATGTGTTTGAAAGAATTATCTCAGTATTTTCTTCTTAAGATTAATCCCAGTACTTTCAATCTTCTTTTGTAGGTGATGTTTCCTAAACATCTAATCAACAAGAATCTTGAAGAAGTCTTATCGCAGGTATGGAAAGAAATTTCTCCTAAAGTTATACTGAACAATACAGCTTTGAATTCTCCTTTACTTAGGATGACAAAGATACAAAGGACAACCAAGGATCTGTATCTCAGGAAAACAGTCAGGGGAATTTTCTCCTCTGTTCTTGAAGTAGCTTCTTATTTAAGGTACAAGGGGAAAAAAGAGGTTATTTAAAAGTTCCATTGCATTACATCTTCTGCTAGTCAAGAGTAAATTAAAACACAATTTATAGAAAAATTGTTCTTTTCCTAAGAAAAATCAGAGAACATTTTTGACTTATTGATATTTTCAGTGATTACTGGACCCCCCCCCCTTTTTTTTTTAATTTAATAAACACAATTTTTTGATTTAAATTAAGTTTAGAGTTTCAGTACAGGGACTAAAAGCTATTTTGTTTATTATTATTTTGCTGTGATTTTAGTATAGTGGGACATGATCACAGAATCATAACTCCTACCGTAATGCTTAAGTAACTTAAGTATCATCATCGCTAAACTGGAACAAAAAAAGTACTAAAAATGTCTTTCCCCTACAATACCTGCGTCATATATGGAAGTTTAATCAATCTGTTCTAAAAGGTCCAAGACACCCATTAACAGATAATCCTGTGGTGGTTTTATCCACCTGGGCAGCTGAGCTCAACTGCAATCACTCTCTCAGTCCCCCTCCTCAAAGGGAAAGAGGAAGAAAATATGATGAAATGGGCTCAAGGGCTGAAATAAGGACAGGGAGATCACTCAACAATTATCATCACAGGCAAAACAGACTCAGAGTAGGGAATTAATGAAATTTATTACATATTACTAAAAAGCTAGAGCAGTGAGAAACAAAGGAAATAAACCAAAAACACCTTCCCCCCATCCACCCTCTACCACCTCCTCCCCCCAGGTAGTGCAGGGGAATGGGGGTTGCAGTCAGTCCCTAATGCTTCATCTCCACCGCTCCTTAAGGATGACTCTCTGCCCCTGCTCCACGAGGGGTCCCTCCCACGGGATGCCATCCTTCCTGAACTGATCCTACATGGGCTTCCCACAGGCAGCAGCTCTTCAAGAACTACTCCAACATGGGTCTGTACCATGGGGTCCATCTGTCAGGAGCAAACTGCTCCAGCACAGGTCCCCCACAGGTGGCAGCTCCCCCCAGACCCTCTGCTCCTGCGTGGGCTCCTCTCCATGGACTGCAGCTCCTGCCTGGGGCCTGCTCCTGGGAGGGCTCTCCATAGGCTGCAGCCTCCTTCAGGCCACATCCACCTGCAGTGTGATCTGGATAGACCGGACTGATGGGACAAGGCCAACTGTATGAAGTTTAACAAGGCTAAGTGTTGGGTCCGCACCTGGGACATAGCAACTGCATACAATGCTACAGGCTGGGGGAAGAGTGGCTGGAAAGCTGCCCAGCAGAAAAGGACCTGGGGGTATTGGTCAGTAGCTGTTGGAATATGAGCCAGAAGTGTGCTCAGGTGGCTCAGGTGTCCAAGAAGGCCGAGAGCATCCTGGCTTGTATCAGACATAGTGTGGCCAGCAGTAGTAGGGAAGCGATCATCCCGCTGTACTCAGCTCTGGTGAGGCCACACCTCGAATACTGTGTTCATTTTTGGGCCCCTCACTACAAGAAGGACATCTTGTGCTGGAGTGTGTCCAAAGAAAGGCAACAAAACTTGTGAAGGGCCTAGAGAACAAGTCCTATAATGTGAATGTCTTTTTGAGCTAGTCAGACCACACAACATGGGAGGGAGTATATGCATGGTTCAGACCAAAACAGAGTATAAAAATGGAGCAACTGACAAAATGAGATCTTGACTAGAACAACAAGAGTTACTCAGCTCAACCCATGTATTCCTTATCAGCAATTAGGGGCACCCGGGATCTTGACAGAGGGCATAAAGAGATCAGTAATGGAAATCATGTTTGCATTATGATCCAGCTGTCTACTACAACTGCTATATCGTACTTGCATTGTGATTTTAGTAGGTTGCTGTATCAATCTGCTAAATGAAAGCCTCATATAACATCAAATGTCTTCAAATAAGTAAATTTGGTATTAAAACATTAAACCCTTCTCATGTGGAGTATCTAAAAGAACATGATCAGAGAGTATTGGACTCTGACACATACTGACTGGAGAAATTATTTGGTATTTTCATATTGCTAATGATATTTAGTTATGTATAATGGACAAGATTTATATATGATGGTATTTAACATCAAATGTCTCTACTACAGCAGTAGTTTCTCACTAAATTAGCCACTGACTGGACTTAAGAATTAATTCTGAGTCATTCTCCTCTAAATTATCTTTTGCTACTGTTGTTGTTGTTCTAATTGTCATATTATGATAGCAAACAATTTTGAAGTTATATGTGAAGGAGGCTTCTGAGAACACTGGTCGTAATATAGGTATGCAGAAAAATAATATCCTCATGAGTCAGATATTGCCGGGCATAATTTATTGGAAAAGAGAGCCCTGGATCAGATTGGATAGTTTCTCAAAATGAGAAATAGAGGATTTGCATCAGAAATTGGGAGAAAAAGGTCTGTGAGCATTGGGAACTCTGGTGGTTTTACTCACCTGTACAGCTGAGCTCCACCCCCAACCACTTTCTCATTCCCCCTCCTCAAAGGGAAAGGAAGAGAAAATGAAATTAAAAACGTGGCCACGCAGTAGCTGGGAGACTGAGAGGAGTGAGAAATAGCCTTGAAGGCGCCAAGGTCAGTGCAGAAGGAGGGGGAGAGGTGCTCCAGGCAACGGAGCAGAAGTTCCTCCCCTGGGGCCTGTGAAGAGGTCCCTGGTGGAGCAGGCTGTCCCCCTGCAGCCCATGGGTCCCATATGGAGCAGATCTCCACGCTGCAGCCCGTGGAGGAGCCCCCGGTGGAGCAGGTGGATGTGGCCTGGAGGAGGCTGCGGCCCATGGAGAGCCCCTGCAGGAGCAGGCCCCGGGCCGGAGCTGCAGCCCATGGAGAGGAGCCCACGCAGGAGCAGGGGGTCTGGGGGGAGCTGCCACCTGTGGGGGACCCGTGCTGGAGCAGTTTGCTCCTGGGGGATGTACCCCATGGTACAGACCCATGTTGGAATAGTTCTTGAAGAGCTGCTGCCTGTGGGAAGCCCACGTAGGATCAGTTCAGGAAGGATGGCATCCTGTGGGAGGGACCCCACAGTGCATCCTGTGGGAGGGAGCCCACAGTGCAGGGGATGAGAGTGACCGTGAAGGAGCAGTGGAGATGAAGTGCTATAGTCTGAGCACAACCCCCATTCCCCTGTTACCCTGCGCCACTCGTGGGGAGGAGGTGGTAGAGGGTGGATGGGGGGAAGGTGTTTTTGGTTCCTTTCCTTTGTTTCTCACTTCTCTAGCTTGTTAGTAATAGGCAATAAATCTTACAATCTGCCTACTCTGAGTCTGTTTTGCCTGTGATGATAATTGTTGAGCGATCTCCCTGTCCTTATGTCAGCCCCTGAGCCCATTGCATCATATTTTCTCCCCCTTTCACTTTGAGGAGGGGGACTGAGAGAGTGATTGTGGTGGAACTTGGCTGCCCACCCAAGTAAAACCACCACACTACTCCACCAGGGTCCTCTGCACAGGCTGCGGGGGAGCTTTTGCTCTGGTGCCTGGAGCACCTCCTGCTCTCCTTCTGTATTGACCTTGAGGTCTGCAGGGCGGGTTCTCACTCCTCACTCTCCCAGCTGCTGTTGTGCAGCATTTTCTTGTTTGTTTTGTTTTGTTTTTGTTTTCCCTCCTTTCTTAAATCTGCTCTCACAGATACTCAAACAACATTGCTTATTGACTTGACTTGGGCCAGCAGTGGGTCCCTTTGGAGCTGGCTGGAACTGGCCGTTATCTAACATGGGACAGCATCTGTATTCTTCTCACAAAGGCCGCCACTGCAGGCACCACTACCAAAACCTTGCCACGTAAACCCAATACAGGAACATGAAATTGATAGGATGTTGTGTGCTAAAAGATTTGCAGAAAGGGTTCTACTTACATCAGAATCACTTCCCAACATCAGAATCACTTCCCCAAGAAAGGGAAGAGGAAAGGAAAGGGAAGAGGAAAGGAAAGGGAAGAGGAAAGGAAAGGGAAGAGGGAAAGGGAAGGGAAGAGGAAAGGGAAGGGAAGGGAAGGGAAGGGAAGGGAAGGGAAGGGAAGGGAAGGGAAGAGGGAAGGGAAGGGGAGGGGAGGGGAGGGGAGGGGAGGGAGGGGGAGGGGAGGGGAGGGGAGGGGAGGGGAGGGGGAGGGGAGGGGAGGGGAGGGGAGGGAGGGGAGGGGGAGGGGAGGGGAGGGGGAGGGGAGGGGGGAGGGGAGGGGGAGGGAAGGGAAGGGAAGGGAAGGGAAGGGAAGG
>NC_137694.1:178027712-178041209 GCF_964034855.1 Anser brachyrhynchus | reverse complement strand
AGGAAAGAAAAGAAAAGAAAAGAAAAGAAAAGAAGAAAAGAGGAAAAGAAAGAAGAGAAAGAAAAGAAAAGAAGAGAAAGAAAAGAAAAGAAAAAAAAGAAAAGAAAAGAAAAAAAAAAAAGAAAAAAAAGAAAAAGAAAAGAAAAGAAAAGAAAAGAAAAGAAAAGAAAAGAAAAAGAAAAGAAAAGAAAAGAAAAGAAAAGAAAAGAAAAGAAAAGAAAAGAAAAGAAAAGAAAAGAAAAGAAAAGAAAAGAAAAGAAAAGAAAAGAAAAGAAAAGAAAAGAAAAGAAAAGAAAGAAAAAGAAAAGGAAAGGAAAGAAAGAAAAGAAAAGAAGAAAAAGAAAAGAAAAGAAAAGAAAAGAAAAGAAAAGAAAAGAAAAGAAAAGAAAAGAAAGAAAAGAAAAGAAAAGAAAAGAAAAGAAAAGAAAAGAAAAGAAAAGAAAAGAAAGAAAAAGAAAAGAAAAGAAAAGAAAGAAAAGAAAAGAAAAGAAAAGAAAAGAAAAGAAAAGAAAAGAAAAGAAAAGAAAAGAAAAGAAAAGAAAGGAAAGGAAAGGAAAGGAAAGGAAAGGAAAGGGAAAGGAAAGGAAAGGAAAGGAAAGGAAAGGAAAGGAAAAGGAAAGGAAAAGGAAAGGAGAAAGGAAAGGAAAGGAAAGGAAAGGAAAGGAAAGGAAAGGAAAGGAAAGGAAAGGAAAGGAAAGGAAAGGAAAGGAAAGAAAAGAAAAGAAAAGAAAAGAAAAGAAAAGGATGGCTGAAATGAGCAGCTGGAGAAAAGAAATGAAACACTAAGATCAATTCATATACCTCAGACCTAATCCAATGGTTAAAAAAATAAATAAAATAAACCAGATTCATTTTGTATTTAAATAACATAATCATAAGTGCTATCCTGTATTAATCAAAAGTTATTACTTGTTATTCCACACTGTTGGTGCAGCTCCTGAACATTTGTGAAAATGTTCTCAATTCTAGAAGTTTCACAGAGTTGCACGAATGAATATTTGTTTTAAAAATCCTAGCAGAATGTATAAATTATTTACTATTCATTATTCACTATTCAACATTTGTTATTCATTATTCATTCATATACTACAGCGATAAGGTGCTCCATTATAAGAATATAAATGGATAGATGCTATAGCTTAAATAGTTTCAGTCCTTCAATTAGATAGAAGAAGTAACAACATGATGATGTAGATGACTAACCACACATCATGAATATTGAACAGTGTATAGCCTAAATTAACATTTTGGAAACAGCCTGTAGACCTGAAGTTGTTTGTCCAAAGTATTTGTCCAATACTTACAAATAACTAGACATAAGGATTTGCGTCTGAATGATTCATGAATTGAAAACAAGGCTAAAGGCCTATTTCTAAGCCCTTTAAAATCAATGGAAAGATCCCTACTGTCTTCAAATAACTTCTGGATAATTTCTTCAAATATGCAATTGATATCATTTACAGTAAGTATTCCAGCCACACAGAGCCTCATCACACTTGGTTAATATGAACTCTGTGCTTTAGGGGAAAATATAAAAGATGTAGTCATATTTCCTCCCAGAGATATCATTTAGCAAAATTCTGCCACACCAACAGTTTCCTTATGTCTTTCCTGTCCTTTCATAGTTTAAAAATAAAAATTAAAAAATGCTGTGCTACCATGGATATAAAGCTATATACTCTGCTTTTTAAAAATCAAAGGGGGAAACACAATATTTTTACCTATGTAACAAAGAAAATAATATATATATATATAAATGACATCTTTAAAAGAGTATCTAACATCTGTGAATTCATCTTGATACACTGGAATGACTATGGCTAGTTTAGTTTGGATGCAATTTACATAGTCAAGCAGTGAAAATAGTTCACTGTTTTGATCTTTCCATACTCTGAAACAAACATGTCAATTACAGTTTGTTTTCTTGAAGCCAAAACTGTGGTGCTTTGTATTGTTTAGTGCAGTGAACACTGAAAGAATTTGATGTTTGCTCTGAAGAGCTTATGATCTAATTGATCTTCACATGAGGAAAATGAAAAGGTCTTGCACTAAAGCTTATGGTACTCCTATACTGATTAGAGTCCAATCCAAGATCTACGATGAAAGCTTTCCTTTTGATCTGTACACCAAAAAGATTATTCAGAAGCAGAGTGATATCTAAGAGACTAAGTGTTTTTGCTAAACCGTGTCAACAACTTTTCTTTAAAGCTTAGAGAAAATGCAATAGTGGATAGGATTCATCCTCTAGCAGCAGTAACAGCTCTGGATGTTTTCTATATTGTCTATTTAAAGAACAGAACAGCAGAAAAGCAAAAGTTAATAGCTGCCAAAGGATTTGAAACAAAACTCAAGAACTCAGGTATCTGTCATTTTTTTTGATGACCTCACAGTTTTTGAATAGATAATAATGTAGTACCTTGTACAGCTAACATAAATTACCAAGACATAATATATATATTTTTTCCACTCTTGCTTCCATCTTTTTCAAAACTTGGTGATTCATAAAGCAGTTCTTGAATTCTATTAAGATTATCACACACTGCTTAGGAGCTGTCCTCATTAAATAAAAATGACCTATTTTCATAGAAATTAACAACTTGCCAAGCTCATGATTTTCTTCTGAAATCAAAAGAATTACTATTGGAAAACAAACTCCTGCAGTGAATTTCAAAGCTTTTGTTCAGATTTTCTTTTCAAGTTCATCACACTTTTAGGGCTCATCAGAATTTTTTTCCAAGTCACTCTCTAAATACAGTTTTCCAATGGGCTGGGGAAGGAATGGGACATGACTCAGGAGCAATCATCAATGGAAATACAATGCAAAACTATATATTTTTTCTAATACTGAAACTTCAGATCTTTGCCAATATTTTGGATTGTATTGAAACTAAGAAACCAGTCAGGGTCATTCGAACAAAAGACAGGCAGATAGCAAGTCAGTGAAAGAAAAATGCTGTTCTGATGAGTTAACAAAACAGTTTTGGTACTTCTTCACTATCTCAAATATCCACTGAGTTTTACATGAAAATTTGCTGAGAAAGTAGGGTCAATGGAATGAAATAGAATTAGTATATGGCCAAGTTCCTTTGTATCCTTAGCAGTATACTTATTTTAGACTGGCATTTAACTCATAAAGCTAGAGCAGACAGGCTGTATTGTGGTGTAAAACTTACCCTCAGGGAAAATAGATATTTGCCTTGGAGTGAAAAGGTGAGGGGATGCATTAGTAATAACAGTGGGAGTCAGAGACTATGGGCTATAATGTTTTGAAGAGTGAGGGTCTATTAACAGGCTAGAATATGACAGGCTTCTATTGCAGTCTGTGTAAGAATTCAAAGGAGGCAAAAGCTTCTTGTGTGGGTGTCCTGGTTCCAGTTAGGACAGAGTTAAGTAGCTCATAGTAGCTGGTAGGGTGCTATGTTTTGGATTAGGATGAGAAGAGCGCTGATAACATGCTGATGTTTTAATTGTTGCAGAGCAGTGTTTACACCAGGCCAAGGACTTTTCGGCTTCTCGCTCTGTCCTGCCAGCGAGCAGGCTAGGGGTGCAGCAGGAGCTGGGAGGGGACAGACCCAGGACAGCTGACCCAAACTGGCCAAAGGGGTATTCCATACCATCTGACGTCATGCTAAACAATATATAGGGGTGGCTGGCCGGGGTGGGGGGGGCGGCTGCTCGGGGATAGGCTGGGCATCGGTCAGCGGGTGGTGAGCAATTGCATTGTGCATCACTTGTTTTCTTACACATTATTATTGTTAATACTATTATCATTATCACTATTATTATTATTATTGTTATTATTATATTCCTTATATTATTATATTCCTGTCTTAATAAACTGTCTTTATCTCAACTCACCGGCTTCACTTTCCCGTTTCTCTCCCCCATCCCAGAGAGGGAGGGGGGAGGGTGGGCGAACGGCTGTGTGGTGTTTAGCTGCCAGCCGGGTTAAACCACAACAGTGGGTAATAGAAAATGAATGTATTTCATTTCAAGGAAAGCCTTCACAAAAGAATAAAATATTCCAGTTGTCTCACTTGTCCACTTGCAATCATTAACGTAAAAAAGATGTTTGAAGTAATGCATAGAACTAGCGATACCAGAATATTTAAGTAAATTCACTTGCCACTTTACATACATAAACAATGTTAAATTTTCCCTCAAGTTATAAGGAGCAATAAATCTGTGAAGTTGTATTTTATCAGACTATGAAAAAATAGCCCTCTTTTGGAAGTTTGAGAGTTAAAAAGCTATTGTTTTTGAAACTGAAATGTCCTTTGAAATATTTTCTTTTGTTAGGTAAAACCATAGAATCACAGTTTTAGTAATTTGATAAATTTCCTGATAGATTTATGAATATAAGAGTTTAAATTATGACTTTCCTGTGGAAGGAGTCGAGGGGGGGGAGGGGTAAAGAACTGAGAAAGTGGGAGGAACTTACAAAACAGCAATATACCTGGATTTCATCCTGAAATATTAATTATACATCTGGCAGTACAAAAAGCCTGATTCATACTCCATTGAAATAAATTAATTATGTATCTGGCAGACTCCAAAATCCACTGAAGCCAGAAGAAGTCTTAAGAGTCTTCTACTCCACTGGGCTCTGGATCAAATTGTAGGAAGACGAGCAGTTTTAAGCAGAGAACAGCAAATCACCAGCTCTGCTGGGAGCAGAGCAAACTGAGATCAAGGCCCTAAAGGTGGCAGGTGGCAGTATGTAAATACCCTCAGGCTCTCAGAAATGTGTCACTGACAAAGGATTGAAGGGAAGGGGTCTTCCTCCCCCTGAATTGATAAGTGACATGTATTTTCATTGTCTGTAAATCTCAGTGAGAGGTGGTGAAGAATTTTGAAACAAATAGCATCCTGTTGAAAGAATAAAAGAATGAAACCTCACCTCAGCTGCTGGAGTATGGTCACACTTGGGTTTCAGCAGGAAACCCTCATCCAGGTACACTCCAGAGCTCTCACCCAGGCTCTCCCCAGGGCTACTGTCCAGTAAACAGGTAGTCCAGCCTGATTTGTATGATGGTGGCTAAAAGCTGAGTGTCTTTCCTGTTACAGGAAGGCATGTTCAAGCTATTGAGAAGCTCATACCAGAAATAAGTCCCTCTTGCAAAGACCTCTTGGCACCTTTGAGACACCCTTGTTTTTATAACCTGTTGGTCATTGTTAAAACACATGCTTTGGAGACTGAAATGTAAATCTGCTGTCACTTCTGGGGAGATGAAGAGAAGCTTAGAATTAGAAATATCTTGAGACAGACTGAAACAATGAGACAATGAAGATGAGCACAAGCCCAAGCAAGCTTTTTTGTGCTTTCCTGCTTGTACACTGACTACACACAATTCTCCTTTTTTTTTTTTTTTTTTTTTTTTTTTCCAAATTAAAGAGCAAAGAAGCTTCTTTTCTCTGTGCTTCAGAAGATCAAATGGAGATTCTTCTTTCTTAGTATTGTGTAAGGTCCTGGACCTGGGTCAGGGCAATCCTAAAAATTAGGAGAAAGAATAATGGTTTTAAACTAAACCCCATTAGATTAGATATAAGGAAGAAATTCTTTACTACAAGGTGAGGTACTGGAACAGGTTGCCAAGATAGGCTGTGGATGTCCCATCCCTGGAAGTGTTCAAGGCCAGGTTGGATGGGGCTTTGAGCAACCTGGTCTAGTGGGAGGTGTCCCTGCCAATGGCAGAGGGGTTGGAATTATGACTATGACTCTATGATTTTATTATTTTCAATATGTGTTCACTGAAGTGAAGCACTGTATAATGTCTTTTCAGTACTCAACCTCCAAGATATTTGCAGAATAAGGAAAGTACTGAAGCCTTTGAGTAGTGCTTCATCTAGTGGCTCCCACCACAATTTATCTATGAAATGACTCGTGCCTGTTTGTTTGTCTGTTTGTCCGTCTGTAATACAGACAAAAGACATACAGACATATCTACGTACAGCCATTTTTATTCTGCATATTGCAACTAGCATTCATGCACTCTGTGGAATAGTGTATATTCTCTGTGTACAGATCTGTGTACAGATCACTGCACACATGGAAATATAGGAGAACAAAACAAAATTAATGTTGAAAACAGGCTATAAATATACCTGATCTAACAGTAAGTCCAGAAAGTACAACTAAATTAAACTGATATAGTATTATGTGACACATCCTTGTGTTTCCTATATCCATGGAAGGAGTGAGTCATGACTTTACCCAACAAGTGTGATTCTGGCAATAATTGTTCCCCACCTTCTCATGTCTGTACAGAACAACAGTAGCAGAAATGAAGGGAAAGCATTACTTCTCAGCAAAGGGAGAGATGAAACCTGGATTGATCAATCTCTACTTTAAAAGCAAAAGCTTACAAGACCTCCTTTTAATTTCATGGTAGAAAACTGGTATTTCTTTCAATGTTACATGCACAGCATTGTGAAATAGAAAGAAAATACAAGCAAAAACTAAACAAAAAACTGATTTCAAGGTTCATCTCACAACTATGGAAAATAGGAAACTTCTGAAGGGATTAGTACCTGTACTGGGTTTATGTGGCAAGGTTTTCTTAACAGAGGGCTGCAGGGGTTTCCACTGTGATAAGAATCCAGAAGCTGCTTCATGTTAGATAAGGGCCAGTTTCAGTTGGCCCCAAAGAGACCTGCTGCTGGTCAGAGCTGAGCCACTAAGGGATGTCATTTGCACCTTTGTGAAAGCGTATTTAAGAAAACAAAAAAACAAATAACAAAACAAAACAAAACAAACAAACAAAAAAACCTGCTGTAAAACAGCAGTTGGGGGAGTGAGGAGTGAGAATCAGCCTTGAAGGGGCCCCCAAGATCAGTGCAGAAGGAGGTGCAAAAGGAGGTGCTCCAGGCACTGGAGCGGAAGTTCCCCTGTGGCCTGTGGAGAGGCCCCTGGTGGAGCAGGCTGTCCCCCTGCAGCCCATGGGTCCCACATGGAGCAGATCTCCACGCTGCAGCCTGTGGAGGAGCCCCCGGTGGAGCAGGTGGATGTGGCCTGGAGGAGGCTGCGGCCCATGGAGAGCCCCCGCAGGAGCAGGCCCCGGGCTGGAGCTGCAGCCCATGGAGAGGAGCCCACGCAGGAGCAGGGGGTCTGGGGGGAGCTGCCGCCCGTGGGGGGACCCGTGCTGGAGCAGTTTGCTCCTGGGGGATGGATGGACCCCATGGTACGGAGCCATGTGGGAGCAGTTCTTGAAGAGCTGCTGCCTGTGGGAAGCCCGTGCAGGCTCAGTTCAGGAAGGACGGCATCCCATGGGAAGGACCCCAGGTGGAGCAGGGGCAGAGAGTGACCGTGAAGGAGCAGCAGAGACGGAGCGTCAGGCACTGACAACAGCCCCCAGTTCCCTGTTCCCCTGTACCACTCAGGGAGAGGACGTAGAAAAGGCTGGCTGGGGGGAAGGTGTTTTTAGTTTGCTTCTAGTTTCTCACTGTTCTGGCTTGTTAGAAATAGGTAATAAATTTCATTAATCTCCCTATGCTGAGTCTGTTTTGCCTGTGATGATAATTGTTGAGTGATCTCCCTGTCCTTATTTCAGCCCTTGAGCCCTCTGCATTGTATTTTCTCCCCCTTTCCCTTTGAGGAGATGGATTGAGAGAGTGGTTGTGAAGGAGTTCAGCTGCCCAGGAAGGTACAATTAGCACAGTAACAGTGAAACATAGTAAGAAAAACTGGTGAAGATCAACTATGACCATAACAAGACTGGGGGATTGCAGTCAGTGAAAGCATATAGTAATTACCATTTCGAGTACTTGTTCTGTGTTTCTAAAGCTGAATAATTTCTCTTTCATCTTAAGAAAAAAATAAAAAATGATAAAACTTGTATTAAATATTGTTTAATATTTTATTATTGATTTTTTGAGTGCAAATTAATAATCCTATATGATTGTAAGTTATGTCATTATTACATGCACTACAAATGTGCGAATGAAAACTCTATTTGTTGAATAAAGATTGCATTAGAAACTTTGAAAAGATGTAAAAATAACATTGGGAGAAATTTATTTTTTAACTGTAATGTTAACTTTAATCTTTTACTTATTTATTTTTCCCCCAGAATGTACAGGGATGTTATGTACACATCAATTATGATGACTACTTCAGTTTTATAATATCACTTTTTAAAAAATAAATACATGTGCATTGTCATACTTCTTGTATACTTGGCTCAAGCTATATGAAAAAGATTTCAGTAATTATTTAAAATATATTTTGAACAGTATTACATACTCTTTATATAACAGGGAAATTGTAATAGATCTGCATTTGCATTAATATTATCAGTGACATAACTATATATAAATAAAACTAAATTACTTCAGAACTGAACTAATGGAATGAAATAGTAGTTACTTGCATCTATAGACTATAACAGTTCAATTTCTCTGAACCTGAACTTAAGCATAAATTGAGGATAGCTTTCAGAAAGCCCTTAGCTGAATCAATAACTATATGTTAAGTCTTCAAGTTCTGTTTTAGACTTTCCCCTAAAAGTCATTTGTGAAAATCTCCATATGAAAATAATGCACAATGTATGTATAAGGGACAGTGGACAGTGCATCTGTGAAATGGCTCTTCTTTATAGATGTCTCATTAATTTTTACTTTTTCTGAAATAGATCATGACCTTGTGCTGCTCAGTACTACTTATCCTGTTATAGGATGACTTTTATGTGTGTTATACAAAAGGATATTTTTAAAATTCTGAGTACAAACCCATGGTTTCTGACTGTTCTCAGAAACAGAAAAGTTTTAAATCTGAGGATTTTATGCTGAAATGCAATGTTTTAATTATCCATGAATTATATCACCTCGTTATTCACTACGTATTCTGATGGTTGCTTCATTTTTCATATAAATTACCACAGAAGAACAGAAATAGCTGAATAGCAAAAGAAATGTAAACTGAACTAAAGAACTAACTTAGAAACGTGTATCTTTTGAATATTGAAAAGTTATGAGATCCAGTGTAGCATATGCCAAAGCCAGTATTAAAACAACATTGGTTTTCATCACTTCCATGTATTGGTTCACTGTGAGGATTATAAATATAAGTGTAAATTGTGTGCTAATGATTTTAAATAAAACTAAAATCAAAGAAAAATCACAGGAATAACTTACAATAACCAAACAAGAAATTATAACAAATAACACCATGTCAATGTTCCAGTGCTGTAATGATTTTAAATTAGGAAAACAACATTTAAAGAACAGGTTGCTCATTTAACATTTTTAGAATCTGTCAATAAGATCACTTTTGGTGTGAAACAGACTATTTATTTTGATTTAAAAAAAAATCTCTGAATGAAAATACACTAGAGCAAATACCAGGATGGTTTCTTGACTTGTTCAGTGCCTAAAGTGTTCCCACATATCTCTAGGGTTTGGGGAAGATGCAAACGGTGCTTGAAAATCTGAAAATGTCAATGCAGTTCGTAGATAGCCTGTGGAGGTTACTAAAGAATGTTGTTCAAATAAACAGTAGGAAGCTAGAGATCTGATTAACTCCTTGGCTGCACTGTTTGTAATTCCAGAGTACCATTTGATGGACAGTAACAGTGCTCTCTGTTACCGAAATGAATTTTCTAATGAGTCATTCATACAAAGTAGAGCAGATATCAGATATTGCTTAACACAGGTTAGCTGTTTCCCAGATTTGTTTTTGTTTGTGTGAAAAATATCTCTGTCTATGAAGAACTCTGTGCACAAAGGAGTTTCTTCTGCTCTGATATGCTCATTGTGTCTTTGGAGACATTTGCAGGAAAGAGAAATCCAGTTCATAACAGTAATATAATGACTACAGCAACACAGTCTGACAAGGACTACTTTGCTATAAAGATGCTACACCTGCTATTCTGATTTACTTTTGCCCCTCCAAAGTCTCTAAGCTGACCTTGTAGGGAGGTGAGGTGTCATCTAGGTGAGGGAAAATGGGGACATGAAGTACCTTCTTCAGTTCTTTTTATTTGAGAAGTTAAAATTCTTATATTCAGAAATAAATGGCATTGAGGCAAATATAAGGAACCATAGTATCACAGTACTTAGAGTCATATTAAAATGAGAATGTAAAGATCATATGCTTTTTGCAGCAAATCATGAATATACCAATACCAAGGTCTTCTTTCTGAATAAGAGTTTATTTGTCTTGGGATATATTTTGGTTTTGGTTTTAAGTGTTTGAAAGCCAAACATTTCAGTTCGGAAATGTTAAAATATCTATATGATTTATTTAATGCTAATATTTTGACTCTCCTCAATCATCATTCCCATTTCAGCGTTATTCAGCTTTGTCTCCTGTCCCCCCAAATAATGACTAAGCAAAACATGAGGTCATTAAACGTATGATTTGAACAGTAGGTCTAGCCTGAAAGAGAAAATGATAATTTAAGACAACCAGATTATAGACCATATTCATGGCATCACCTGAGCCAGATCCAATGTTATGCAAGCCTAGAAGGGAAGTAGGAAGTCTTTGTTATTATGCACATGTATGTCCTACAATTTATCTTTTTAGGACACCTGAAAATTTTGAGTTGAAAGCAACTATTTCTATTCACACTGTCTAATGGTTAGATTGATTAATAACTCTAACAAAGCTTATAATTTCTGCTTTAAACAACTTAATTCAACTGTCTTCAACTGATGTTTGGAGATTGACTACTCAGTCAAAGGAACAAATGAGCCTACTGATCAAATTGGTTTTGTAATTTTTTGTGCTGAGGTCCTGATAACACTTTCTTTGGATTGTGGACAAACAGTCTTCCAATATAGGTTTATTTGCCATTGTAAAACAATAAGCTATAATGCTCAATTACATTGGACTTGTTCCAGTAAGCAATATCTTTTCAACAATTTGCAATAAAATGTTCAGAAAATAATTGGCAAGTGTGAAGAAAAGGTGACATGAATGCTGGAATATTACATCAGTATTAATTACCTAAGGTTAGGACAGAAAGAACAAGGAATATAGTAGTAGCGGGACCACCTATATTTAGCTAGATTTTAAAGGTACTGGACAACACCTAAATTTTCTCTACCACAGCGCAAATCACTTAAAGGGCCTGAGAACTGTTGACAGCTATGATCTGATATCTGTTAATTGAGCTTTTATTTCCCTGTCACAGCAACATACTTATGGATGAATATGCAACTACAATATATCTCCTGTAAATGACTGCATTTTACTAGCACATTTTTGTAGAACCTTTTTGTTTGTACTTGTGTACAGGGTTTATGTGGCAAGGTCTTGGTAGTGGCGGGGGATGCCGGGGTGGCCTGTGTGAGAAGAGTCCAGAAGCTGCCCCATGTTAGATAGGGGCATTTTAGCCAGCTCCAAAGGGACCCGCCACTGGTCAGAGCTGAGCCAATAAGGGATGTTGTTTGCACCTCTGTGAGAGCAGATTTAAGAAAGGAAACAAACAAACAAACAAAAACCAGCAGCACAACAGTAGCTGGGAGAGTGAGGAATGAGAACCAGCCTTGAAGGGGCCCCCAAGATTAGTCCAGAAGGAGGGCAGGAGGTGCCCCAGGCACGCAGCAGCAGTTCCCCTGCTACCTGTGGAGAGGCCCCTGGTGGAGCAGGCTGTCCCCCTGCAGCCCATGGGTCCCACATGGAGCAGATTTCCACGCTGCAGCCTGTGGAGAGGAGCCCATGCAGGAGCAGGTGGATGCGTCCTGGAGGAGGCTGCGGCCCATGGAGAGCCCCTGCAGGAGCAGGCCCTGGGCTGGAGCTGCAGCCCGTGGAGAGGAGTCCACGCAGGAGCAGGGGGCCTGGGGGGAGCTGCCTCCTGTGGGGGACTGTGGTGGTTTTACCGTGCTAGGCAACTGAACACCACAACCGCTCTTTCACTCCCCCTCCTTAGATGAGGAGGGGAAGAACTTCGTTCAGGCCGCGATAGTCCACCGTTAGCCTCCACTCACCATTAGACTTTCGCAGAGACTTTTTTTAGACCTTAGCGCTGCTTGGGGTTGTTGTGCCCCGGGTGCAGGACCCAGCACTTGGCCTTGTTGAACTTCATACAGTGGACCTCAGCCCATCGGTCCAGCCTATCCAGATCCTCCTGCAGAGCCTTCCTACCCTCGAGCAGATCGACACATGCACCTAACTTGATGTCATCTGCAAACTTACTGAGGGTGCACTCGATCCCCTCATCCAGATCATCGATAAAGATATTGAAGATGACTGGCCCCAGTACTGAGCCCTGGGGGACTCCACTAGTGACTGGCCTCCAACTGGATTTAACTCCATTAAATTGCAATGATTACCAATGATCAAAAGTGTAAACAACATCAATATCAACCATACGTTTAGTAAATCTGCGGAAAATGTAAATAATGTCTAAATGTAATGACAGCATTCAATTTCAGTATTATAAGCAATATATTTCAAGTATATACGTAATTTGAATATGTTGACAACATATATTTTTGAATATTATTTTCATTGTTTATATATTATAAGAATAAAATATTTAAATATTGATTTACTCATGTATATATACATTATTATATAACAAATTAGCTCTGATCATGTATCTTATAGGTCTCACACGGAAATGTTTCTGACAAGCTAAGAGTTCCCATATAATTAACACGTTCCTTGTTTTCCACAGCAGAAATATATCCAGTTATCATTATAGTTCCCAATACTTCATCTTTTGATCCTCCGGTGCTACTAGTGCGTAGGAATGCATTTTCTAGTGCTCTTGCTGTGCTCAGAAATACCTACAGCAGTAGAAACACAACCATTTTTGAAAGTGCATTTGTGTATAATATTATTCTCTACTAGCTAAGCAGAGGTCTTACTTAATTCTCAAGTCCATCTGATCTTTTTAATTTCTGCTTGAATGTTTGTCGTATTATTCCCACCCCATCTTCTCACCTCCCAGCTCACATTTTTTATAGTCAAAAATAGACCTTATTGTAGTTCTGTCGCATTGTCAAAGAGATTAGGCAAATGCATCTCTGGCCCTATATGAAGCTTCACTTCCTTTAAAGCAATGTGGCAGATGTGCTTATGGCTGGATGCCATACCCTTAAGCCGACACAGTGATTGTTCCTGCCTGAAGTGATTGGCCTTTTACTTATATTTTGTTTTCACATTTTTTTTAGAAGGGAGGTGGAGACAGGTCTTAAGCAAAAGGGTCAACGAGCAGCAGCAGCAGATGAACATCATCTTCAAGATGATGTTCAAGATGGAAAGAACTGGAATCAGGGAACAGGTGGCTATAGAAGTTGATGACACAGTAAAGAAAAATAGTAGAACAAAGAATGCTAATTTACTGACAATTAAAAAAATATTTATTTTTACTTCTAATGCTGTGTTTTCCCGTTGAGATTGGTATATGTATTTAGTTGCATATCATTTTTTTATGTATATAAATGCTTAAAGACAAATATCAAGTTCCTTAAGGAAATTAAATTTAGCAATATAGCCATTTTACTAATCACATAAAGAGTTAAGCAGTGTTTGTAGTGACATGGCAT
>NC_137694.1:177902712-178025212 GCF_964034855.1 Anser brachyrhynchus | reverse complement strand
AAATATTTTGCCATGAGGTTTTGGTATTAGCAGAAACTGATAGCAACCTGGAATTCCACTGGAAGTTATGATCCTGCCCTTTTTGTACCCCACATTTTTTAAACTCTTTCTTGTATTTTGGATATAATAATCACTGACTTGTGGGGTGAACTGAACAATTTGATTATCTGACCACACACATATATATTTCTCCCATCCCATGTTCCTGTTTCCACAAGACCACAGCCAGTATTAAGGAAGCAGCAGAAAGCATGACAGAGACCAGCAGGAAAGTAGAAAAATAAAATAAAAATTAAATCAAAGACAGCATTATCTCTAAATCAACCCAATTAACAAAATTATAAAATCATAGAAT
This sequence comes from Anser brachyrhynchus, assembly GCF_964034855.1. NCBI lineage: Eukaryota > Metazoa > Chordata > Aves > Anseriformes > Anatidae > Anser > Anser brachyrhynchus. Next base: position 178,024,857 of record NC_137694.1, on the reverse strand, counting down.
CATAGAATGTTTGGGGTTGGAAGGAACCTTAAAGAACATATTGTTCTAACCCCACTGCATGGGCAGGGATGCCTCCCACTAGACCAGGTTGCTCAAAGCCCCAACCAACCTGGCCTTTAACACTCCCAGTGATAGGGCACTCACAACTTCTCTGGGCATCTGTTCCAGTGACTCACCACTCTCGTAGTATAAAAATTCTTCCTTGTACCTAATCTAAATCTACCCTCTTCTAGTTTAAAGCCATTCCTCCTTGTCCTATCACTACATTTCCCGAAAAAGAGTCCCTCTCCTGCTTTCTTCCAGTATCTAAAGGCTCCCTTTAGGTACTGGAACACCGCTATAAGATCTCCTTGGATCTTTCCCTTCTCCAAGTTGAACAATTGCAACTCCCTCAATCAGTCTTCATAGGAGAAGTGCTCCAGCCCTCTGATAATTTTTGTAGCCATCCTCTGTACATGCTTTAACAGGTCCACATCATTCTTGTTCTGGGGGCCCCAGAGCTGGATACAGTACCCCAAGTGGGGTCACATACGAGTGGAGTAGAGGGGGAAATTCACCTCCTGTGACCTGCTGGCCATGCTTATTTTGATGCAGCCTGGGATATGGTTGACTAAATATTAATCTAGTTCTTATTAGTAGCAATTTGAGATCCAAATGGGATTTTTCATATGCTTAAGATATGGGCAAAAGTTCTGACAGGACTTCATCCTCTGAGAGGGATTTGTTGTTGTTTTTCTTATGGGCAGTAGGGTGGGGTGGGGTGGGAGGATTTTGTTTTTTTTGTGGGGTCATTTTGAGTGTTTTGTTTTTATGCTTTTTTGTTTGTTTGTTTAATTAGGCTATAAGCTGTAAGCTTCTTAGGGTGTTGTTGATGTTGTGACATTCCCAATGGAATTCACTTTCCTCTGCATAAACAAAGTGACCCAGCTGCAATGAGCGACTTGAAATATCAGGGCTTAATCAATTACCTGGATCCATTCAGATGACCTTGTACTTTCTTCTCTGTCTTTTGGGAATATGAGAAACCTGCCTTTAAATATGAAGTTTGATATAAACCTTTATATATATATATATATATATCATAAATTTATACTGTCATGTAGCTTGCTTATTTTAGAACAGAATAATTCAGATGCAAAGTTTTCTTGAAAAAAAAATATAAATATTATTGATGATGTGAATTATGGATGATATGTATAGAGTATATGATTCTATGATTCTAATTCAGTGACAATAGAAAATGAATCAGATTTGGGAATTATAAAAAGTGTAACATTGTGGTGTAGTGTATTTTATGACTTCTCCTTAAGAAGTTAGTAGGAAGAGAAAGCTCTTCAATTCAGAGAGCTGAATGTCATTCAAATTGAAATTCACAGAATCATAGAAACATAAAATGGCTCAGGTTGGAAGGGACCTTGAAGATCATCTAGTTCCAACCCCCCAGCCATAGGCAGGGACACCACACACTAGATCAGGCTGCCCAGGGCCTCATCCAACCTGGCCTTGAACACCTCCAGGGATGGGGCATTCACAGTTTTTTTGGCAACCTGTTCCAGTGCCTCACCACCCTCAGAGTGAAGAATTTCTTCCTTATATCTAATATAAATCTCCCCTTTTATAGTTTAAAACCGTCACCCCTTGTCCTGTCAGTATCTGATTAAGCATCTTTTTTGTAAATCCCCTTTAAATACTCAAAAGCCACATTAAGGTCACCCTGGAGCCTTCTCTTCTTTAGGCTGAACAGACCCAGCTCTCTCAGCCTTTCTTCATAGGAGAGGTTCTCCAGCCCCTCGATCATCTTTGTAGCCCTCCTGTAGACCCGTTCGAACAGTTCCACATCCTTGTGCTAGTGGGGTTCGAGACCTGGATGCAGCACTCCAAGTGGGGCCTCACAAGGGGGACAGAGGGGGACAATCACCTCCCTCCCCTGCTGCCCACCCCTCTGTTGCTGCAGCCCAGAATGCAGTTGGCCTTCTGGGCTGCAAGCATGCACTGATGGCTCACATTGAGCTTTTTGTCCACCAGAACCCTCAAGTCCTTCTCTGCAGGGCTGCTCTCAATGAGTTTTTCTCCCAGTCTGTCTTCATGTCTAGGATTGCCCCGGCCCAGGTGTATCACATTGCACTTGGCCTTGTTGAACCTCATTAAGTTCACATGGGCCAACTTATCTAGCTTGTCCAGGCCCCTTTGGATGGCATCCCTTCCTTCTGTTTTATCGACTGCACCATTCAGCTTAGTGTGATCTGCAGACTTACTGAGGGGAGTGCACTCGATCCCACTTTCTATGTCATTGATAAAGACATTAAACAGGAGACCAGGATGTCATGTGGGACAGTGTCAAAGGTCTCATAGAAGTCCAGGTAGATGACATTGGTCAGTCTTCCCTTGTCAACTGATGAAGTCACTCCAGAACCAGAACCAATGCAGCTACCCCAGAGCCAATCATAGAATCAGATTGGTCGGACATGATTTGCCCTTTATGAAGCCATACTGGCTGTCACGGATCACCTCTTTGTCTTGCATATGCCTTGACATTGCTACGAGGAGGATCTGTTCCATGATCTTCCCACGCACAGAGGTGAGGCTTACTGGTCTGTAGTTCCCTGGGTCCTCCTTTATACCCCTTTTAAGAATGGCAGTGATGTTTCCCTTTTTCCAGTCACCAGGGACTTCACCTGACTGCCAGGACTTTTCAAATATGATGGAGAGAATCTTGGGAACTCCATCAGCCAATTCCTTCAGGACCCTGGGATGCATGTCATAGGGTGGGATGCATCCCCATAGACTTGTACTTGTTTAGTTTCATCAGATGGTCTCAAACCTGCTCTTTGCTTACAGTGGGTGGAACTTTGCTCCCCCAGCCTCCACCTATGGGTTCAGGGAAACAATAGACTTGGAAAGCCTGACTGGCGGTGAAGACATGCTTTCTCCATGTCTGTTGTTATCAGTTCTCCTTTCTTGTTTATCAGAGGGGGTACACTCTCCTTGGTGTTTCTTTTCTGGCCAATGTACCTAGAGAATCCTTTCCTGTTTTTCTTTGCACCCCTTGCCAAGCTCGGTTTCATCCATGCCTTGGCTTTCCTGATCCTATCCCTGCACATCCAGACTGCATCACCATACTCTTCCCAGGCCACATGTCCCTGATTCCACTGCCTGTGTGTTTCCTTCCTGCACCTCAGTTTGACCAGCAGATCTTTGCTCAGCTATCCCAGTTGTCTGCCCTCCCTGCCCGTTTTTCTACACGAGGGGATGGAGAGTTCTTGCACTCCAAGGAAAACATCTTTAAAGAATTGCCAGCTCTGCTCAGCTCCTTTGTCCCTATGGACAGTGTTCCAGTGTTACAAGGTCTTCAAATAGCTTGAATTTCGCTCATTGGAAGTTCAGGGTCCTGACTTTACTCTTTGTCAGGCCCGTGTTCCTTGAGATCACAAACTCAGCCAGGGAGAGGTTGCTGCAACCCAGACTGCCTCCAGTCTTGACCTTTTTAATGAGCTCTTCCGCATTGGTGAACACCAGGTCAAGTAATGCTTCTCCTGTGGTTGGTTTGTTTAACACCTGGAGAATATCGTGAGTTGGAAGAGACTTATAAGGATCATAGAGTCATGAACCTAGCTCCACAGAGGACTACATAAAAATCAAACCATATTTCTGAGAGTATTGTATAAATGCTTCTTGAAATCCAGAAGGCTTGGTAGCATGACTACTTCCCTGGGGAGCCTGTTCCAGTGCCTAAACAACCTCTCTGTGAAGAACCTTTTCCCAATACCCAATATGAAGATCCCCTGACGCAGCTCCATGCCATTCCCTTGGGTCCTATCACTGCTCACCAGAGAGCAGAGATCAGCGCCTGCCCCTCTGCTCCCCTTGTGAGGAAGCTGTAGGCTGCTGTGAGGTCTCCCCTTGTTCTCCTCTTCTCTAAGCTGAACAAACCAAGTGAGTTCAGCTGTTCCTCATATGTCTTGCATCTAGACCCTTCACCATTTTTATAGCACTTCTTTGGATGCTCTCTAATAGTTTTATGAATGTGCTATACCAAGAATGTGGTAATTTTATAGTAAAATAGTATTGTAATGCAACTGTATCATAGAATCACATAATCATAGAACGGTTGGGGTTGGAGGGAACCTTATAGATCACCTAGTTCCAACTCCCTGACATAGGCAAGGATACCTTCCACTAGACCAGGTTCCTCAAAGCCCCATCCAACTTGGCCTTTAACACTCCCAGGGATGGGGCATCCACAACTTCTCTTGGCAACCGGTTCCAGTGCCTCACCACCTTCTGAGTGAAGAATTTCTTCCTTATACCTAATCTAAATCTACCTTCTTCTAGTTTAAAACCATTCCTTCTCATCCTATCACTACACTCACTGAAAAAGAGTCCCTCTCCTGCTTTCTTCCAGTATCTAAAGGCCCTCTTTAGGTATTGGAAGGCCTCTATAAGGTCTCCCAAGAGCCTTCCCTTCTCCAGGCTGAACAACCCCAACTTCCTCAACCTGTCTTCAGAGTTGAGGTGCTCCAAGCTTTATAGGAGAGGTGCTCCAGGCCTCTGATCATCTTTGTGGCCCTCTTCTAGACTCTTTCTAATACATCTATGTCCTTTGTGTTATGGGCCCCCAGCACTGAATGCGGTACTCCAGGTGAGCTCTCACAAGAGCAGAGTAGAGGAGGAGTTTCAAGAATCACCTCTTCAAGAATCACCTCTCTTGACCTGCTGGCCATATTTATTTTGATGCAGTCCAGGATACAGATGGCTTTCTGGTTGCAAGTGCACATTGCTGGCTCATGTTGAGCTTCTTGTCAACAAACACCCCCAGGTCCATCTCCTTAGGGCTGCTCTCAATTCATTCTCTGCCCAGCCTGTATTTGTGCTTGGAATTGCCCTGGCTCAGATGCAGGACCTTGCACTTGGCCTTGTTGAGCTTCATGAAGTTTACACAGGACCACCTCTCAGGCCTGTCAAGGTCCCTCTGAATAGCATCCATTCCCTCAAGTATGTTTACCGCACCACACAGCTTGATGTCATTGTCAAACTTGCTGAGGGTGTACTCAGTTTCACTGTCCATATCACCAACAAAGATGTTAAACAGCACTGGTCCTAATACTGACCTCTGAGGAACACCACTCATTGCTGATCACTTGGACATTGAATTGTTGACTGCAACTCTTTGAGTGAGACCATCTAGTCAATTACTTACCCACTGTGTGGTCCATCCATCAAATCTATGTCTCTCCAATTTAGAGACAAGGATATCATTGTGTCCTCCCAGTATGAATCTATGGTTTGCACCTGCAGAAAGCTTAATCTGGCCAATCTTAGGTGTCTGATATCTGTCTCGTGAAATACCTTGCTTTCTGAAGTTTCCTGATTCTCTCTATTCTGTACATAGGAATCCTGTGGTGAGGAAAAGTATCTATAAGTTAATTCTTTATGCTAGCTAAATCTCATTTTATGCAAGGCTTCAATAGCAACAAAAGGACAAGTCAGGAAGGAAAAAAGTTTATGGTTGCCTGCAACTGTGTTTTAAATTGAAAAAGCTTGTTTCTGTGCATTACAGCTCCTGGCTTAGCCACCAGCACTCCAGCAAGTCACTGCAGAGATGATCATTTAGTGCTGTCATCATAAATAACTTCAGTTTCAGGGGCATGGCAGATGATCTCTCCTAAGCATTTTGCTACTTTGAAATGCTTTCAACACGCCTTGTTACTGATGAAAGAATTAATAAATAAATAAACCCTCCTTCTGGAAGCACAGATTTTGAAACTACGGCTCTGACAACTAGATGTCACTTGGAGTGAAATGACCAATGCTTTTAGTTCGTGTGAATGGGCAACAGCAGTCTGCTCCTTCTGCTAATCTAAGAAAAAAAAATGCATCTTCTGTTTTGATAATTGAAGTAATCTACTCATCTCATATGTACTTATTGACAATCATGATTTGCTCCTTTTAGCAAAGAGTTCTTTTCAAAGGTAAATCCCGAAGCTGGATAGAAAGTGTCAAAATGATCTGCACTGGTGACCAAAATAAGCAGATTACACAGGTGAGTGCAAGTAACTATTATGTGCTATCAGTGAAGTATAAATGATTCAGAAAAGTAGACTAAAAGAACTAACCACATTACGTTTTAGATACCATACAAGGCCCCCATCAGGTCAATGTGTATTAGTTTGTGTAGCTCATTAGATTGACAGATTTCTTATGGACTGCTTTGTGTTGTGACAATGGGAAGTCATAAGAGTTTGGGGATCAGAACTGAGACTCAGTACAGTGAGTGGCTAAACAATCTTTCTGTCTGGTCTTTTGTTTAGGACTTACCCTGTGCCAGACATAAGCCTGATCAGAAAATCTCTCTGTGCTCAGAACTAAAGATGTATCTCTTTACAACATTTTATTTTATTTTGTTTTGTTTTGTTTTGTTTTGTTTTGTTTTATTTTATTTTATTTTATTTTATTTTATTTTATTTTATTTATTTTATTTTATTTTATTTGTTAACTGCCAGCAAGAGTTCAATATCAGGCAGGAACTGAAGGAGACAATAATAAGGAGAAGAAACAATCACTGACAGAAGTGGAGAGGAAGAGATGATAAGATAATTTTGACAAACATTTCCATTTCATTTATAAGGAAAAGTGAGATATATTATTCTTTGTGTAGCGGCACAGGTAATTTTACCTATATAGCATATCACAATGGTGGGTATGTCATTTACTGTTACAGTGGTTACATGAAAATATGTATACTATTTTTTGTAAAAGTTTACATTTCTTTCACATCAAAGTGATGAGATTCCCTTTGTATTTTTCCTTTTTTATTTTTAGCCCAGTATGACACTGGATTAAACTATCTAGTTCCTATTTGAATTTTTGAAGTGTATTTTGGCTTTGTAACTTTGCCTTCAAGTTACATTCTGATGTCACAAAATAATTGTCAGATTAATTTGCATTTCTTTATCAGCATTTATACTAAACTTACTGGGGATTTGACCCAGGGAAAAATATGCACTTTCACCATGTAATTGGGATAATTTCAGAGACATATTTTTGTAAAGGCAGTAGCTCAAGTATGAACAGATTTTGATACATTCACTCATTTTACAGTCCACTTTATTTTACAAGGAGTCCAGTAAAAGTGAATGGACATGATTTTGATACACTTTTCTTTCTGTGCTGAATAATAAATTACTCTGTCAGTTTTATATTCCTGACTCACAGAATAAGATAACTCAGTATTTCATGGAAATCAACTTGAGTGAAAATTAAATACGTCATTTTTTCTGTTCTGTTCTTCATTGATCTGGAAAACAAAAAGTTGCTGCCTCTCAGTATCTATCCTTTACATATTTGAAAACTGGTATTATGGTATAAAAAAGCTTTCACTTTTCTAGATCAAAACAATTCCAGTTTCTCTAATCTTTCCTTATAGATCTCATTTTACAAGCAGATGAGTTTTACCTTCTTTTATCGTAGCATCTAAGTATCCTAGTATCCTGTACCTTTACACAGTTTCTTTTATTGCTCCATTTTTTTTTTCTTAAAAGGACTTTAAACAAAGACAAAATGAGACTATTAATAGGTTTACCTTCTGTATACCCTTGAGATGCGATTCAGAGCACCTATGTTTTCTCTATCATTTGAGAAAGGAAAATAATTCCTGAGGGCAATGGCTATTCTTCAAGACAGAGGCTTTGTGGAGATAATAAATAATTCCTAGGTTTCAATTTAAGGATTTCTTATTGCAAAGGGGAGAGGAAATATTTGATTGCCTTCTTAAAGCCATTTTCTTAATACACTTCAAAAAGAGATCTGTTTTTTTGTTTGAACAACCTCATGTTTTTACTGAGGCTCAGCTTGATTCAGCTTTATCTCCATTGTAGATTTCTACATTTGATGTCTCCTTAAATGCAATATTTCTCTTATGTTAAATTTATTCTTATCACCTTCAGCCCATTTCTTCAGTTGATCATGGTCATTATAAATTCTAATCCTATTCTTCATATACTTTCTAGTCCTGTTGGTTGGTTACAGCCATATATTTAAGTGTTTTGTTTTGTTTTGTTTTCTGTTTCACCATACAAGACATTAATGTAAATGATATTTTTTTTTTCCAAGACAGGTTCATTGGATATGCAATGTAATGCAGTGCTAGATAGACAAATACAGATTACCTTTGAGTAAACGATGTTCAAAATTATAATGATGTTATATCTTTAAAGCAAGTAGTCAGCACTGGAAAGGCTGCATTCCTGAGAATGCCTTTAAACAGTATTGCATTAGTTTAGCTATCTGTAATAAAGCACTGCGTTGTGGAGTGCTAGTATGCCCTGGGAAACCTCACTTGAAATATTTTTCTAGTTTGAAGAGAGAGTTTTTGTAAGGGTATGTAGAAGGAAAGTGTCTCATCTTTTAAGGGTATATGATCAAGGGCTTTTTTTCCAGTGCAACAAGAGATGATAAGAAAAGGAGGTAGTGGTGGGAACTAAGTCTGGTCAGTCACACTAATTTTTGAGAGCATGGGAATGTTTATTGCAGCAGGGTTACCTGATTGAGGACTTCTATGCAGGGAGAGTATCACAAGAAACAAATCAAACTACAGGTGCCACTTCCAGGAAGGGTGAAACTTGCAACTGATGAGATTGTGAACCAAGGGGGTCCAGTCTGGAAGGGTGCCGGAAACTGCAGAACTCTGCAAACCCATGGGGCTTTGCAGGGGGAAAGAGGAGGAACAGAAGGAACAAAGAGGTGAGTAAGTAGAAGAGGATACAGAAGGGATGGTTGCATATAAAACAGGGCCAGTCAGTTCTGGGGTCTAGCTGAATCCTGTGCCTGATCACCACAGTCTGTCCTATCTTCTTATACCTTATCTTGTTAAGTGTTTCTTAACTGTCTGTGTATTCACACTCTCTTGTATGTATATGTGAGCTGCAAGGAGTACATGCCAGCTACAGGTGAGACTTGGAAGCGGGTGAGTGAAGATGGATGCCAGCCAGTGGAGTCAGGCTGGGGAGCAGACAGCCTTGACCTGTGGTGCTCACTCCTGTAGCGAAAGCCCCTGCATTCAGTGTCAGGCATTGGCAGGACATGTGGGTGTGCCAGTGGAGTTGGTGCCAGCTACTGCATTCAGGACAGGAATGTATGTATCTCAAGCCTGTACTGTCAGCTACTGGAGGGAGTGGAGGATCCTAGCATCAGTAGTTTGAGGGTTAACAGCTCTCTGGATCCGAAAGAGTCCTGTAGACTTTGTTCCTGTAGTGCCAGCTACTGGGGAGACTGCCGTCTGTGAGTTGACCAGGTACCAGCTACTGGAGTCAGACCAGGGGTGTAGGCATCCCTGGCCTGTCATGCCAGCTACTTGAGTGGGGGTTCTAATAGCCATAGCTGGAGGGTCCTCTCTAGACCTAGAGAGGGCTCCACAGACTTTGAGTCCAGAGTACTAGTTACTGTGAGAGGATCAGTGTGAGTGGACTGGATGCCAGCTAGAGTCAGACCATGGATATAGGCACCTCTAGCCTATGGTGCCAGCTACTGGAGAGAGTGGGCATCTTCTACTCCCCAAGCAGGAGCTCACTAGCAGGAGCAGTGTGTGTTCCCAAACCAGCTACTGGGGGGTGACTGGCATGAGTGAGATGAGTGTGGGGCTCTGTACTAGCAGCTGGAGCAGGACTGTGGGTCACAGTCTGTGTCTGGTGCCAGCTGCTGGTGGGAGGCAAATGTCTGTATCTTCCCCAGACCCAGTGTGTGTAGGGTGTGCATGTGTGTCTTTTAGCAAACTTTAAGCCAGGCTAATCGATAAGTAGCAGGGGCCTTGGGTCTGGGCTGGGGTACGAGGTGGGGAGGGTTCTGTGCTGGTATGGCCATGGGGATTTGTGAATGTAGTGTGCATGAGGGATGAGTGTGTGAGTGCTATGTGTTTGCCGCCAACTTCAGTCAACCAGCTGGGAAGTAGGTGACCCGTGAATCAGGAAAGGGGGCCCAGAATCTGGGTATGGGCATGCTGGATGGGCAGAGGAACCTAGCTGGTACGTGAGGTATCCAGGCAGGGGTGCTGCAGGGGTCCAGGCAGAGGGGCCATGCCAGGTACTCGAAGGATCCTCAAATGTGTTTCTGCTTGTGATCCTGGTGTGTGTGTGTGTGCCTGCACTAGTGGACTTCTGTCTCTAACAGACCCAGAGAGTGGGGACTCAACTGACTGTCTACATTTTATGTGAGTCCTGTGTGTAAGTGATGTTGAAGGCAGCCCTTGACCAGGGCAGCCTTTGTGGCCAGCTGTGTCAGTGTTCTGTTTCTGTCCATGTGCATCTGTGTATCTCTGGGATACGTGCTTAGCTTTGATACTGGTTGAACCTGCAAAGGGGAAAGCCTGGGCAGAGACCCAGGGTTCCTAGGCACTGGCCCCAGCAGCCAGGCAGAAGCGGTTCTGAGCTGGAGAATCTGGAGGAGGTGCTCTTTGCTTTTCACCTCCCTTAATAGTTTTCATGAATTTTATTATTTTATGTATTTTATTTTATTTATTTTATTTTATCATTTTATTTTATTTTATTTCATTTCATTTTATTTCATTTTTATTTTATTTTATTTCAATTGGGTGTGCATCCACTTTACAATCACTTGACCTAGAACACTTCTCTCTAGTTTTCTTATAAATTTATGTCAACAGCGTCTCCTAAATAAAGATTCCTATTGAGTTCTATCACATCTACCCCATCCTTTTCACCTCTTAAAAATATAAATTAGATGTTTCTACATATTGTTGTTGACAAATCTGTATTTGCTGATTCTTATTTCACTGTTGTCTTCAAATATTACACGTTTTTTTTTTAATAAGTAGCTAGCAGCATCTTTCTGTGTTGCTGTTATGTTCGTTAGCACAGATTTCCACAAGTGTTTTTTTTTTCCCCTCTGTTAAACACTGGTTTAGCTGAGGAGTATTTTTCACTAGTAAATCAAACTAAAACCAAACTAAACCAAACCTCCTTGGTTCTCAAAGACTATAAGTAGCAGTTCAAAGATGCTTATGAGATGTCTTGTAATTGGTCTAGTATAAATTTTATCAGGCCCTGCAGTCTTAAATATTACTATCTTTAGCTAAATACTCATTAAACTGTTTAAACTGTTTCCATTCTTACGTATGTTCCCACCTACACGTTGTTAATTTTAGTTGTGTTGAGCCTTTGGCCACAATCAACCTTCTTCATGAAGTCTGGAATAAATAATAATAATAATAATAATAATAATAATAATAATAATAATAATAATAATAATAATAATAATAATAATAATTTTATATTGTCTATAATTCAAACAGTGTTAGTTTTACAACTGCAGAAAGATGCATTATGCCTCATAGCACCCTGTGAGGCATTAGTTCAGTACTGACGAAGTAAGGAAAGGACAATACTATGTAAAAAGTTGGGGGTAAAATTTTCCTGAGCTCTGTGGAAATACCCACAGGGACTTCAGCAGAGTTTTGAAAAAAACATCTAGGACAGGATATGGGACTAATCTTTAAGCACAGAATGTGTATCAAAATTGCACCTTCCAAGCTGCTTCCAATTTTCCCTCAATTCCACCTGCTTCTATCAATTACTTTTTGTCGTTCTGTGGCTAAGTTTAATAAATCTGCCAATGAACATTTATTTTCTACTTTTCTCCCTCTTATACATATCTTGTCCCAACCTGTAGCAAGGGGTCACAGGTAACACCAGCAACAGAAATAGGAACCAAACTTGCAGTATTGGGGCTGTGCCAGACAGTAGGGCTGCTACTGAATGAAGGACACACAAGGAAGACAGTTGCTGCATAATAGCTGTACTAGGCAGTTGCTGCCACTTCAGAGAATTAAAGATGTAAAGAATAGTTTCTGGAAAGGGTCACCTCCTCCTCCCATCAGCAGCTCTCTCAAGAGAAGCAGCAACAACAGCCTGACTCTGTGTTGGGTTGCTGGAAAATGCGTAAGTGCATGGATAAGTGTAAATATCCATAAGTGTATGGATATTTAGATAAGAAAGAAGATTACAGGAAAAGGTATATGAATGTGGGCGATATGAAACTTTGGGTAAAAATTAGTACCAGGCTTTTGGAACAATAAGGGAAAGAAAAACAACAAAGAAAACAGATTTTTTTTAATTCTCTGGTTGCAAAATGAAAAGATTAGGCTGTTTTGGCAGGGAGAAAAACAAAACAAACAAACAAACCACAAAAACGTCTCAGGAAGTCTACAGAGAACTCCAAGGAAACAGTTCTATCAAGCTTCTTCCAAAGTTTCTTATTAATTCCTTTCCCTTCCTTTTTCCTTACAGTTGATTTTCAGCTTAACTCTTTGGCAGCTGTTTTTACTGTAGCTTTGCAGCTGAACAAAATATGAGAGCTTCCTTTCTGATTTTTATATTGCATACTGTTTAATAAACAGCTAGTATGCCAAGTACATGACAAAACAGTGTAAATATATATATATTTATTATTCTACACTTGCTAATTTGAAACTTAGTGAAGCAAAGAAAATAGTCATAATATGAAGTGGATAAATGCTATTTCATTCAACCACAACCTTTTATTTTACAGAGTAATAGATAGACTGTTTTAGAAACTGAATAATAATAATAAAAATATATCTATATCATTGTTAGGACACTAAGCTTAAGATACCATGTACTGGAGTACCACTTACTACAATATGCATACTGCCTACACAGAGTGAGAGAGACCGTTTTTGGCAATTTTATTATTGCATAGCCCTAAAAGCAGCAATGTAGGCATAGAAACCAATGGGAGAGAGACAGTAGCATTGGTAATGTATTATATACAGAGATAAAATGTGTCTCTGTATGAAAATCAAGCACATTCCTCATGTCTGAGAGCAATGCAGTATAAGAAATCCAAACTCTTTTTTGGGCCTGATTTATATGATTGTATCTTGCCAAAGTTGCCTATACAAAGAAATACATTTATATTTTTCTCTAGCCTTTGATGGTGTGAAACGTAATCTAAGAATCCACAGTTTATTCTTTGACCATATAGCAGAATGATGAATAAGAAGAAAATAACAGAATGTTCTGCAGAATAGTTCAGGTCTGTCAGGAAAATGAACAGCTGGGAGGTAAGTGTTGGTTGAGATCAGCTTTTGAAATGTTCAGTTTTGCGAAGTCTGTGAGGTAAACTGACAGGGAGAATTGTGTGCCTTAGGGAACACTGACAGAATTCCTGAAAGGTGGATAACGCCTGGAGGAGCAAACTGGGGTGAAACCGCATCAACACCTGAATGTTAAAAGTAAGAGCTGGGCAGATAAGGAAAGCAAAGGTAAGAAATCCTAAAAGCAGCAATTTAAAAAGTTAACACCTATGAAATAAAATCATCCGATAAATGTCAGACTGCGTTGACCAGATGTCAGACATAAAATATAATGCAATAACTGAAATGTGTATTTTAACAGATTGTTGCATGCTGCAAGAATCAATTTGGGGTGTTCAGGTATGGGGTTTTGGTTTAGCTCATATACAAGAATCACCTTCAGAGAAGACAACTTTACTTTGATAATAAATGTATATTAAAAAGGCACAATATAATTAAAGAGCAACTCAATTGAAAATAAATGATTTACATCAGTGTAATACACCAATCAGTGAAAATAAGATCAGGTTTCTGCAGCTACATCGGGTTTCGGATTCTTAGTCACAGAGAACAACAGAGTGCAAGGGCCTAATGCCAGATTTTGGTTGTGGCTTATATGAATTAAGTAGCCTATTTAATTTAGTTTCACTGAGTTATACACAGAGAAAAGAGGGTGTTTCAAAAACAGTAATTGTGTTTAAAACTAATCCTTAAAATCTCCGCAGATATATTACTGTGTGTATCCCCAATGACTACTGGATGATTCTGATGTTATTTTTTAAATATGTATGTGGATCTTATTTCAGAATAGAGATGCTTATATGCAAAATCATGCAGTACTTTAAATTTATTTCTCCTTTCTATCCTTAGGGGGGAAAAAAGTCAATAATGATAAGAAAATGGTTGATAACATTGATTTACAAAAAGTGGTAGACTGCATGCTACAACAAGTACAAGTTATCTGCATGTATCCCCAGTAGGAAGCTGACTGAGTATAGAGACTGAACTTTCCTCTTACTTTCTCAGTTGGGAATGTAATACATTGATGAGACAATACGAGGAAGTTGCCAGTTCTTGCTGTTTCCATCCTGTAGTTATATAGAAATCTTTATTCACCACTTTGTATCTAAAAATCTACATACACCATGAATTAATAACAAATAAAGAATGTAAGCAACATATTGGCATAGAATGTGTATCAAGTCAACTTCATAAAAATAAAGAGATATAAAATAAAGCTATAATATAAAAATAAAATATAAAATATAAAATATAAAATATAAAATAAAATATAATATATAATATATAATATATAATATATAATATATAATATATAATATAAAATATAAAATATAAAATATAAAATATAAAATATAAAATATAAAATATGAAATATGAAATATAATATAAAATATGAAATATAATATAAAATAAAGAGATATAAATAAAGCTTCATAAAAATAAAGAGATATATCATGATTGCACCACCTCCTGTTTCCAACTTATTCCCCCCACAGATACAGTGCACTCTGTTTTGCAAAAACAAAAGCTTCTTTTTGGAACTGACAGAATGCTTTCCTTTTCACTGGGCATGGAGTCATATATAGCAATGATTTGGGCGAGAAGGTTCATTTGGTCAAGACTACTGCACTACAGCAAGATTGATTTTCAGGACTCCTAAAACATTGCTTATGAATGGGTGTCAAGCCCTAACCTCCAGTGTCTCTAGTGAGACCAATTCCACTTCATTCTCTGCAACTCACTCTTCTCCATGACTTTTAGCATAGCTTTTACGTTTTTCCTAATATTTAATCCACAGTTCTCTTCTGCAGTTTGAGTCCGTTGCCTCTCTTTCTGTCCTTACTTGCTAAAAGCAGTAATTGGTCCCCATCTTCCTTAAAATACAGCTTTTTGGATTCAAGGACAATCATATGCCTTTTCAGTCTTTCACCGTAGAATGAACATGCCCAGTTCACTTAGCTGAAAATGTCTTCTTTTTCAAACATTTTAATTTTTTGTCTCTCCTCTAAACTTTATTTTATTTTATATTTATTTTTTATTAAAAAAAATAATAAAATCTGTTGCCCAAAACTGAATGCAGTTCAGATTAACATGGAATACAGCACAACTGCTTCTTTTCCTTTATTTGTACTTTTATCAAGAGGACTTGAAGTGGGAGGGGAAAAAGTGATGCTACTCCTCTAACAGCTACCTTCTGTAGATATAAGGACATGAGAATAATGGTGTCTGTATGAAGGGGTTGGTAGAAAGGGAGCTGCAGATTGTGAGGAGAGGCTGGGGCTCCCCGTGCCGCACACAGCCGCTTCCAGCCAGTTCCGACAGCCCCACCACAGGGCATAGCTGGGCCCAGCAACCAAGATGGCGGCACTTTGGGGAAAGCAGAGTCAGGAAAGGGGAGGAAATGCTGAACAGTGAGGAAGTTAGAACAAAAAGGAATGAGAAACAGCTGTGTAAACACCAAGGTCAGAGGATGGGGAGCAGGTTCTCCAGGCACTTAGAATAGACCACAATGGAGCATAGGAAAGGAGTGTGAAGAGAAAGGAGCAGGAGAGAGAAGCTGCTGTATACTGACTATAACCTCCTACTGTCTCATCCACCCTGCACCACTCAGGGTGGGGAGAGGAGTCTGAGGTGGAGGAGTGAAGTAGAGCATGGGAAAGGAAGGAGGAAATGGTGCTCCTTTACCATTTGTCTTCATGTTTCCCAGTCCCCCAATTAGTAATTAAATATTTATTTTACTTGGCAAGAAAGTAAGTTGAGGTTTTTGTTGTTGTTGTTGTTGTTTGTTTGTTTGTTTTTTCAAAGTAAGGTCTGTTTTGCCCACAATAGCATTTTCTAGCCAATATTCTATCTTGATTCTGATCCGTGAACTTTCTGTTCTTATTTTCACCCCCCATCCCTTTGTGGGGATGGAGGAGCAAGCAAGTAGCTTTTTTTTTTTTTTTTTTTTTTAACAAAACATTTTGCTGTTTGCCAGTTGTAACCCATTACATGTGTTTTTCTGTGGTTTTCATGTTTGGATTCTTTCAAATGAGAAGTAATTTTATCTAAAAACAGCATTGCAAAATGTTCATGGCTAAAAGAAAAAAAAGAAAAAAAAAGATGCCTTGAGTGATAATTTGGAAAGGTATCTTATTTACAAAAAATAAAAGCAAAACAAAAGCAAAACCACAGAATAACCTTATTACATTATAAAGTG
Organism: Anser brachyrhynchus; assembly: GCF_964034855.1. Lineage (NCBI taxonomy): Eukaryota > Metazoa > Chordata > Aves > Anseriformes > Anatidae > Anser > Anser brachyrhynchus. Next base: position 178,008,532 of record NC_137694.1, on the reverse strand, counting down.
AGAAAAACAAACACATATTGTGAATATGACTTACATTTTGTCAGCTACTTGAAAATGTCACTCTAACCAAAGAAGAAATTGCCTGTTCATACATCAACATCTCTACTTCACTTTGGATCAAAAGAGTACTTCTGAAGTAAATCCCCTGATCACATCCACTTCCTGTGCTTAGGTTCTTATTCTGGAGAATGCAGATTTAATCCATTCAGATGAAATAAACTCAAAACTGTGTTCCAGGAGCTCAATGTACTCCCACTCCAGGATGGTATTCAATGCAGTAGACCAGACAAGAGCTAATCTGAAATAAAGCTTCCAAACTGTGTATATTATAACACCATTTTTCTTATGCTTCATGACCTGCTGATATCCTTATAGCTATCACTGAAAGAGCATTTTGGTTCTCCCTTTAATTTAACAGTTCAGTCCAAAGAGAAGCAAAAATCCTTTATTCATTGTAATGGTCTTTAAAATAAATGTTCAGTATGGAGAACAAAATGACATCCTCAGAATGGGAACTAAGCAAAGCTGGCTGTTGCTCTCCTGCTGATTTCTGATTATTGTATGACCTCTATATGGCTGACTGAGTAAACATTATTATATCTAGTAGGGAGAAGTGATTGCTGTTTTTAATAAAATGTTGATTTTTAAATTTTATATATTTGTTGTTGTTGTTGTTGATTTTACCAGGAAATGTCACCTGCTAGCCTGACTGGTGGACTTTATCCTCCAAGGTCTAAGGCACCAAGAAAGATGGTGAAGAGAGGAGCAGGAGAGAGAAACTGCTGTATATTGACTATAACCTCCCTATGTGGCCTGCCATATTCTAGAGATTTCAGCATCTAAAGCCAGTCCACATGACGTGTGGACTGCCTGAAAGTCGGGAATCACTGAGGCTATTAGCCTGCTAAAACACAGACACAAACTATTTAACAAAGCATTCACCAAAGACTCACTGAAGTTTCAGAGACTGTAATCATGTTGTTCCTGTCTGTCAGTTTCTATAACCTTGGGGCCAACACAGGTGGACAAAAAAAATTAAAAAAAAAAAAAAATCCCCGTATCTTTGAGGTTTATGGAGTGCTTCGTTATGGCCTACTTGTGTGTTTTTCCAGATCTGAAGGACTATTCAGCACTGAGTAATATTTACTAATTCTTGATGTGTTCTGGGGCAAGCAATTGTGAACCCTCTATCCATCATTACCTAGCATATGTCCTCTTCTCTTACGCTTATGTGGAAAAGAGATCACATAATAGGCTGCAGAATTTCCTTTAACATGCAACAGGAAGCTTCATTTGCACATTTCTACTTTAGTAGATTAAATATGTGCTGCCATACTTATTATGTATATATATATATATACATATTATTCAAATGTTAGAGGTCCTTTTAGTCATTGTAGTGCGTTTTATGTTGTTGCTCAAATTCCACTTCAGTTTTTTCATGTATCACAAATATTGACTAACAAATCCCTGAATTTCTGCTTAACACCAGAGATGAGAAAATAAAAAGATAATTAACTAATCTGGCAGATTTAGTTCTGATGAGGTAACAATGCTTGCTTCTATTTTATTCCGATCAGGATTTCTGAGAGTCAGCAAGGGTTGAGAGGGCTGCCCCAGGGGTAGGATATGTCATTGTTTTTCTTTTGACCTGTGTAATATTCCCACACAGGGAAATATTAACATGTTAGATCTTTTGTACGACATTTCTCTTTGTCAGCATCTTGCTTTGAGACTTCTGTCCTTATTCTCAAAAACTGACACCTGGCATATGACTGTGGTGGCTTGGGGATTGGACGGCTTCATCTTCTGTTTGTCATTCAGTTAGAGCTTCATGAGTCCTCCACATGCCTAAAGATAATACTAAAGTGGAAAATTTATTTTTGACATTGTAGGTCCTTTGTTTATAAAGTTTGATATCTGATACTCAGTAGCCCATGTTTTTCCTATTGTGATCTCCAACATTTAACTATTATTTTAAATCCATGTGACCACTGTTCCTAAACACAGAGGGTTCCTGAGGAGATACTACTTTTATTTCCCTAAAAATTTGTATAACCTGAAGAGAACCAAGGAAAACTTGTACTAATTACATTCCTTTAATTATATATATATGTTAATGACAAATTTTAAGAACGTGTTCATAATATATTTATATAATTTACACATTGTCCCTTAATAAACTATTTCTTTACTGTGTTTCATGTGTGATAATAATGTGTTGAGGTTGCCAGGAACCCATGTGTGAGAAAACATCATCAGGGACCATCTGCTGAAAAATGTCCAATGTACCATCAAAGGATGCTAGCAGCAGCCTTGAAAACACAAGCAAAACATGAAACCAGAGGCCCTTAGGCTATCAACACAGATGGAGGATTTTTGATGAGTTTGAATGGAACCTGGATAGGAACCAGTATCAGAGAATGTGTGTGTGTGTGTGGGGGGGGGGGGGGGGGGGGGGTGGTAAATAAATAAATAAATAAATGAGGAAAAGGAAAAGAGGGAAAAAAGGGGGACAAGGAAGAGGAAAACGAAGAAAGAAAGGGGAGAAGGAAAAAATAGTATCAGAGAATGTGTGTGTGTGTGTGTGTGGGGGGGGGGGGGGGGTAAATAAATAGATAAATAAATAAATGAGGAAAAGGAAAAGAGGGAAAAAAGGGGGACAAGGAAGAGGAAAACGAAGAAAGAAAGGGGAGAAGGAAAAAATAATAATAAAAGAAAATAATACTAAAAAACGCTTGGCATAGTTTACTGATGAAGATTGTTTCAGGAGACTTGAAAGACTGTAGGGAAAAAATAGGAATCTCCTGTTAAATTCTCTGCTAACCATTGTGTAGGGGTCACCCAGTTTTATCACTCATTAAACTGTTTATCAACCAGTGAAAACTATCTTCAGCTGGCAGCATATTTTCCATTAGATTGAATATGTAAGTCCAAATCAAGTAGTTGCACTGATTCCATACTTCAGAATGGGAAATGGAATGTGCTGTTATGCTCTCCACTATTGCTCAACACACAGGGCTTATTATCAGTGATTCTCAGGTGAAATAACAAATGCAATAACAAAAATATATCATATTTCTATTCCACAGACTCAAATATTGGTGAAGCACCCAAGGAATACATCTGAAGTGGGAGGTAAACGGTAAGATTTATTCCTTTACAAAAACAATGCAAGGGTTAGGGAAGTGGCTTGTGTTTAGAAGGTAAATATTTTTATGTGTTATACATAATTTAAAAAACGGTAGAAAGCTTCTCTTTCTCCAGAGTAAATACTCTTCAGTGTGGTTGCAGCATGAGGAATAATGACTGCTGTACAGCCTTTTAGGCCCTACCGTGTAAAAAAGGGGTTGATTTGTAGAGGTTTCTTGCTTGAAAATGAACTACTATAATATATGGTAGCATTCGTCTCCAGTAGAAATTAAAAATATGAAAACAGACTTCTTTTTTTTTTCTTCTTTTTTTCTAGATATGGTCTTGTTATTAGTCTTCCATAATTGTTAATGTACCTAGAATTTTGGAATTTCATCTTGCTCCTATTTTTCAGTATGATTTCAGGACATAACTTTATTGCAAAAAGACCTAATGATGTTTGATAGTTGTTACTGGATAACAACTCCTTTCTCCCCTACCAGGCAGAGTTTTTGATGTGTTGTATGCAATCAGCTGAAGATTTCCAAATCTGTCCATACCTATACCTACTTGAAGAACAATTGCCAAGAACTCATCAAATGATTGAATCACCACTTTAAAACTACAATACAATCCACCAGTTTTTAGAATACTTTTATTTAATGTACTGTCTCTCATGAACATCATCAGAAAAGACATAATATCACTGAGTATTTTATATCATAAATGTGTGGGGTAAAAAGAGGTATAAGGTTAAAAAAAAAAAAAAGACACCTTAATCATCTTTGCAATTGTTGTAGGATTTTAAAAATTCTACCAGCTTACTAATGTCTGAACTCTCTTTATAGATAAAAATGCATTCACAACAGACATTTTCTGGAATTATCATATCTGTAATATATCTGTGCAACTGAAACACAAATCTAAGAACAGAGCTTGTCAATCACAGGACAATATGCTTTCTCCTAGATAGGAATCATAATTATAAATAATTTCTAATACTGATATACAGCATGAAGTTAGAATAATCGGGCTTTGTGATGTGTGTTTGATGAATATCTAATCAATGGATTGCCCGCAGGACACTTGATATTTCAAAGAGAACACAAAATAATGCAGTTATTGGAAGAAATTTAACTTAAACACAAGGAAAATAACTTTTAACAGATGTGTTTCAAGAATATACAAGCCTTATGTGCACACAAAATGTCTTCCATTTCTTATTTTACGCTACCATTCACTCATCTGACTCCTATGACTAAACTAGATTTGTGAGATATGATATACCTTTCATGAAGATAGCTTTATGTTTCTGATGTGGAGAAATACTTAGTCATTAGTGCTTCATTCATCTTTCTATTAAAATATCTACCTATAATGGTCCTTTCTTCTACTGAGAACTGCTAGAGTAGTCTCAGGGAAAACCTAACTGCTTGACACAAGTGAACAGAATTCATTGCTGTTGTTCCTTAACTGCACCAGTAATAGAAAAATGACGTTCTTCAAGCAATTCCTCAACCTTCTTTGTAGGCCAAATTATGACCATGTGATCACTTTCATAAATCAGGAGTCACAGGACCACAGAATATACAGAGCTGGAGGAGACCCATGAGGATTGAGTCCAACTCCAAGCTCCACACAGAATCACCCAAAAATCGAATGGTATTTCTAAGAGCATTATCTCCATGAGTGAACTTGTGTTATACTGATAAATTGATATGACTGCCTTTTTCTCAAAATAAAAGTAAATTAAAATTAAATAAAATTAATATATGTATAGATTTATAAACTGTTCAAAAGCAACATTTACAGGCATGCTCATAGTAGGCCAGACCACCTGGTTCATGATACAGCTTAAAATACATTCTTGGACAATTTATTCACTTAGACTAGCTTTCAGAGGAATACAAGGCTTTGATAACAGTACTATTTTGTGTATCAGTGCCTGAGTGGGAAAGCTTTCTGGAAAGGTAAAAGGTAAAAAAAAGGTAAAAAGAAGGATCTGCAAAACTACTGGCCAGTCAGACTCACTTCAGTCTGTGGGAAGGGTATGGAGCAAATAATTATGGAAACTATTTCCAACCATATGAATGACAAGATGATGATTAGGATTAATAAGCATAAGAGGAAATAAGCTCCTGACCAGACTGGTGGATGAGATCAGAGCAGTAGGCATTGTTTACCTACAGTAAAGGCTTTCAACACTGTCTCATAACATCCTCGTAGATAAAGTGAAGATGTGTGGACCAACCAGAGGTGCCTTCCAGCATCAGCCTGAGTATCATTTCTGTCCAATATTTGTATCCCTTGGTCTGAATTGCATATGTATAATGTTGAGCAAAAAGCACCTGGTTTGTGTTCTTATTGGTATATACATACATATATATATATATATACATATATATACATATATGGAAGGCGAGAGATCTGGGGATGTTCATCCTGAAGAAGAGAAGGCTCTGGGGTGACCTCATTGCAGCTTTTCAGTTCTTAAAGGGTGTTCTAAAAGTCCTAAAACGATGCAGAACAACTTTTTGCTCAGGCAAATAATCATAGGACAAGGGAAAATGGTTTTAAACTAAAAGAGGAAAGGCTTAGATTAGGTGATTAGGCGTTACTCTTTACTCAGGGGGTGGTGAGGCGCTGGAACAGGTTGCCCAGGGAAGCTGTGGATGCCCCATCCCTGGAAGTGTCCAAGACCATATTGGACAAGGCCCTGGGCAACTTGATCTAGTGAGTGGCATCCCTGCCCATGGCAGGGGGGTTGGAACTGAATGATCTTTAAGGTCCCTTCCAACCCAAGTTATTCTATGATTCTATGATATATATGTTGTTTATATCTGATTTTTCCCCACTAAAAGATGTTTAGAGGTTACGGGTGGGTACCAAGTTTAATATAAGTCAATTGTGTGTACTCACTGTAAATAAGAGAAGCTGCATATGTGCCTACTTTAAAAGGAGTGGGTAGGAGAAGAGGGGAAATTACTGTTTCCCTCTACATGGTGCTATTGAGACTACATTCAGAGTACTGCACAAGTTTAGGTTAGTCTAGTTGAAGTTGGATGTAGAAAGCATCCAAAGATTACTGTCAGAATAGTGTAGGCACACTACATGCACTATGAAGAGAAATTTGATGAGGTAATTAGTGATGAGAAGAGTACAGGGCAATCTAAATGTTTTGCATGACTATTTTATGTCAGCTTACAAAGATAATGGAGCCAGCTCTTCTTTGTAGTACAAGATGATTCAAAAAGGAGCAGACACAAACTTGCAAGCAACTTTACAAGACTTCTCACAATGTTTCACCAAGAAAGATAATTACTATGTGAAATATTTCCAAATGTGCATGGAAAATTAAGTATAAGTGTTGAAGTCATCAAGTCATGCAAGTGACAATGAACTTCACCATTTTAGGCTTCCAAACTAGAAAAAATCCCAATACATCTAAGGTCAACACATTTATCCTTGTCTTTATGGATGTTTAAGATTACAATAATTCCTAAACTTTGTGTGAAGTGTCTGGAGAGTTTTTATCTTCAGTATTTCATAAGAACTTGGGGCATCAAAAAAATGAGAACCAATGCATGTTTCTGCCAGAAGAATCAGAAATACATATTTTCGGGCTGAATCTTATAGTATATGCAAGTAATTTCAGCTAGCATTTTCAGATTTGGTCCCTAGAAATCTAACTACATTCTCTACAGTTTAGGGCATTATGAACATATGCACTACATATTTATGAAAGTAATGATAACACTAGTAAGATTAAACTGTAAAACCAGATAGGGTAACACATTTGTACCAAGAGTAAACACACCCATTTCTATTTTTGATGAGAATAAAAGCCTTGCTGATGGAGATTACACAAGAGACTCCAAGGAAAATAGTTTTTTAATAAATTTCACAACAGCAGGCTGCCAAGAGAACAATCCAGAAAAGATTCTGGAGTAACAGAGAACAGAATCAGTTTATTTTGTGTGTGTGTGTGTGAGGGTTTTTTGTTGTTGTGTTTATTATTATTATTATTATTATTATTATTATTATTATTATTATTATTATTATTAGGTCCATCAACTAAGAAGACAGAGCATACACAGTTCATGGAGATATAAATACATAGGGTGGTATAGAATTCAAATTTGGACAACTATTGAGATACACAAGACATACTAAGCAAAAGTTTTATATGTTTACAATTTATAATATGTTAAATATGTACTATTTGTAAGTGTGATGAGACTACAGAGGCAGTTTTGTATATACCTGTGTAGATGTCCCTTCTTCTCACTGAAGACTGAGTGCAGAAGACTGATCCTGCAAAATAAAAGTGCTGTTTCTTCCTCCTCCACTATTGCTATTACAGATAATCTGATATATGGCAGTAGGTCACCAGTCAAAGGCTATATTACTGCAGGCAATGAAGACAATATCTAATATCACTGTCCAAGCTTCACTGAGCTTGCTATGCAGTGTGTACATTTTTGAAGTGAAAGGGATATCTCAGACTAAAGATCTTATGACAACATAGAGATCTTTATAGCCTCGGTTGTCTTATAATGAGATAATCCACACAGAACAAGTTGTAAGGAGTCCTAATGTTGTTCCTGGATAAAAGACTGTTAATTTTAAACCTGGGTTATGAATGAATGCCAAATTCAAACACCAGTACTGTCTAATATATGTGCATGGAATTTTGGCACAAGATAAAAAGCTCTCATTCTAATTCTGAATCACCTTATTTTCAATAGTCTCCATGCAGTTCCCACTGGGTCATACAGATCTGAACAAGCTCATAATGGACTGTTGTTAGACCATATGGACTTTGGTTGGAACTAGATTATTCTTTGTTTTTCTGAAAAACACTACACTGTCTTTTCATAATAGTGTCTGAGAGAGACATGACTTTTTGAAAATATGGCTGTACTTTGCCAGAAAATGTTTGAATGCATATTTTTTTTCCCCCAGTACATGTATAACCTGAAATTAACTGTGACTATGCGTTGCAATATGGACAATTAAACTTACTTCTTTTGCATGAGATTGGAAAAGGGTTTGTGGTTGTGAGACACATTTTTACTCTCTTGAGCAATGTGCTTTGCAAGAGCGGGTGAAGCTCTTCATATAATTCAGTGCCAGTGGCCTCAGTGACAGCAGACACACTTACAGAGCCTTTGTATATGATGCAATGACAGAGAAATGGCTGTCTCTTTCAAAAATACTCTATTCATGACCTCCACAAATGAATACATTGCTGTCTGTTCCAAAAGGAAAAGGAAGTTTTCTGCTTCAGCTCTTTGCAAACACAATGCAATGCCAGAATGGTGCCATAGTACTCGGGGATAAGTAATTCTTTAGTGATACTAATGCTCAAAGGCACCCCAGACAAAGACTTGAGGATACTTAGAGATGTGACACATCCCATCTAAGTCTGACCGATCTCTTTAAATCTTTCCAATGTAGACAGCTATGTTTGAACTAGTAATGCTAGTCACCTTCTATGACCAGTAGAGAGAGAAAAACACTTACCCCCCTACTCCTTGAGCATTCATGTGATTTATTATCATGTTAACATAGGGAATAAACTATACCCTAAAGTGCTTCTCATTCTCCTTCATTTCACAGGGACCCTACAGTGATTAAATCAAACATAGGTGTCAACATTTTGTGATACCAATTTTATTTTCAGTGCTCAAGACTCAGAGACTTACACTGCACAGGGTTCAAGCACCATTTCATCGCAAGAGTCATGTAACAATTATCAGTGTATCCATTCTGAAATACAGTGCTCTTTAGACTGTTAAGATAACACTCTGACTCATGTTTATAAAACATAGAAGGGAGCTATGGATTGACTATCAGAGTTCATAGATGAGTAGAGGAGAATCAGAGTTTTGCTTAATCACATACATTTGTTGTTCTTCAACCACCTTTTGGGCTAGCATTGTACCAGGGAACTTGAACCTTTAATCTCTGGCTTGGTAGTGTTTAAAAAAAAAAATGATACTGGTTTCTCCTACATCTGAACTCCAGTAACTGCAGCAATAAAAATATTATAGGACTACAGATCAAGCAACTAAAAGGAAATGTGGCATATGACATGAAAGTTATCAGATAGGAAAAAAAGAAGCTTTGTGTTTCTGATCCTAATTCTGTTGCTGCAGTTGTTTTCTTTTTTGTTTTGGTGTTTTTGTTTTTTTTTTTTAATTCTTTATTGGATACAAAACAGGAAGAGATGAAGTGTGCATTTCCAAATTTTTCATTTTTCATGTCACTTAAAGAAAGTGGAATGCATTGTACTTAGATCAAATGTAATCAGTTGATAAATGCATCTTTGTGCCTTCATCTGGACCGTTATTCAGTTGTACCAAAATATCCTTAGAGAGGCAAATATTTAGTTGAATATGCAAAATAAGTAAATACATAAAAACAGTATGTCCTGTTGCCCAGCTCATTACAACACATCAGGCCATTCATGTCAGCCACCAGTTCTCTGCTGCATAAATATTAAGGTTTTCTGAAACTCTAATTAAAGAGCAGACTGCAAAGGCATCAATACCAAATTCTGTTTGTGTGTTGGGTTTATGTGGCAAAGTTTTGGTAGCTGAGGGTGGCTGCAGGGGTGGCCTCTGTGAAAAGAGTCTAGAAACTGCCCCATGTTAGGTAAGAGCCAGTTCCAGCCAGCACAGTGCGACCCATCACTGGCCAGAACTGAGTCAATGAGTGACACTGGCTGTGAGAATATATTTATGAAAAGGAGAAATCTACTGCACAACAGCATCTGCGAGAGAGGAATGAGAAAATGTAAAGATATATGGCCCTGCAGGCCCCAACGTCAGTGCAGAAAGAGGGCAGGAGGTGCTCCAGGCACACAGCAGCTGTTCCCCTGTGGCCAGTCGAGAGGCCCCTGATGGAGCAGGCTGTCCCCCTGCAGCCCATGGGTCCCACATGGAGCAGATCTCCACACTGCAGCTCATGGAGGAGCCCCCAGTGGAGCAGGTGGATGTGGCCTGGAGGGGGCTGTGGCCCATGGAGAGCCCCTGCAGGAGCAGGTCCCGGGCCGGAGCTGCCTCCTGTGGAGGGGAGCCCACTCAGGAGCAGGAGGCCTGTGGGGAGCTGCCTCCTGTGGGGGACCTGGGGGACCCCTGCTACAGCAGTCTGTTCCTGATGGATGGACCCTGTGGTATGGACCCATAGTGGAGCAGTTCTTGAAGAACTGTAGTCTGTGGGAAGCCCATATAAGATCCCATGGCAGGGACCCTACACTGGAGCAGGGCAAGAAAGCGAGGGAGAAGGAGCATCAGAGATGAACTGTTATGGACTGACCACAACACCCATTCCCTGTTCTGCTGTGCTTCTCAAGGGGAGGATGTAGAAGAGGGTGGATGGGAGAGAAAGGTGCTTTTAGGTTGCATTTAGTTCTCACCGCTGTAGTCTATTATGAATAGCTATAAATCTCCCTTATGCTGATTTTTTTTTTTCTTTTGCTGGTGATGGTCATTGGTGAGTGATTTTCCTGTCCTTACCTCAACCTGTGAGTTTTTACATATATATATATATATAAAAGTATATATTTAATTAAATTTCTCATTGTATTTTTTCCTTCCATCCTTCTGAGGAAAGGGAGTGAGAGAGCAGCATTTTGAAACTACCTATCAGCATTAAACCACCACAGGTTAGTAAATAAACAGACCAAACTTGGATACTTTAAATGTTAAATTATCCAATGAGATATAAATCAGTTTAGCATTTTCCATTCATTTGCTGCCCAGTTGAACATTCAGTAAGAGATGTTTTCTGTGAGAACATTTTCAATGATAGATCACAGAATCACAGAATCACAGAATCGTCTAGGTTGGAAGAGACCTCCAAGATCATCTAGTCCAACCTCTGTCCTAACACTAACAAGTCCTACACTAAACCATATCACTAAGGGCTACATCTAAATATCTTTTAAAGACCTCCAGGGATGGCGACTCAACCACCTCCTTGGGCAGTCCATTCCAATGCCTAACAACCCTTTCAGTAAAGAAGTTCTTCCTAACATCCAACCTAAACCTCCCCTGGCACAACTTTAGCCCATTCCCCCTCGTCCTGTCACCAGGCACGTGGGAGAATAGACCAACCCCCGCCTCTCTACAGCCTCCTTTAAGGTGCCTATAGAGAGCGATGAGGTCTCCCCTGAGCCTCCTCTTCTCGAGGCTAAACAACCCCAGCTCCCTCAGCCGCTCCTAGTAAGACTTGTTCTCCAGACCCCTCACCAGATTCGTTGCCCTCCTCTGGACTCTCTCGAGCACCTCCATGTCCTTCTTGTAGCAAGGGGCCCAAAACTGAACACAGAACTCGAGGTGCGGCCTCACCAGAGCCGAGAACAGGGAGACAATCAGCTCCCTAGACCTGCTGGCCACACTGCTTCTTATACAAGCCAGGATGCTGTTGACCTTCTTGGCCACCTGAGCACACTGCTGGCTCATATTCAGCTGCCTATCAACCAGTATTCCCAGGTCCTTCTCTGCCAGGCAGCTTTCCAACCACTCATCTCCCAGCCTGTAGCTCTGCTTGGGGTTGTTACGCCCCAGATGCAGGACCCGGCACTTGGCCTTGTTGAACTTCATACAATTGACCTCAGCCCATCGGTCCAGCCTATCCAGATCCTCCTGCAGAGCCTTCCTTCCCTCGAGCAGATTGACACACGCACCTAACTTGGTGTCATCTGCAAACTTACTGAGGGTGCACTCGATCCCCTCATCCAGGTCATCGATAAAGATATTGAAGAGGACCAGCCCCAGCACTGAGCCCTGGGGGACTCCACTAGTGACCGGCCTCCAACTGGATTTGGCTCCATTCACCACAACTCTTTGGGCCCTGCTATCCAGCCAGTTTTTAACCCAACAAAGCGTACGCCAGTCCAAGCCACGAGCAGCCAGTTTCTTGAGGAGAATGTTGTGGCAAACGGTGTCAAAAGCCTTACTGAAATCAAGGTAGATCAGATCCACAGCCTTCCCCTCATCCACCAAGCGCGTCACTTGGTCATAGAAGGAGATCAGGTTCATCAAGCAGGACCTACCTTTCATAAACCCATGCTGACTGGGCCTGATCGCCTGGTTGCCCTGCAAGTGCCACGTGATGACCCTCAAGATAATCTGCTCCATGAGCTTCCCTGGCACTGACGTCAAACTAACAGGCCTATAGTTCCCCGGGTCTACCCTCTGACCCTTCTTGTAGATGGGCGTCTCATTTGCTAGCCGCCAGTCGACCGGGACCTCCCCTGATAGCCAGGACTGCCGATCAATGATGGAAAGCGGTTTGGCCAGCTCCTCCGCCAGTTCTCTCAGTACCCTCGGGTGGATCCCATCCGGCCCCATTGACTTGCGTACATCCAAGTGTTGTAGCTGGTCGCCAACCATTTCCTCATGGATAGCGAGGGCCACATCCTGCTCCCCATCCCCTTCCACCAGCTCAGGGTACTGGGTATCCAGAGAACAACCGGTCTTGCCGCTAAAGACTGATGCAAAGAAAGCATTGAGCACCTCAGCGTTTTCCTCATCTCTTGTAACTAAGTTTCCCCCCGCATCCAGTAAAGGATGGAGATTCTCCTTAGTCCTCCTTTTTGTGTTGATGTATTTGTAAAAACGTTTCTTGTTATCTTTAACGGCAGTAGCCAGATTGAGCTCCAGATGAGCTTTGGCCTTTCTAATTTTGTCCCTGCACAGCCTCGCAACAGCCTTATAGTCCTCCTGAGTAGCCCGCCCTCTTTTCCAAAGAAAACCCTCCTTTTTCTCCTAACCTCGAGCCACAACTCTCTGCCCAGCCAGGCTGGTCTAGTTCCGCGTCGGCTCGTCTTTGGGCACATGGGGACAGACCGCTCCTGAGCCATTAAGATTTCCTTCTTGAAGAGTGCCCAGCCTTCCTGGACTCCTTTGCCCTTCAGAACCTCCTCCCAAGGGACTCTGCCAACCAGTGACCTGAACAGCTCAAAGTCAGGCCTCCGGAAGTCCAAGACAGGGGTTTTACTGGTCCCCTTCCTGACTTCGCCAAGAATAGAGAACTGAACCATTTTGTGGTCACTCTGCCCAAGACAGCTCTCGACCACCACATCTCCCACCAGTCCGTCACTGTGAACAGAAGGTCTAGCGGGGCACCTCCCCTGGTAGGCTCTCTAACCAGCTGCGTCAGGAAGCTATCTTCCACGCTCTCCAGAAACCTCCTAGACTGCTTTCTCTGGGCTGTGTTGTGCTTCCAGGATATGTCTGGGAAGTTGAAGTCCCCCACGAGAACAAGCGCTGACAATTTCGCGGCTTCTGCCAGCTGCCTGTAGAACTCCTCATCAGTCTCCTCATCCTGGTTTGGCGGTCTATAACAGACCCCCACCAGGATGCTTGCTTTGTTGGCCTTCCCTCTGATCCTAACCCACAGAGACTCAACCTTATCATTCCCAGCCTCAAGTTCCTCAACATCTAAACACTCTCTAATATAGAGAGCCACACCACCACCCCTTCTGTGCTGCCTGTCCCTTCTGAAGAGCCTATAGCCAGACATTGCAGCACTCCAGTCATGAGAGTGGTCCCACCATGTTTCCGTGATGGCAACCAAGTCATAGCCTTCCAGCTCCTCTTGTTTGTTGCCCATGCTGCATGCATTAGTGTAGATGCACTTCAGTCGGGCCATTGCCTTCTTCCCCGGCTTTGCCATTGTTCCCCCTGTTACAGCTCCAACAAGCCTTCTTTCAGCCCCATCCCCCTTCTTTCCTAGTTTAAAGCCCTTAAAGATCCTTTAATATTGTACTGCACTTGTTCAGTCGTGACACCATTCAGCTATTTCTTTAAAATTAATAAAGAATACGCAGTGCTATGAAGAAGAATAAGAACAAAAAGTTGCAAAGTCAAGGACCTTATAGTATTACATTAAAATGATAGCTCCTAATTCCACCTATATGGACCGCCGCCTTGGTCAAAGCGACCATGAAGTGGTTGAGTTCAAAATTTACGGTGACAGAAGGAAAAGTGCCACCAAAACCTCATCCCTAGATATGGGGAAAGCGGACTTCAGGCTGCTCAGGGAACTAGTCAGCAAGGTCCCCTGGGAAACTGCTCTTGAAGGCCTCGATGTCCACCAGTGCTGGTCATTCTTTAAGCGATGCCTCCTAGAAGCACAAGATCAAGCAATTCCTAAATATCGCAAGTCAGGCAGGCGGGGCAGGAGGCCGGCGTGGCTGACCAGGAACATTCTAATGGAGATTAGGCGGAAACAGAGAGTGTTTCGCTACTGGAAGGAGGGCCAGGTATCATGGAAAGAATACAGGGATGCTGTTCGTGTTCGTAGGCAGAGAATTCGTGTGGCCAAAGCACACCTAGAGTTGAAGCTGGCTGTGTCTGTGAGAGAAAATAAAAAGGGCTTTTTCAGATATGTGAATGGAAAAAGGAGAACTAAAGAATACATAGGGCCGCTCCTTGATAGGGAAGGTCTCCTCACAGACAATGACATAGGCAAAGCAGAGACGCTTAACGCCTTCTTTGCCTCTGTCTTCAATGCCGATGATGGGCTTCGGGACCCAGGGTGCCCTGAGCTGGAGGACCGGGACGGTGGGGATGACAAACTCCCAACCGACCCTGAACGTGTGCGGGATTTGCTACTCCACCTGGATCCGTACAAGTCCATGGGTCCGGATGGGATTCATCCCCGGGTGCTGAAAGAGCTGGCGGACGTCATCGTGGAACCTCTCTCAATTATTTTTCAACGATCCTGGGAATTTGGAGAGGTCCCGGTAGACTGGAAGCTGGCAAATGTTGTGCCGATTTACAAGAAGGGTCAGAAAGAAGACCCTAGCAATTACAGGCCTGTCAGTCTCACGTCAGTGCCTGGTAAAATCATGGAGAAGATGGTTCTCGAACTTATTGAGGCGCACCTGGGGGACAAAGCAGTCATTGGTCCCAGCCAGCATGGGTTCGTGAAGGGTAGGTCCTGCCTAACTAACCTGATTTCCTTTTATGATAAGATCACCCGTATGATGGACCAAGGGAAACCAGCTGATGTGATTTTTTTGGACTTCAGCAAGGCTTTTGACACGGTTTCCCATAGGATCCTACTGGACAAAATGTCCACCATACAGCTAAATAAAAACATCATACGATGGGTGAGCAATTGGCTAACGGGCAGGGCCCAAAGGGTTATGGTAAATGGGGCTGCGTCAGGTTGGCGGGCGGTCACCAGTGGGGTCCCTCAAGGCTCCATTTTAGGGCCAGTACTTTTCAATATTTTTATAAACGATCTGGATGTAGGAATAGAAGGTATTTTGAGCAAGTTTGCTGATGACACCAAACTTGGAGGAGTTGTGGACTCGAATGAGGGTGGAAAGGCCTTGCAGAGGGATCTGGATAGGTTGGAGAGCTGGGCGATCACCAACCGCATGAAGTTCAATAAGAGCAAGTGCCGGGTCCTGCACCTGGGACGGGGAAACCCTGGCTGCACATACAGACTGGGCGATGAGACGCTGGAGAACAGCCTAGAGGAGAGGGATCTGGGGGTCGTGGTAGACAGCAAGTTGAATATGAGCCAGCAGTGTGCCCTGGCGGCCAGGAGGGCCAACCGTGTCCTGGGGTGCATCAAGCACGGCATCGCTAGTAGGTCAAGGGAGGTGAT
Organism: Anser brachyrhynchus; assembly: GCF_964034855.1. Taxonomy (NCBI): domain Eukaryota; kingdom Metazoa; phylum Chordata; class Aves; order Anseriformes; family Anatidae; genus Anser; species Anser brachyrhynchus. Next base: position 177,992,764 of record NC_137694.1, on the reverse strand, counting down.
TGTCCCGCTCTACTCTGCGCTGGTGCGGCCTCACCTCGAGTACTGTGTGCAGTTCTGGGCACCACAGTATAAAAAGGACATGAAACTGTTGGAGAGTGTACAGAGGAGGGCTACGAAGATGGTGAAAGGCCTGGAGGGGAAGACGTACGAGGAACGGCTGAGGTCACTGGGCCTGTTCAGCCTGGAGAAGAGGAGGCTGAGGGGAGACCTCATCACAGTCTACAACTTCCTCGTAAGGGGGTGTCGAGAGGCAGGAGACCTTTTCTCCATTAACACCAGTGACAGGACCCGCGGGAATGGGGTTAAGCTGAGGCAGGGGAAATTCAGGCTCGACATCAGGAGGGGGTTCTTCACAGAGAGGGTGGTTGCACACTGGAACAGGCTCCCCAGGGAAGTGGTCACTGCACCGAGCCTGTCTGAATTTAAGAAGAGATTGGACTGTGCACTTAGTCACATGGTCTGAACTTTTGGGTAGACCTGTGCGGTATCAAGAGTTGGACTTGATGATCCTTAAGGGTCCCTTCCAACTCAGGATATTCTATGATTCTATGATTCTATATAAAATGGATTTTAAAATGGACTTTTCAAATACATACGAACAGCTCCTCTAACGGCTGTCGACTGCTAGCTGGGCTGCAATGGTCTACACCAGGCAGACTGCTCTCTTTAGAAAGTCTGTAACCACCCAGACTGACCGCCTGCTCAAAAATGCGGCAGTTCAGGTCTCTGGATGCAGGGAGTGTCTGAGCCTGTTGCTGCCATCTGAGGGAGGCAGAGGGACTGTGTGTGTGAGGTGCGAGCAGATGGATGACCTGGTCCGTCTGGTGTCAGAGCTCAGGGAGGAGGTGGAGAGGTTGAGGGCCATCAGGGAGTGTGAACGGGAGACTGGTGGAGCAACTCCCTGCAGGGCCTGAAGGAGAGGTACCGGGGTGAGACACCCCAAATGGGTGTGGACCCCCTGCCCTGTCGGGCAGAGGGAGGGGACCTAGGAGTTAAGGAGGAATGGAGACAGGTCCCTGCTCGACCTCGCAGAAGATGCCCCCCATTACCGCCCCCACCTTCCCAGGTGCGAGTACACAACAGGTTTGAGGCCCTAGAGCTTGAGAGACCAGTGGGTGAAGATGAGGTAGGAAGTCTACCCAGGAGGATACCTAGGGCGAGGAGGTTGACTCCACGCCTCAAGACTGCCTCCACAAAGAAAGGCAGAAGGGTAATTGTTGTAGGCGACTCCCTTCTCGGGGAGACAGAGGGCCCTATTTGTCGACCTGACCCTACCTGCAGGGAAGTCTGCTGCCTCCCTGGGGCCAGGGTCAGGGATGTTGCCAGAAAGCTTCCCAACCTGGTTCACCCCTCTGACTACTACCCTCTTTTGATAGTCCAGGCTGGCAGTGATAATATTGAAGAGAGAAGTCTGAAGGCTATCAAACGGGACTTTAGGGGACTGGGATGGTTAGTGGATGGAGCGGGAGTACAGGTGGTGTTTTCATCCATCCCTACAGTGGCAGGGAGGGGTCCAGAGTGGACACGGAAAGCTCACCTGATTATCACATGGCTCAGAGGCTGGTGCCAACACAGAAATTTTGTTTTTTTTGACCATGGGGTGCTTTACTCGGCACTCGGCCTGATGGCCGCAGACAGGTCCCTGTCTCTAAGGGGAAAACGGATCCTAGCCCAGGAGCTGTCAGGGCTCATTGAGAGGGCTTTAAACTAGGTAAGAAGGCAGATGGGGCTGAAATAAGGATTGTTGGAGCTGTGCCAGGGGGAACAATGGCAAGGCCGGCGGCGAAGGCAATGGCCCGACTGAAGTGCATCTACACTAATGCACGCAGCATGGGTAACAAACAAGGTTGGATGTTAGGAAGAACTTCTTTACTGAAAGGGTTGTTTTGCATTGGAATGGGCTGCCCAGGGAGGTGGTTGAGTCGCCATCCCTGGAGGTCTTTAAAAGATATTTAGATGTAGCCCTTAGTGATATGGTTTAGTGTAGGACTTGTTAGTGTTAGGGCAGAGGTTGGACTAGATGATCTTGGAGGTCTCTTCAAACCTAGACGATTCTGTGAATCTGTGATACAGCACTTGGATGTATGCAAGTCGATGGGGCCGGATGGGATCCACCCGAGGGTACTGAGAGAACTGGCGGAGGAGCTGGCCAAGCCGCTTTCCATCATTTATCGGCAGTCCTGGCTATCAGGGGAGGTCCCAGTCGACTGGAGACTAGCAACTGTGACGCCCATCTACAAGAAGGGTCAGAGGGTAGACCCGGGGAACTATAGGCCTGTTAGTTTGACGTCAGTGCCAGGGAAGCTCATGGAGCAGATTATCTTGAGTGTCATCACACGGCACTTACAGGGCAACCAGGCGATCAGGCCCAGTCAGCATGGGTTTATGAAAGGCAGGTCCTGCTTGACGAACCTGATCTCCTTCTATGACAAAGTGACATGCTTAGTGGATGAGGGAAAGGCTGTGGATGTGGTTTACCTTGATTTCAGTAAGGCTTTTGACACCGTTTCCCACAACATTCTCCTCAAGAAACTGGCTGCTCGTGGCTTGGACTGGCATATGCTTTGTTGGGTTAAAAACTGGCTTGATAGCCAGGCCCAAACTGGCTTGATAGCCAGGTTGTGGTGAATGGAGTCAAATCCAGTTGGAGGCTGGTCACTAGTGGAGTCCCTCAGGGCTCAGTGCTGGGGCCGGTCCTCTTTAATATCTTTATCGATGACCTGGATGAGGGGATCGAGTGCACCCTCAGTAAGTTTGCAGATGACATCAAGTTAGGTGAGTGTGTCAATCTGCTCGAGGGAAGGAAGGCTCTGCAGAAGGATCTGGATAGGCTGGACCAATGGGCTGAGGTCAACTGTATGAAGTTCAACAAGGCCAAGTGCCGGGTCCTGCATCTGGGGCGTAACAACCCCAAGCAGCACTACAGGCTGGGAGATGAGTGGTTGGAAAGCTGCCTGGCAGAGAAGGACCTGGGAATACTGGTTGATAGGCAGCTGAATATGAGCCAGCAGTGTGCTCAGGTGGCCAAGAAGGTCAACAGCATCCTGGCTTGTATAAGAAGCAGTGTGGCCAGCAGGTCTAGGGAAGTGATTGTCTCCCTGTACTCGGCTCTGGTGAGGCCGCACCTCGAGTACTGTGTTCAGTTTTGGGCCCCTTGCTACAAGAAGGACATGGAGGTGCTCGAGAGAGTCCAGAGGAGGGCGACGAGGATGTTGAGGGGTTTGGAGAACAAGTCTTATGAGGAGCGGCTGAGGGAGCTGGGCTTGTTCAGCCTGGAGAAGAGGAGGCTCAGGGGAGACCTCATCGCTCTCTATAGGTACCTTAAAGGAGGCTGTAGCGAGGTGGGGGTTGGTCTATTCTCCCACATGCCTGGTGACAGGACAAGGGGGAATGGGCTAAAGTTGGTCCAGGGGAGGTTTAGGTTTGATATTAGGAAGAACTTCTTTACTGAAAGGGTTGTTAGGCATTGGAATAGGCTGCCCAGGGAAGTGGTTGAGTCACCATCCCTGCAGGTCTCTAAAAGACGTTTAGATGTTGAGCTTAGTGATACGGTTTAGTGGAGGACTTGTTAGTATTAGGTGAGAGGTTGGACTGGATGATCTTGGAGGTCTCTTCCAACCTAGACAATTCTGTGATACGTAGTTAAAGTGTATTAGGGATCTCTCCCACTTTTTGCCCATAAACAGTTAGACTGATCAGAATTCATAGTAGATCCTAAGTTCTTATTCAGGATCTCTGCCCTTTCTGATTTTTATGTAGACTTAAATTAACATGTAATTACATCTATTTTGCTAAACTAAGTACTTCATACATATATATATTGTTGAGGTGAAAAAAATGGGCAACAGTTTTATTAAGATATGTAGTTGTAATAACTATAATTATTATTGTTGTAATATTTTTTTTTTATGGGCGTGATTTTTAATATGTTAGTGGCCCTTAATGATGAAAAGGTTACTATAGGTCAGTCTGGAGCTTTTTTTTCTTCTTGTTTTTTATCGTTCATCCCTTATCTTCTTTGCTTCCGCTAGCTCAAGGCTATCTGTCTTTCTGTTTCCTTATTTTCTCAGCAAAAAGACTACACAAGCTTCAGAAAGACTACACAAGCTACAGGGCTCCCTATTTTCTTCATGGTTTCCTTGTTTCCTTGTTTGTTTGTTTGTTTGTTTTTGTTTGTTTGTTTGTTTGTTTTTTGTTTTTCCCAGTTTTGGGATTATAGTAGCATACTTGTAGCTGGTAATGGTATTTATACTTGCAATGGTTCAGGTTTTCTGTGGTTCCTGCTGTAATGATTCACACATCATGTCATCCTTTCATGTCCAGCCCAACACTTCTATCAAATGGGGAAGTTCAGAAGGAAGCTTTTGCCTTGCTATTTAGTTGTTGCTCTTTGTTTTGTTTTAACTGTTACTATATATGATTTCCTAGCATATATTCATGAAGAGCAGTTGCTGAAAACTCATAAGGTATTTTAAGTGTTTGTTCTCCACTGCATTCTCTATCTTATCATTATGCTACTTCTTACTCAGTTGTTGCCCGTACCTCTTGCTAAACTTTTAGTGCTAAGGACTGTCAACGTTATAACGCTGTAATTTATGCTCATTTCTAGGCAACTTCATACAATTATTTATAATCTGTATTTTTTGTTTGTATCTTTTTGGATGGCAGTAGTAATATTTCTGTAATATCTAGAGGTGTCAACATTTTAGGAAACTATTTTCCTAATAATTCTAGTGCTAACAAAAGAAAAATGTCCTGATCTAAAGAAATAAATAAATTACATTTTCTAAAACAAGCAGAGGAAAGAAGAAAAAAAAATGGCTGAAGAGACTTACCTAGTCCTATGTATCTTATAGCAGAAGATCAAAAGATAGTTCCTTGGACGTGAGAATGATCTAGCCATCTAAAAACTAATACATTCTTCTTCCCCTTTAAAGAATATAGTTATGCCTTGTGAAAATAAGATTAAATTATTGCATCAAAATCATCAATAGCATTAGCCTGTATTACTACAACAGTAGCCTGGTGCTTGAAGCTGTAAGAACCCAGGTGTTCTTTATGTGTGTAACAGAGCCAAAATGTGAGTGAAGCTTCTGTACAGATACTAAGGCAATCAGTGACTGCTTTGCATCTGTTGGAATCTGTTCCCAAATCCAACAGTATTTCTTTGTTTATAACATGGGAATACAAGGCTAACCAGAGACATGTGGAAACTTGTACTACATTGCTTACTCCTGAAGGATGTGATTGTGATTTGCTACACTCTTGCAGATGTGATTGTGCTGCTCCCTATGACTACCAGTAGATGTAATGTCATAATCTTTCACATTTTCCCAGGTTGAGAAAAATATGCATCCTATTTTGCCTTAGCAGAGATTTTTTCCCCCCCACTTAATTATGTATAGTGTTCTCATGTTATCATTTGTTATTTCCAGTCAGAATACCATGATAACATTTCTAAATATGAAAATATATTTATCACATTATATTATTTTAGCATACGTTATTACCATACATGTTAACATCATATTATTTCACAATATGTTGTTAACATATCTCTTGCAAGGAAGACTAATTTGAACAGGTCAGGCTCACAAAGAAAATTAAATGCATTTAATTTAAAGAACCATGAGAAATCACTATTCAAGACATGCATTTTCTGATGGTCATGTCTCAGTTTGCCTGCATTTTGAATATAAGAGAGCCTTCTAAGCTGTGTGGTGAAGCATTCTTAGAAATCTTCATATGATTCTGTTAGCCATTAGATAATTGAGGTTTCATATCTGTTCAGAGTCATTTGGGCTGGGATTTCTTCTATTCACCACATTGCCTCATCTTCTCATTGGTTCAGTCATCTTCTCATTGGTTCTCTATATGGTAAGTCATTTCTTTATTCTGTTGCTATTGGTTAATATGAAGCGAGAAAATTTCTTGATCTTGTTGGATCTAGGAAATACTACATAAGTTTTTGCTATGACTAAATTACACCAAGATATTAATCTATTCATGAAGTGAGTGAAATATATGTTTAACTGTAAAAGGTGCAGGGCAACATATCCTATGTTGTCATTATATCGTATGTCAACATCATACCTGTGTTTGCATTGCTAGTACATTGCTAGTACAAGGAATGGAGGTTGCGGGTGCAGAAGAATAACAAAAGAGGTCACTAGTGGTATTAAACGGTAAAGCTGTAAACGTAAACTTAAGATCCTGTAGCTGTATGGGAATCCAGTCCACCTAACTTGAGGCATCGACTTGACTAAATTTAAGATAAGCTTCTAAGATAAAATTCCAGTTAAGGAACAGATGTATGACTAAATAATGGTGAAACTCATGTTTGTCTTGTAAGGCAGGCATGTAAAATATTTTAGATTATTTAAATCTGAATAGTACTTATTTCAATGTTAATAAATTTCAAGACAGAAACTTCACCTTTGTCACCCAGGAACAAAAGCCAGCAGTTTTTAAGAAGCAGGCTTTACTGAAACCAGTGGGAAATCTCATAGTCTGTTTTTCAACTCCAGAAATTTAAATGGTTTTAAATTGTACCTTTTTTCTTAACAATGCAAATTAGAACTGTGTGGTGCAGTCAACACGCTGGATGGAAGCGATGCCATCCAGAGGGAACTTGACAGGCTTGAGAGGTGGTCCTTTGCAAACCTCATGAAACTCAACAAGGCCAAGTGCAAGGTCCTGCATCTGGGCCGTGGCAATCCCAAGCACAAATACAAGCTGGGCAGAGAGTGGATTGAGAGCAGCCCTGAGGAGAAGGATCTGGGAGTGTTGAAAAGCTCAGCATGAGCCAGCAATGTGCACTTGCAGTCCAGAAAGCCAACCATATCCTGGGCTGCATCAAAAGAAGCATGGCCAGCGGGTCGAGAGAGGCAATTCTGCCCCTCTGTTCTGCTCTCATGAGACCCTACCTGGAATACTCTGTTCGGCTCCAGGGCCCCCAGCACAAGGACATGGATGTATTAGAATGAGTCCAGAGGAGGGCCACAAAGATAATCAGAGGTTCTGGAGCACCTCTCCTGTGAAGACAGGCTGAGGGAGTTAGGGTTGTTCAGCCTGGAGAAGAGAAGGCCCTGAGGAGACCTCACTGAAGTTTTTCAGTATCTAAAGGGGACTTTTAGACACTGAGCTAAAGGGGGCCTTTAGATACTGGAGGAAAGCAGGAGAAGAACTCTTTTTTAGGGAGTGTAGTGATAGGACAAGGAGGAATGATTTTAAACTAAAAGAGGGTAGATTTAGATTAGGTATAAGGAAGAAATTCTTTACTATGAGGGTGGTGAGTCACTGGAACAGATTGCCCAGAGAAGCTGTGGATGCCTCATCCCTGGACGTGTTCAAGGCCAGGTTGGACAGGGTTTTGAGCAACATGGTCTAGTGGAAGGTATCCTTGCCTATGTCGGGGGGTTGGAACTAGATGATCTTTAAGGTTCCTTCCAACCCAAACCATTCTGTGATTGTATGACTCTGTGATTCATTCAATAGTGTATAACTGCTGAATAAAATTTCAGAAAATCAAGCAATAACATGCTTGGTGTGTGTGTCTATGTGTGGAAATCTTAGGTATGCATTGCCAAATCTCTACAGACAAATGAAGAGAATACAGAAGCCCATTAGCTTTCCCTGAAGTAATTTTACTCAAAACTCTGAGACAAAAACTTCTGTAATTATTCCTATGGGGTGTTACCATTTGATCTACAGCATTAAATTGTGAAAGAGGTTCCAAAATTATTAACAGTCTAATTCTAATTTTATGTATTTGAATTTTAAATATGCTTATTGGTCTGAATCGTGAGTTTTATTAGGGCCAGACTAGAACATTTAATTGCAGTAAATGGAGGCTGTCCCTGTCATGTTTGCAGAAAAGTCCCTAAACCCAAACAGGCAGCAGCTGCTTCTACTGCTGCTGGATACAAACTTTTCTGTACCATCAGTTCTTATGCCTGCAGGAGTCAATCACTGGTTGGTGGTGTCCTCCTTTTCCATCTCTTCACCCAAAAGAACTACTGGAGCAAAGATTTCACAGAAATTGTGAACAATGGTAACAGCTTCAGTTCAGAAAATAGCTTGAACCAGGAAGAATCCCAGATACAAACTGTGGAATTCAATTCAGTCTGTATGAATAAAATTTATAAATTAAAAACTAAATTCCAGAAAGTGGTATATTGATTCATATGTATATATGTGTATATATATATTTAACTAATAAAGTGTTTCCCTATTTGTGTGAAGAATATCCATTCTGAAAAAAGGGAAGGGAAGGGAAGGGAAGGGAAGGGAAGGGAAGGGAAGGGAAGGGAAGGGAAGGGAAGGGAAGGGAAGGGGAGGGGAGGGGAGGGGAGGGGAGGGGAGGGGAGGGGAGGGGAGGGGAGGGGAGGGGAGGGGAGGGGAGGGGAGGGGAGGGGAGGGGAGGGGAGGGGAGGGGAGGGGAGGGGAGGGGAGGGGAGGGGAGGGGAGGGGAGGGGAGGGGAGGGGAGGGGAGGGGAGGGGAGGGGAGGGGAGGGGAGGGGAGGGGAGGGGAGGGGAGGGGAGGGGAGGGGAGGGGAGGGGAGGGGAGGGGAGGGGAGGGGAGGGGAGGGGAGGGGAGGGGAGGGGAGGGGAGGGGAGGGGAGGAGAGGAGAGGAGAGGAGAGGAGAGGAGAGGAGAGGAGAGGAGAGGAGAGGAGAGGAGAGGAGAGGAGAGGAGAGGAGAGGAGAGGAGAGGAGAGGAGAGGAGAGGAGAGGAGAGGAGAGGAGAGGAGAGGAGAGGAGAGGAGAGGAGAGGAGAGGAGAGGAGAGGAGAGGAGAGGAGAGGAGAGGAGAGGAGAGGAGAGGAGAGGAGAGGAGAGGAGAGGAGAGGAGAGGAGAGGAGAGGAGAGGAGAGGAGAGGAGAGGAGAGGAGAGGAGAGGAGAGGAGAGGAGAGGAGAGGAGAGGAGAGGAGAGGAGAGGAGAGGAGAGGAGAGGAGAGGAGAGGAGAGAAAGAAAAAACAGGTGGAATTCATGTGATAGAGGTGTAAATTAATACATACAGATGTTAATCTCATCTGAACATTGACACGGAAGATTTTTATAGGGATATATTTCATGTAGGAATTGGAGCTGAAAAAAGAAAAAGAAAAAAAAAAAAGAAAGCGAAAAGCATAGGATTTATTATGACTGATACTTGCTTTGTGATTGAGATAATGGCTCACTATACCAGAGCTCATCACATACGAAGAGTTTCCAAAGGAGGAAAAAAAAAAAAGTAAAAAATAGAAAATACAAGAAAAAAAAGGAAGCTTAAATATTAGCTCTTGATTTTCCTTTCTGTTTGTTTACTAAACTGAAAAAGCAGCCCTTTTCTTCCCCTCTCGAAATCCAGACTACTGAAAAGAAAAACAATTAACAAAAAAAAAAGGGCAGAATAGTCTTATAAATTGTAGGCAAAGATTCGTTTTACAGAGTGCACTGTTTGATAGTTCCTAAAAGCATATATTGTGTTTGGTTTGGTTTGGATTTTTTTTTCCCTGAAAGGTCATGGATACAGAAAAAAATGCAGTTACCTGCATTAATTGCTTTCATCCTGTGCCAAAAGTGCATTACATTAAAGGGTTAATCTCTTCTTACTGATGAACTAGTCTACGTGCCATCATTATTACTTTTAGGTATTATAAACCACACATAATTTATTGCTATAATAGGAAGCAGGGCAGGAAAGAAGGAAGTCAGGAAGGGAGGGAACAAAGGAGGAAGGACACGAGGGAAGAAAAATCTTTTAGAGGGAAGAAAAATCTTTTATGTAAACTAATGTAAGTAACTAAAGGTTAGTAAAGCTGCATAGCTATCTACAGTTACCATAGTGCCATTTTACCTCAGTAAAAGGAAATAATCATTATGACGATGCCAGTTCTAGTAGGCATTTTATGTGTGGATGTAAAGACGCTGTGTGAGATTCGGCTTTTAGCTGTCCTAATGTAAATCTCAGCCCAAAGTGCTAGCCAGTTTAGCCATCATAGTCATTCTGGATATATTAAAAACAAATAAACAACAACAACAACCAAAACAAAAGCAAACAACAACAACCAAAATCAAAACAAAACAACAACAACAACAAAAATTAAAAAAAAAATCTAAAAAAAAAAAAGTTTGATAACAGAAAATGGACTACAGTGTTGATGTGGACAGTTAATGTTTCTAACAAGAGTTTGATTGAACCCCCTCAAGACTAGAGGCTGATTAGTAATCAGATGGAGACAAGATAGTCCAAACTCATTCCACCTTATTTTAAACTATTTAATAAGCTAATTTTTAGGGCTGCCTCCTTTAGTTTCCCCCAAGATGGAAAAATATTTCTTCACCCCCAGAAATTCCTTAACTCTAAGAGCACATCCACTCCTGTATATTCCTGTCTCTTTCCTGACTGTATGGTAAGCTTAACAATATCTAGATTGTAAGGTTAAAACATGCTGTGAAACAAACTTTGCCATGTTGTCAAGGGGTACAAGATGTCTTGCAATATGCTGCTGAGAAGCAGCAGCATTCATTCATAAAAGAAAATAGTTGGAGCCATCCACAGTAGATCCAGAAAGTCAGCTAACATCAATAATGTTAAATTAAACAAATTTCTCCCTAGATCATTTACTAATATTGTGAAATAATTGCACTCTAGATTCAAGTCATACTCTGAGGGACTACACTTCTGACTGAGATACCTTCCTTTTGTAGAAAAAGTTTGGCAATAATCCTGGGGCCAAACAACAAAAGAAGGAAAAGCATATATCTGACAGACAGGAAAGGAACTTCAGTGAGAAACAAAACTATCTATCTAACCCAGAATTCTGAAACTGTTGTACAGAAAGGTGCAGTATGTAGCGCATGGAGTAATAAAATGCTTATGAAACTTTCCTTAAAGTCACGTATCATTATTTCTGATTTTAATTTAAAATTCTATGAGTATCAGATAAGCACTTTTCACTACTTATTTTTTCCTCTCTGTTGGCTTTAATTAAAGTTGCCCTTGGGGCAGGCTCTTCAACCTGACAAATTTCAAAGTACACTTGTTAAACAAGTGAACTTTGCTCAAAAGAGAACCAGCTTTCCTATTATTATATATTTTATATAATGGGCAAGAGTAATAATATGTAGTTCTTGGCAATATGTCTGAATGCAAGTAAATTCAGGAGAACTGAGATGATATGTAGAAACCGTATGAGAAGAAATTAAAACAAAAGATGTAGGTGGTAACTGGGTACCTATTGTGATGCTAATCTCTTAATTGGCTCTGAAAATAACTGTAGACGTATGTTACTTTTGACTAATGTTTGGCTAATCCAAGAAGAATGAAACTATAATAGCTTTTTGCTAGGACAGAATGGGCAAAAATGAGAGAAATAAACTAGATTGCCCATGATACAGAATGTCAGTACTGCAATTAAGTCAGTTTTCAGAATCAAGCACATCACAAGGATATTAGGCATCTCCTATCACAACATTCAAAATGACACAGTTAGTTAGAAACACGAGGCAATTTTACCTATCACATAGTATTTCTTGCTATCTTAAGAACCTTAATACATTCTGACAGTCTGTCATCAAGCAATCCAGTTTTCAGGATAGCTTTTCTGGCTTAAGCTTTCACAGCAGCTGGAGTCCTATACAAGGAACACCCACTGCACTGAAATCACTGTTCTTCCTTTTAATGTACTCCACAGGTTATCAACATGAAAAGCAGTTACACTTTTTCACTTTAAGAGTCTGATTAAACTATCACATACTGTTTGTACGATTAAAAATAAATAAATAAATAAAAAGTTTAAAAAGAACCTTCTTCATCACTCCTTTCTTTTCATTTAGTTCACATTATGGGAAATAACATATGTCAAAAAATTGCTCTTACATATTCCTAATTAAAATTAATATAAGAGCTAACTGAAAGAACTTCATCATTTAGAAACACACATTTATTTGTTTCCCCCAGTAGAGTTCAAAATCCTTAGATTTCTGCCTTCTGCCTTTTTTGTGGACCACAATCCAAACAGTCTATTTTGATTTAACTCCAGATTGAGAGACCTAAATTTTACTTTGTACATATGTACAGGGCTGACCTGCTGGAAAGCAGCTCTGCAGAGAGAGACCTGGGAGTCCTGGTGGACAGCAGGCCAGCAATGTGCCCTTGTGGCCAAGAAGGCAAATGGTATCCTGGGGTGCATTCAGAAGAGTGTTGCCAGCAGGTCAAGGGAGGTGACCCTCCCCATCTGCTCGGCCCTTATGAGGTCGCAACTGGAGTATTGTGTCCAGTTCTGGGATCCCCAGTACATGAGGGACATGGAGCTACTGGAGCGAGTCCAGAGGAAGGCTACAAAGATTATTAGAGGACTGGAGCACCTGTTGTACGAGGACAGGCTGAGAGAACTGGGCCTGTTTAGCCTGGGAAAGAGAAGACTGAGGGGAGACTTCATCAATGTATATAAATATCTGAGCAGAGAGTGTCAAGAGGATGGTGTCAGTCTCTTTTCAGTTGTACCCAGCAGGAGGACAAGAGGCAATGGGCACAACCTGAAGCATGGGAAGTTCTGGCTGAATATGAGGGGGCACTTCTGTACTGTGAGGGTGACAGAGCACTGGAACAGGTTGCTCAGAGAGGTTGTGGAGTCTTTTATTAATATTTAAATTTGCCAGTCTACATACATACATATAGGGACTACATACATTGTTACTGCACCTGTACTGATAAATTTTAATTAATTTAATTTGATAGGCAAAATAATAAATTTATTCCTTAAAATAATTACTTTAGAGTTCTATCCATCCTCTACTTCAGTCATTCAGTATGTTTTTATTTACAGAATCACAGAATCACAGAATTGAAGGGGTTGGAAGGGACCTCAAAAGATCATTGGGTCCAACCCCCCTGCCAAAGCAGGTTCCTTAGAGCAGGCTGCCCAGGTAGGCAGCCAGACAGGCTTTGAATATCTCCAGAGAAGGAGATTCCACAACCTCCCCGGGCAGCCTGTTCCAGTGCTCCGTCACCCTTACTGTGAAGAAGTTCTTTCTCATGTTGGTGCGGAACTTCCTGTTCCTTCCTGTTACTTTTACGTAAAATAACATATATATGTATTTTTTTCTTCATAATCTGAAGGAAATTTAGTTATATGACAGTTTTTATGGGGCATATCAAAATCATAATATTTTGAATTACATTTTCAAGTAATATATGAATATGCTTTGAATATGTCTTGCAAATATGTCTTTTCATAGCTAAATTTGTCCTGATGCAAATCTGAAAGCTAGGTTTTAAGAAAAAAAAAGTGCTGGATGTAATTCAGGTCTGATTCTGATATATGAGTGGAGAAGAAATTCCAGTTTTTGCTTTAAGTATACAAGGGGTTAGATGTGAACAATGCTGAATGAAACATTCAGTGATAAATACTGGTGCAAAGGAGAGTTTATCAGAAACAAACAAACAAGAAAGTAATCGATGTCCTTCATCAGAAAAATCTAGTGGCTTTCTATGATTGGAGTGACTACATCAATGGGCAAGAGAAAAGTAAATGACGTCATTTACCTGGACTTCTCCTGTAAGGCCTTTGTTAGTGTCCCACACAACATCCTTGTCTCTAAATTAGAGATGTATGAAGAGTGGTCTATTTGGCGGATAAGGAATTGGTTGGCTGTCTGGCTGCATCCAAACAGTTGTGGAAAATGACTCAATGTCCAGGTGGAGGTCTGTGACAAGTGATATTGCTCAGGGATCCACATTGGGACTGTTACTCTTTAATATCTTTATTTATGACATAGTGGGATCAACTGCACGCTCAGTAAGTTTATGGATGACACCAAGGTGAGAGAGTTGACACCAAGTGAGTTGACACAGTAGAAAGAAGGGATGCCATCTGGAGAGACCTGGAGAGGTTTGAGAAGTGGGTCCACATGAACTTCACAATGTTCAACAAAGCCAACTGCAAAGTGATGCACCTCGGTCAGAGCAATCACAAACATCTGTACAGACTGAATGAATGGATTGAGAGAAGCCCTGTGGAGAAGGATTGGATGTATTGGTGGATGTATTGGTGGATGAAAAACTGAAGATGAGCTGTCAGTGAGTGCTTGCAGCCCAGAAAGCCAATTGTATCGCAGGTTGGATCAAAAGAAGCCTGGCCAAGGGAGGTGATTCTACCCTCCTGCTCTGCTTTTGTGAGACCCCACTGGAACACTGTGTTCAGCTCTGGGACCACCAGCAAGAAAGATGTGGACCTGTTGGAGCACGTCCAGAGGAGGGCCACGAAAACTGTCAGAGGTCTGGAATACCTCTCCTATGAAGAAAGGCTGAGACTTTAGCCTGGAGAAGAGAAAGCTTATTGCAGCCTTTCAGTACTTAAAGGGAGCTTATAGGAAAGATAAACTTTTTATAAGGGTACATAGTAATAGGTATGTAATGGTTTTAAACTGAAAGATTTCTGGCATGCATTAAAAGGAGTGTGGCCAGCAGGTCAAGGCAGGTGATCCTCCCCCTCTACCCTGCCCTGGTCAGGCCTCACCTGGAGTACTGTGTCCATTCGTGGGCTCCCTGGTACAAAAAAGACAGGGATCTCCTGGAAAGAGTCCAGCGGAGGGCCACAAAGATGATACGGGGCCTGGAGCATCTTTCCTATGAGGAAAGGCTGAGAGACCTGGGTCTGTTCAGCCTGGAGAAAAGAAGACTGAGAGGGGATCTCATCAATGTGTTTGAATACCTGAGGTGTGGGAGACAGAGGGATTTGGCCAACCTCTTTTCAGTGGTTTGTGGGGACAGGACAAGAGGTAGTGGCCACAAGATGGAGCACAGGAAGTTCCACACCAACGTGAAAGAACTTCTTCACAGTAAGGGTGACGGAGCAGTGGAACAGGCTGCCCGGGGAGGTTGTGGAGTCTCCTTCTCTGGAGATATTCAAAGCCCGTCTGGATGCCTACCTGGGCAGTCTGCTCTAAGGAACCTGCTTTGGCAGGGGGGTTAGACTCGATGATCTCTCTTCCAACCCCTTCAATTCTGTGATTCTGTGATTCTGTGATTTGGATTTAGATTAGATATATAGAGAGAAGAAATTCTTCACCATGAGAGTGGGGAGGCACTGGAACAGATTGCCCAGAGTAGCTGTGGATGCCCTATCCCTGGAAGAGTTCAAGGCTGGGATGGAGGGGACTTTGGGCAGCCTGATGGTGGCCCTGCCCATGGGAGAGGGGTTAGAATTAGGTGATCTTTAAGATCCCTTCCAACCCAAACCATTCTATGATTTTTTTGGTTCTATGAAAATACTCAAATTTACATTTCTGCTTAAGAACCTTACTACCTCTGTGCTCAAAGAAAAGCCAGCTTCAACATTGGGATGTTGCATAGCAACAAAATGGTACAGATTTTGTAGTAAGAGTCAATATGAATTTTGTAAAAGGTACCTGCAAACTTCATAATTTCAAATTAGTACCCTGAAGTTAATCTATATTCCTAACCCTAATGAAAACAATACACAGTTATAAATCTTGGATTATAATGTTAATGAACATGAAATTGGTGCATAGTTATGTTTGACAGCAGGAATTTTAAAGATGTATAGAAATTAAAGGCAAGTATATATAACATTCAGAACTGGAAATCTTGGATTCATCTCACTGTTTCATATTCAGCAGCATTATATTATGGAAATTAAGATAAAATATACGGACTATGTTTCTTTTCCCTCTCTGTTCCCACCTTCACAATGAAAAGCTTCAGTTTTCTCTTTGTTTTTAGTAGATTAGACATTTTTCTATATTTTTCCTTATTTTTCTTATCAAGGTCAAATTCTAATTAACTTTCATCAACACTTTTTCCACTGTATACAAGAACTAAGAAAGTAGTAGTGTCTGTGATCTGGTACCAAACCACAGGAAGCAATAAGTCGATATAGACATACTTTTATATATGCATTCTATGTTCGTATGTATGTATGGCTGATTTCACAGCAGAATCACTCAAGCTCACCTATGGAAATAAGAATTTCCTTGGAAAAAAAGTAAAAATTTCTACTTCCTTGGAAATAAGGAGTCTTGGAAGTTCAGAGTGATGAGAGATGAATGGGGCAATTCTTACCTCTCAGAGGCTTTGTTCTGTTTTCACTTGCCTCAGGCAGAAGACAGTTCATCAGTTTACAGTGTCTTCAGGTGTTTGAGGTTGTATCTCTTGAAACCATACAGGATAGAAATAAAATAATAATAATAATAAACCTTAGAATCATGGAGAAAAAATATTTAGGGAGTGCTGGATTTCAGGATCATGGGAAACACACAGCTGTATGTACATGAAAATATACAGACATGCATCTAGGGGATTTACACCTGGAAATTGATTTAGAGGTTCTTCCAATGAGTGTTCTTTTCTTTCTTTCTTTCTTTCTTTCTTTCTTTCTTTCTTTCTTTCTTTCTTTCTTTCTTTCTTTCTTTCTTTCTTTCTTTCTTTCTTTCTTTCTTTCTTTCTTTCTTTCTTTCTTTCTTTCTCTCTTTCTGTTTCTTTCTCTTTCTTTCTTTCTTTCTTTCTTTCTTTCTTTCTTTTCTTTTTCTTTCTTTCTTTCTTTCTTTCTTTCTTTCTCTCTTTCTCTCTTTCTTTTTATTTCTTTCTTTCTCTTTCTCTCTTTCTCTCTTTCTCTCTTTCTCTCTTTCTTTCTCTTTCTTTCTTTTTGTTTCTTTCTTTGTTTCTTTTTCTTTCTTTCTTTCTTTCTTTCTTTCTTTCTTTCTTTCTTTCTTTCTTTCTTTCTTTTTCTTTCTCTCTCTTTCTCTTTCTTTCTCTCTCTCTCTTTCTCTTTCTCTTTCTCTCTCTCTTTCTTCTTTCTTTCTTTCTTTCTTTCTTTCTTTCTTTCTTTCTTTCTTTCTTTCTCTTTCTCTCTTTCTCTCTTTCTCTCTCTCTTTCTTGCTTTCTTGCTTTCTCGCTTTCTCTCTCTCTCCCTCTCTTTCTCTCTTTCTTTCTCTCTTTCTTTTTCTTTCTCTTTTTCTTTCTTTCTTTCTTTCTTTCTTTCTTTCTTTCTTTCTTTCTCTCTCTCTCTTTCTCTCTCTCTCTTTCTTTCTCTTTCTCTCTCTCTCTCTCTTTCTTTCTTTCTTTCTTTCTTTCTTTCTTTCCTTCCTTCCTTCCTTTCTTTTTCCTTCCTTCCTTCCTTCCTTCCTTCCTTCCTTCCTTCCTTCCTTCCTTCCTTCCTTCCTTCCTTCCTTCCATTTAAATATTTACCTTTTTAAGACCATAAAATAAGAAGAAGGAATAATCAAATGGAAATGGAATGGAAAAAATATTACTGAATTTTTGAAATATCGGGTGAAAAGCATTTTGCTTTTATGGCTTAAAGTACAGACACTACCATGTCCGTGAGTGTCTTCAACATAGTATTCTGTGACTCGAATGTAATATGCAATGAGTGTGATGCAGAGGTTGTTACTGTTTCAGGGGCTGCCATGACTTTTACTGAATGCAAAATGCTACAAATAAAGATGTTAGACCTGATCCTGGAGCTATAACTCACACATCTCACAGCCTCCGTATATAGTTCAAATATATGTGTATGTGTGTTCTTGTATACGAAAAATAAAACCACTCATCACTCCCATCAAAGAAAAAAAAAAGCTGATCTATATCCCTATATGCTTGCAAGAATTCAAAATTCAAAATATTTGTGCTAACACAAAAAAGCAAGAAAGCAAACAAACAAACAACATTTATCTTTTTCATTTAATAGCCACATGCAACTGACTTACACAGTGACCACATGGTTTGGGAAACTATGTAACCATTCTTATTTCAACAATATTTCTGCTAGACAGATTATTGTTTTAAAAGAACATTTCCAAAGTTAGAGGCAACATGCACACCATTAGTATTCAGTGGGAGTTGTATGCCTAACTTGTCCTTCATGCTTTTGAAAGTCTCCTTTTGTGGTTTTTTTTTTTTTTTTATTATTATTATTTTTTTTTCCCCTCTCCAGGAAGACACTTACAGCTTGTTCTAAGTCAATCAAAGTCAATGGAAACTTTCTCATTTTGTTCAGGGGTCTTTAGATCTGGCTGTAAAGGCTTGAATTTGTTCCCACTGGTGGGAACATAAAAGTCTGTTGACTTCTGGCTTCAGGACAAGTCCCTAAAGTACCTTTCTTCTTATAATGTGCACTATTTCCTTTAATACTCTAATTTTCCATAAAATGCTTGCAATTATTGCATGAATAGTTTAACTGTAAATAAACTATGGCTTTCCTGTGAATTCATTGTTATTATTACAAGAATTTTAGATGATCTTATTGTATCCCTAATTTTATCTTAGTGTTCCTATAAGTTTCCTCCAATTCATTAGATATAGTATTATAGTGTAAAAAATACCTGCCATAGCTGCTACCCCTCCCTATATCATACTTGCCATACGGTCATTTAATATTTTTAATGTTTCCTTCTCCTAAATGCCTTGTATTATACCCTGCAGATTAAGAGTGAAAAGCTAAAATATAAAATTAAGGAAATTGAAAATGAAAATCCATGTTTAGCACTGAGAAGTATTTGCACCCCCCCCCCCAAAAAAAAAAAAAAAAGCAATCCCCTTTTGCTGTTCAGTATTGACTGCAAGTTCTTAAAATAACAAAAACAAGGACTGTGTTTGAAATGAATGTTTGTTATTCTTGAACCTTTCCTCTCCTTTCCTCTTGACTTTCTGTTCTGTATCAAATTTTTTGATTAACTTATCATTCAGGGAAGTAAATACTCAATTCCAGATGAATAAAACCGATTGTTTTTCAGTCAATGGCATTACAAGACTTTAATACTCATAGTAACTGAGTTGAGCAAAAGGCTGAAATAAACCGACAGCAAAAAAATAAACCAGAGTTTTTTGTTTAAAAGGGTTATTTTTATTGATACGTGTTGCTTCCTTGATAAGGGATAACAATTTCAGCATTTTCTTTCTTGTTTCTATCTCTATATTTATTAACTAAAAATATATTTTGGAGACTATTCTTCAGTTTATGAAAATAAATGTTGTGATAATCTAAAAATACTTTAGCAATTAAGAAGATGAAAACTATGAACAGTAGTTAAAATTCAATTATCATTCAAAACTAAAGAGAAAAGCGATAACTAGAGCACCAATATTATGGACCTGTCATATCTGACTTACATGTAATACTCTTTTAAAATAACTGTTATTCACTGTATGTTAAAAACAACAACAACAACAACAACAACAAACACTATATTAAAGTATTGTTATCAATTTTCATTGTTAGAAGTGCTAAACTCAATTAAGCCTCAGAAGTGAGCAACTCTACACTTCCATTTGATTTGGGAGTCTTTTCTGAGTTACTCATAAAGGGATATTGTGAAAGTGTGTTACAAGAACTACCCTGTATTATTTATATTGTTAAAATCTGGGGAATAAAATAAAAACAATAGTCTTCAAAACTTAGACATGTTAGCGGTGTCAGTCATCTCAAATCTATGATTTGCTCCTGAATGCCACTGCTGTTCTCAGCCCAATGAGAGATGGAGGTTGTGCACCCTCACATCATTGCATATGCATTTGTTGAGCCTACCTTTGACCAGCACTCCCAGATCAATTTCTACAGAGCTACTCTCTAGCCTCTTGCCTCTCAGTCTGCACCTGTGTCTGGCATTACTCCTTCCCAAGTGTAGAACCCAGTTCTGCAGAAAGATATTGACAAAACTGAGCAAGACACTGGAGAGTCACCAGATCATGAAAGGCTCAAGCACATCATATTGCAACGAGAGGCTGAGTAAGAAGGGTTTGTTAAATTCACGAAACAGATGGCAAAGGGATCAACTTAACCTTGTCTTCAACTATTCAATGAGTTTATAGAGAAGATCTGACTAGATTTTTCATAAAGATGAATAGCGAAAGGATGAGAGAAGTGGACACAAGTTATATGAAGGAAAAATTAAATTGGCTATTAAGAAAAACAAAACAAGAAAAACCAAAACACACACTCACACCAAAACAAACAAACAAACAAAACAAGTAAAACAAAACAAAACAAAACAAAAAACAGCTAGGGTAGTCAGACACCGGAACAATTTTCCCCAGAGATTCTGTAGTCTCCTTGCTTGGAATTTTCCAAAACTCTGCTGGACAATGTCTCAGGAAACGTGACTTAAAGTAGTTTTCCCTAACTTGAGCAGGTAGTTTGTGGTCTCTTCCAACCTAAACTGTTGTTGTTTTGGTTTAATCCAGCAGGCAGCCTAGCACCACACAGCTGTTTGCTCCTTCCCTCCCACTCCAAATGGAATGGGGGAGAGAATTGGAAGGAAAAAAAGTAAAAACTTGTGGGTTGAGTTACAGTTTAATAGGATAGAAAATGAAAGGAAAATAACAATTATGGTGATAATATATATAATATAATATAATATAATATAATATAATGTAATGTAATGTAATGTAATGTAATGTAATGTACCATATTATATTATATGTAATCATATTATAAATTATATATATATATAAAATACGTAATATATGTATATATACATAAAATAAGTAATACACAATGCAGTTGCTCCCCACCTGCTGACTGATGCCCAGCCAGTCCCAGAGCAGCAATTCCCCCTACCCTCCCTAAGTCCCCGGATAACCCTCCCAGTTTTTATTATCTCACTTGAGATCATATGGTATGCAATAACCCTCTGGACAGTTTGGGTCAGCTGTCCTGGTTCTGCCCCTTCAAAACTAAAATATCAATGTGTTATCAATATTACTTTTCCTCCTAAATTCAAAATATGGAACATACCACCCATGAAGAAATTTAACTCTATCTCAGATGAACCGAGGACAATTTTTCTATGGCTTCTCAGTTTTATATGTCTGACAAATGCTCAGAGGTGCAACCTAGCCATTTCAACTCAAACATAAAAATATCTTCTAGAGTTAGAAGGCACAAACCATATATCCTATTGTGCTGATGACAAAGGTGGGATTTGGGAGATATTTACAGATGGAAGATAGCACCTGCCCACTGACTGTCACAATGTTTCTCTGTATCAAAAGCCTGGGCAGCCTTCAGAAATCCATAATAGCTTACCCTGAACAAAATGGCCAAAATGATTTCCACAAGTTGGCTACCTCTATGGGAAAGACAAGAAAAAGGCCAATGAGACAGAAGGCATATCTAATTGAGGAGTGACATCCAGCTTTTTCAGTAATAATATAATATTGTTGATGTAACAACCTAAATTTAACTGAGTTGGTACAATGTCTATACTGTCAAATAATGTTACAGTTTAATCCAGATCTGTCTCTCTGATTAAATTACAAATGTTGGTTTGCTCCTGGATACTATTCTGAATAAATAAATAAATAACAAAGTGAAGTAAAGTAAATTGAAGTGAAGTAAAGTAAAGTAAAATGAAACAAAGTGAAACTAAATAAATAATAAAATAAAATAAAATAAAATAAAATAAAATAAAATAAAATAAAATAAAATAAAATAAAATAAAATAAAATAAAATAAAATAAAATAAAATAAAATAAAATAAAATAAAATAAAATAAAATAAAATAAAATAGCTAGTTTCCTCCAAATAAAATCAGATGTAATTCTAAGGATAGTTCTGCTGTAAGCTGCTAAATGTCATAGAATCATAGAGTATTCAGATCATAGAATGGTTTGGGTTAGAAGGGATCGTAAAGATCATCTCATTCCAACCTCCCTGCCATGGGCAGGGACACCTTCCGCTAGACCTGGTTGCTCAAAGCCCCATCCAACCTGGCCTTGAACATTTCCAGGGATGGGGCATCCACAACTTCTCTGGGAAGCCTGTATACAGTATGTATACAGCCTGTAGAGCTGTATACAGTATTCCACATGGGATCTCACAAGAGAGGAATAGACGAGGAAAAACACCTAAACACCTCCCTTGACCTGCTGGCCATGCTTTTTTTTTTTTTTTTTTTTTTTTTTTTTTTGATGGAGCCTGGTATACGATTTGCTTTCTGGGCTGCAAGCGAACATTGCTGGCTCATGTTGAGCTTCTCATCAACAAACACCCCCAGGTCCTTCTCACAAGGGCTGCTCCCAATTCAGTCTCTGACCAGACTATATTTGTGTTTGGGATTGCCCCAGCCCAGATGCAGGACTGCTTCACCTCTCAAGCCTGTCAAGTTCCCTCTGGATGGCATCCCTTACCTCTAGCATGTTGACTGTACCACACAGCTTGGTGTTTTCTACAGAGTCACTGAGGGTGCACAAAATCCCGTCCATCTCACTGACAAAAGTATTAAATAGTGACAATGAAATATGCTTATTTCTGTCATTGGCCATTGAAAAGATCCTTTTGTGTCTGCTCAGATGTTGATATTCGTGCTAAGAGAGATTAATCCCAACTAAAATAACTGCTTCAAACATACTCTTTCTATCATTATAATCAGTAGGATGTCTTCAGCAGTAGAAAATGTGTAACTGTTATACTAAAAGAGATTTAATCTGAATGTATTTCTCTCTTTATCTTCTAGATATCTTGCTACATTTTCTAGTTGGCATAGAATATAGTCAGATTTGCAGGGGTCAAATTAACCAGGCAAACATGAATTTTAGTATTTTATTTGTAAATACCTCCCAGACACCCAAGGGAAATTTCAAACAAGTGATTATTTACCAATAACTTTCCCTTTCCCTTTCCCTTTCCCTTTCCCTTTCCCTTTCCCTTTCCCTTTCCCTTTCCCTTTCCCTTTCCCTTTCCATGTATTTGTGTATATATGTATGTGAGGTTGTTCTTTACTTGTGAAAAATCTTCTCGTTTTCATTTTACAAGCAGAGCAATTCTTAAGTCTGTTAGTACTCATCTATTGAGCCATATGGGTTTCCATATGGCATTTCTTTTGATGACTGTGCCATATTCAATATCTTACCCATGTGCATGTCTGTGTAATCAAGTGTTTTATCTTTAATTTCCTGCACTGATGTGTAGAAGATTCCTCTGAGTGCATTAGCACATTTCTGTTTTATCTGTCTGTCATTAGTTTGGAGAATAACATGTTCACACATTACCTAATTGGATAGTTAATTGGTCCAAGAGAAGATGTAGTAATAAGAAATGACTTCTGTTACAAGTAGTATGAAAATCTTGTCTTTGGTATTTACCATTTTATTGCCATAAATAGGCAAGATGAAATACATCTTGAAGAACTTAAAGAGATGGAAACAATGTAAATAATAATAATAATAATAAAGAAAAACAGAAAAGAGAAAAATAAATTAATGGGATTTTTGATTTCTGATATTGTTCACGTAATTTGGGAAAGTCACAAAGTGAGAAAATTGTTAGAGTGCTATAAGCACTCTAACTTCTTTATTTTTAGTTAAAGAAACATGGCTTCCAACAAGGTTTTATATGAGAAAAGTAGCCGGAAATACATCTGAAGATGGAAACCTCATTGACAAATATTTCAGTTCAGCCAAGAATGGTTACTTATTTGATACAAGTAGATGCAGTTATGACTTCATACCATGACATTCTTCTACTACCTTAGGAAATAAAGGAAACTAGCCATTTTCTATAGGGGTAGATGCAATTAAGGAATATCAAATAAATATGCCTATGTAAATGGGAATTTTACCTGTTCTCTTGTATCTGTAATATACAAGTGTTAGTTGTTCAGAACTTCCCCCCCCCCCCCCCCCCCCCCCCCGTATAGTATGCTAGTATGCTTGGCTCCCTATAACAAGGTCTTTGAAAGTGTAAGGCACACTTTTCCCTCTGTTACAGGGATCAGTGATTATTGCTTTGGAAACATTATAGATGCCTCTATTTACTTGCCAGGAAAAAGAACTGTCTATGCGCAAAAGAAAAATGAAGTGTATTGCAGTGTTGTCGTGTTAAGGGGTGTAGCCGATTAACCGTTATGGGTCTGGTCAGATTCAGGGTACTGAACTATCACAATCACAGATTCACCAATAACGCATTAACTGCCCTTACTCTAGTCACGTTCAATGAGAACTATCATGGCTACAAACAATGCACAATTTATTACAGCAACAGGTACACAGGTTCTTTGGATTGCCGGCGATAGTTACTGTCTGCAAAAGCAAGCTAGCATGCATGAAATACACAGGTGCGCAGCCTGGAAATTAATGCATTAAAAGGCAAAAAGACTATAGAGATTTCTAAGTTTCTGCGGAGACACACAGTATAACCAAATGTTCAGATCTCACCCAAAGGCATCCCAGTGTGGGGGGGATGAGAAGGTCAGCCTTTCAACTGATCCCAGGAGTCAAGAGGTCCTTGGGATGGTATATTCCCTCATGATGGTATCTCCCCTGACGGTGGTATCTTCCCTTACAATAGTATCTTCCCCTAGGATGGTATCTTCCCCGACATCCCCTCTCTCTTAGGCCAATTTATATTATTTTCTATCTTTTAGGTGGAGCTTGAGTGACTCTAGTCAAGCATATCTTAGCTATGATTGGTGAAAAGTTTGCCCGTCTCCGTTTAATCGGCTCCGAGAAATTCAGAGCGCATGCTCAGTGAGGGGTGGTCGCACCTTGGAGGCGGGTAGCTTTTGGGATGGAGGTGTGTTTTGGTATTATAATGATATTATAATGAGCAAAAGTAATGCTGTACACTAGAGTACAGCATTTGTCAAAACATGACAGGTCGTTGGCTCAGGGTAGGAAAAAGTGCGGCTTATCGGTCTCAGTATGCACAAGGACAATCTAGTCCCCACCTGGTCACAGAGCCTAGCCATGGTGTCTCTACTCCACTCTACACTCCGTACTGTTCCTTAGAGCTAGCACACCAGGTTCCCCCAGCACGACAGCATCTAAGGTTGGAAGCCTAGGGAACGCTCAGGTAATGCATCTACGCCCTACCCTGAAAGTCTCTTCAGTGCTGTACATTTTCTTTAAAATGTGAATGTTAGTTTTATTTTCCTAGTTACTTTGGGCAATTGCACCATAAGTGTGATTTTTTTTTTTTAAATGGTATCCAAACTTTAGATGAAATTATCATTAAAAAGATCATGTTGAAAGGGAAACGAGAAATGTCAACAATATTAATATTTCTCTGTGAATCTATAATCTTTTAACAATTTACAAGGAAAATTAAAGTGTTAAGCATGACTTTGAGACATAGTTTTCACCTTTTCATCCTGAAGATGTGAAAACTGTAGTTTTACAAGCAGGCAGGAGCTGCTTGATAGCCATATTTTCCTGAGTACAGAACACTGTTTTCAAGGGAGATTAGCATTGCAGTTTGATTTTGAGCATAGGAGTTATGATGTGTTCTTGATCTAAGCTTGTTTTCAGAGTTTGAATGGGAAAAAAAAAATCAAGTTCTAGAAATGAATCAATATTTTAAAAACAGATTTTAAAGATTAGCCTAAAATTTAATTTATTAGGGGCTACTAAGATTCAGAGAATGTAGTATTTTGCCCAAGGAGGGGGGAAAATGATATAGTATTATAAAATAAATTTGGAAAAACTTGGCTTAGAAATATTTGGAAGTTTTTCAAATTCAAGTTTTCCCAAATATCCAAATATTTGGAATACTTCTCACACACAAGAACACTTTGTAAAGCTGGCTTTTTTCATTTATTAAGATTTCTTACTGTGTATGTATATAAAGAGTAAAGTTTTATTGTATCAGCTTCAATTTTGTATGCAGTGCATCATTTTACTGCCTAGTACTACATTGATCCAGCAATACTCAATAGGTATTTATAATGAGGAAAGGTTAATGGTCTTCCAAAACTCCAATTCTGTTTTGATCTTCAATTAATTCAAAAGTAACAATGGTTTACAACTTCTTTTTGTTTTGTTGTTGTTGTTGTTTTCAGTGCTTGGAGCAACACATAGAAATAAAATCTCAACAATGTTTTGTCAGATCGTACACAGCAGATAACGCCTGTCAGTATTCTCTGCCTTGTACATCATATACTCTCTATATGAGTACCAAAGGTGATATGTATATATATGTAGGTCATATGTTATATGTATACCAACGGTATACCAAGGGTGTACCAAGTCCAAATACTAAAGATTCTATCTGAGTCTAAGTTTATGGATTTTGGTTGGATGGTTTGTTGTGTTGGTTTGGTTGGTTGGTTTTGGATGGGTGGGGTGGGGTGGTTGAATTGTTACTTTTTTCTTCTATTCAGTAATGAACATGCATCTATTTTTGCTAAGTGGATGGAAGGAAAATGGAGGTGGGCAAAGTTAGAGATGACGTGACAGAAAGGGAGCGGGTGGCACTGAAAATTTACAACCTTTTATTCAATTTTTATCGAAAAAAGAACTGTCCTTACTGTGGTGCTTGCAGCCTGAAACGCACTCCATCATTCCCTCTGAAATTCAGGTAAGTCCAAATGTGTGATGGCCTTCAGCTCTAAATCAGGTTGTGTACTTCTAGCATGACCTTCCCCTAGGCATCACAATAATATCTCTGGCTCTGACTTTCTATGCACAAATTAAATCAAGGCACTTTAGACATACATCTTCCTTAGCAACTTTACATATTGTACAAAATAACGGACATCAAAGATTTTTCAATTTCTGACTTACCCATTTCCCAACTTGGATTGTAATGGTAATGATGTGTTTATTCTTTGGATCTTAACAAAGGAAGGAATAAAATACAATAGAAGAATAAAGAATTGTGCATTCCAGGCAGGGCAACTGAACAAATAGCACACAATCTTCAGCAAATTCTTTTGCTGCATTTATAATATCATTCAAGCCAAAAAAAAAAAAAAAAAAAAGAGTATGATAAAATAGTCATAGCAAGCTACAAGCTCCTTGATTAAATATATATATGTGTGTATATATATATATATATATATAAAACTTCATAATCTTTTCCATTTTACTACAGTATTTTTAAAATTCATACTCTATATAGTTTTGGTGAAAGTCATGATAAGAGAATTTACAAGCTTTTGAGAGTGCTGCTTATTTAAAAATGAACAGTTTTAAAACAAATAGCTTATGGTTACAAGAATTCAATTGAAGGCAAGCTCCAAGGAAATATGCATAGAGTCTTTGAGTAGTGCTCCCCTCAATGGGAAGTAAATTTGTCACACACGCTAGATGTTAGCAAACATCATTGAATCTATAATTTCCCCAAATTTCCAAGATGTGGATAGCAAACAAAATATTATCAGTTTATGATAATCCCTGATGAGACGATTGTTTTGGTCTCCATTGAAGTTAGTGGGAAACATTCTTTTCTATAACTTTGATCTAGATCAACTTTTTGTGTCTCAATTTTGTGCTTGAATTAATTTAAAATTTTACTAAAGAAATAGTGACAGAAAGGCATGCTTACTGGAGCACAGGAATTTCAGAGATATTTCAATGGCTTTTGTTGTTTTAGTTTAAAGATAGAACTGCTGATTAGAACAACAAGGTTATTCCGAGGGAAAAAAAAAAAAAGAAAAAAGAAAAAAGAAAAAAAAAAAAAGAGATCCTCAATATCTTTAACTGGATTCACCTTTATTTTGTAAACACATGTACCCATTGACTTGCAAAATAAAAATCTACTTTATACCCTGAAGGTTGGACTTTAAATCGTGAGACAGAAAACTAAAGACAAATTTATGGCAGTAAATTTATTCCACATTAATACAAGGTGGAATACTACCTTCTGGAGAAAACAAACTTAAACCCTTCCTTCCTCTCCTCCTACCATTCAGAAAAAGTACTTTCAGAAGGCTGATCACTTGATCTTTCTCCTTTGTCAAAAAATGGGAAAGTTAGTGCTAGAATTTAGGATAAAAGGCTCAGGAAAGTTTTAGTCAGCTGACTAGTCTAATGTCATAAAGCACTTCAAAAGGTTCTTTGTTTTACCTGACTACAGAGCAGGAACATTTATAAAACTACAGATGTTGTTCCATAGAGGTAGTGCAATACAATACTAGTACCTAGTGCCTCTGAGTACTGCCAGTCTTGTTTCTGTTATTGTTGTTGTTGGTTGTTGTTGTTGTTTGCTTGTTTTAATTTTATTTATTTTTTATTTATTCCCTAAGTGTTACCCTAATTTCAAAATATGATGTCCAACTCCTTCTTAATCATTTAGTTCTCAGCAATTTGAATCATGTTCTGTAAACACCAATCATGAATTTATGGAATATTTGCTACCTCAAAAAACACACAGCTTTACCTAGTCACACATGCCAGCATAATATAATGTGTGGGAAAGATGCAGTATTTTGCATACCTTCATTCAGGGCAGATACTATGACCAACTACTAAAATATTATTGCAGATATGTTTTATGTACAAATATTAAACAGAATAATTTAGCTGGGTTTTTCCTAGACTCTGATTATTTCTCAAAACATATTCATGAGAGATTCATTAAACACAAGTGATGTATTAAAACCTAAGAGGTTATTTTTTAACTTAAAATAAGTTAAAAACATAAATTTAATATGTGCACAGATGAGTTCAGTCTTAGCAAACAATAATCACCTACTGTTTAATTTTCCTGGGCTGGATTGCTTCATATCTTGACCCGATGAGCCATTTCAGTTATCTTCCCTACCCCCATATGCTTGACATTTTGTTCATTAGGATTGGCTTTTCTGATCATCACAATAGAAGATAAACTGTTTTATTAAGAGGAAATAATGGTGTCGTCTCTCCATAATTGAATCTGGAAGATGTATCTGCTGTGACATATTCGGGAAGCCAAATATTCAGTCTCAGGGGAACAGCTTTCTGTGCCTGAGAGATTCAGGTCGCCTAATACTTCACCACTGGATTTTGCAGAAAATGTGAAGCTTTTGTCAAAACAAGCCCGCTCACCTGATAAATACACATGTCATATAGAAATATATGTTTTTGCTAAAAATGCTTTAAAAATAAGGTTTATGGTACTAATTCAGAAAGAATGGCATAGAGATTGGTCTATTCATCACTCAGTTGTCTTACAAAGGCTACGTTCCAGGACTAAACTTTAAGTGCTTTTTTGTTTTGCTTTGCTTTTGCCTTCCAAGAGATAAGGGCTATAAAAAAAGTGATACTTAAAATAAG
This sequence comes from Anser brachyrhynchus, assembly GCF_964034855.1. Classification (NCBI taxonomy): domain Eukaryota; kingdom Metazoa; phylum Chordata; class Aves; order Anseriformes; family Anatidae; genus Anser; species Anser brachyrhynchus. Next base: position 177,963,783 of record NC_137694.1, on the reverse strand, counting down.
TGTTTGGAAAAGAAGTCCTTATCTAAAAATGCAATGGGATATATATTTTTAAGTATAGCTAAAACAAATACTTATTGTAGCATGCATTGTTTCTATAGGGGAGGATCAAGGACATCCAGACACAATCATCTATCTCCTGTTCACATTCTCCACCCTTGAAAAGTTATGATGACACTGTCAATGACAGTCAGTGGTAAGAAATATGCAACGTAATCTCCATACAATTAGAGAGAGCTATTAGAATCTCTCTAATTTCCATGTGGATACATCTACATGCAGAAACTCTAGTAGATTTTTTTTTCCAATTTCATATTGTGGTTTTTGAGTGTTGTGGTTGTATATAAATATGAGTTTTTGCTATTATGTTCTGAATTTCTTCATATTTTCTTTGTAGTAAATTCAAAACTTCGTAAGACTTAACAATTTTTCTATTTTGAATATTTCCTAAAGTGTTTTTCCCTGTAGAAGTGTAGCTTCATTGTAAACTGTATAAATAAAGGAAAATAATATGATTTGATACTCCAAACCTTTATTGTAATAAGAAGCATGAAAAAAATAATCTTCATAATCTATTTATAAATTAAAATTTGAAAAAGATATTAAGAGTTCATGTAATACACAGTATCACAAATGGAGATTTTCAGAAAGAATAACTACTTTTTTGCTCTCTGACTTCTGGAAGACAAACAGAGTTAAAAAGCAGTCATTTGTGACTTAGATTTCATGCTTTACTGATATATGCATTGCCACCTTCAGTGATGGATATTCAACTCCTGTTTTCTCACCTTAGTTCTCTTCCTCATCACAACAAATGAGACACTGTGCAAATTAAGTATATTGCACAATCAGGACACTTTAAAAACTTATTTGTGATCTGTCATGAATAATAACATTTTTGATTCACAGCAAGAACTTCTGTTAGATTTCATATTTGGTCTCTTGCTCCATGTCTCTTTATTCACTAGTTCTATCTTTTTTTTTTTTTTTTTCCTTTTTTCTGTTTTCTATTTTATCCCTTCGTTATAAAAGTGCTTTCCTATTATTGTTATTTTTCTTGTTCTTTTCTTTTTCTCTTTAGAAAGATAATGTTTTCCCCCCTTTCAAATGCATGATCATTCAATATAGTCAGAAATTCCTTCAGAAATAAATCCTATTCTGATAAGAGATGTCCAACTAAAATAGCACTTACTTCGAGCTGAAAGCAAAGGAAATCATTCTTACAAAGTTGTAGTCTTAGTCCTACAAATAAAGTCCCTTCAAAGTCAACAGTGACTGTCTAGAAGACAGTCAAGTCTATAATGCAGAACTTTGTGGCATGTCGTCTTATTTTTGCTAACCTCCAAACTCTTTCATACATCTTACCAGTTGCTGAGTTGCTGCTTTCCTGGTTATTTCACAGTAATATAATAAAAATAAAGGAGAAATGAGAGTTCTTTCTTATACATCTTTCTTATACATCATAACAAGACAATTTGGAGGAAAAAAAAAATGCTGTTATTTCAAATGTGTGTCCATCACAGGGCAGTGTCTGAACTCTCTTCACACAGGCCCCAACATCAGCCACCCCCCCCCGCACCCCCCCAAGCACCTTGACATGGACATCAGTTATACCTGCAAAACATGTTTTAGGGACAGCTCCAGACAGCACAATAATGACTTTAAGAAACATCATTGTGTCTCTATTTTAATAACCTTTTATGTAGTCATATTTTTCCTTTTGAAACACTTAATTGTTTCTCTACTTAATTCATATATACTTAAAGTATATTGTTATTACAGGTAATCTATTTTAAATGATACAGTTAGGAAACTTTTCCCCACAAAAATAAAATAATAATAAATAATAATAAAAAACTATAACAATTTTCATGTAATATAAATGAAAAGAGATTTTGAATTTAGTAACATATTATAAAAAAGTGTAATTTGAACTTTGAAAAACAGTAATAAGTTTACATTTTACAAAATCTTCAAATAATGTGCCAAAACATTAGAAGACAAAGTTTTAATATTGCACAGAGCTTATCAAACATGATGTATTTTTGTCAGAATAATGTCTAAAAGCAGATAATGTTTCTTGAAAAATGGGATGGTGCGCACCTGAAGATTACACAAAGAGAATGTAGACAGCATACATCTATGTTAATTTCATCTTGTTAATGACGTATCTTGTCACATACTTCTTTACATGACAATCACTTTGAAAGTATAATATATATAATATAATACATATATATAATATATAATATATTATAAATCAGAAAATAAACATACAACACCTTGCCCACCACTACCACCTCCAGATTCACACACATAAAAAGAACTGTTTGGAAATCTGTAACCAAATATTTGAAATGCCAGCAACAGTATAATTTTTATACAGCTTGTAGAGCAGTTTATTAGGACAAGTTAAAAATACATACCTATGTAAAATTAAATTAAATTATAAATATGAAAAAAGTTTTGGAAAAGTAGTATATATATGAAACCACTCTACAAAGAAAAGTCCTATTTATGTTTTGGCATCCTATCTAATGCATTTAAGCTTCTTAGCCCATCTCTCTCTTTCCAAACAAATGTCATATTGGCACATTTTATGTCTGTTGTTCATGCATGAATGTGCATACTTGGTATGCAGAATATTAACATTTCCTTATGGTTAACCAGATTTTTGTCAATTTGGGGGATCACTGCACTCCTGATAGCTCCTACTTAGTTAATTTCCAGACCAGTATTTCATGCTCAGTGCTTTTACTATCTTCATTTGATGTCCTACTGTGTCAAAACAAGCCATTTCCAAATTCTTATTCAAGAGAATAAAACACCTTGCTATTTTATCAGAGAAACAAGCAACACTGTTGCTTCTAACTATTTTTACATAATTTGGATAAGGCTTTGATGAAATTGGTAGTATTAACAGATACAGGAATTCAGAAGAGAGCAGGTAGGGATTCATGTGCATTTTCATCACTCCTTTTCCTACCACCCCCCCAACTTTTTTTTTTTTTTTAATGACATTTCCTTTCTTATTCCTTTTTCTCTCTAGGTAAAAATTGCTTTCATTAAGTCATTGGAATTTACACCAGTGCTTTTATTGCACAAATAGGTCCACAATGGCAGCAGGCAACCAGTTTTTATGTGGTATTACCATTGTTCTGGTGGAGGTGTTTTTAATTTCATCCAGGGGAAAAAATTAGGAGATTCTTATTTTAGATTCACTAGGTTAAAACACACTGTATCCGAGACATCTGAAGAACCTAAGGCATCCACATGGAGCATGACACCCCTAATCTCAAATTGATTTCAAATAGATATCAAATTTTAAATGAATAACTCTCCTGTATTAGCAGCATCATAATTTTCGGCTGACTGCTAGTAACAACAAGTTACTATTCCTTTTGTAGTAGAGGATGACTCAAACCTCACTTCATCTGCTTCCTAACTGCATACATGAAATAGGAGACTACTAGCAATAAACTCCAGATTTTAACAACCTGGGTTTATGATACATCTCCAGGATTAGCAGGGAAAGGGCATGTAGAATCTTAATTCATCCACTTAATCATGCTTGGGTTCTGAAAAAAATCAGCTCCCCTCATTAAAGATTCTGGAAATGAAATGACTCGGTAGGTTATTTCAGATGTAATAAACGCTCAAAATCTTTTAACTTAGCTGTATCCTTAGCTTTAATGTTCATGAAATAATGCTTTTGAATTCAATTTTATGTTTTCATTTAAACATTTTTGTAGTATGTAGATCATTATAGCTTCTTAAAAGTTCATTTGTGTTTTAATAATCCATACAAGTTCTTGGCATCTGTGTGGTAGGATCATGCTGTGAAATCTTAATTCTTATGCTATTATGAAAAACTATTTTTTTTTCACTTAAAAAACTCAATTAGTTTTTTTATAAATGTTTTTTGCTTTAATCACTGAAAGATCTCTAGGCAGATTATGTCAAATTGCCTTACTTTTCTCACTAATACAGACAAGAAATAACTAAAATGGCACAGTATTTATTTATGTTACTTCATATGCAAAACATTCAGCAGTTTCACAACGATTAAAGAAAGAAAAAAAAAAAGCATTAGATTGAACCATGTTAGAAACATACACATTAAATCTACATTGCACAAAGGTAGATAATATAAGCTTGTTATTGGATGCATTTTTAAACAGGTTCTGCCAAAGCTTTCAGTTGAAGGAACTGTATTGTATCTGTGTATTTTTCAATGCATCAGACATTAAATTCAGTTTGCAGCACACAAAGTAATAGAAAAGTAAAAGAAGTGTTCAGCACTCAAGAAAACATTCTATCAATCAACTTTCTATGTTGACTTCTTATCAGAAACACATAGACATCATTCTACATGATCTTAAACTTAGATTGTACAGAACAGCATATTGACATAAACATACATTAAAAATCAAAGACTAAACAAGATCAATGCACAAAGATTTTTTGTGAAAACACATTATGAAAAGGAAGAATAGGATAGGATAGGATAGGATAGGATAGGATAGGATAGGATAGGATAGGATAGGATAGGATAGGATAGGATAGGATAGGATAGGATAGGATAGGATTAGAATAGAATAGAATAGAATAGAATAGGATAGGATTAGAATAGAATAGAATAGGATAGGATAGGATAGGATAGGATAGGATAGGATTAGAATAGAATAGAATAGAATAGAATAGAATAGAATAGAATAGAATAGAATAGAATAGAATAGAATAGAATAGAATAGAATAGAATAGAATAGAATAGAATAGAATAGAATAGAATAGAATAGAATAGAATAGAATAGAATAGAATAGAATAGAATAGAATAGAATAGAATAGAATAGAATAGAATAGAATAGAATAGAATAGAATAGAATAGAATAAATAGTTCAGTTTTCCAGCTTGTCCAACTGTATGACCTCCTCAGGGCTAACCAAAAGTTAAAGCACTTTAATGAAGGCATTGTCCAAATGCCTCTTGAACACTGACAGGCATAGGACATCAACCACCTTGCTAGGAAGCCTGTTCCAGTGTTTGACCACTCTCATGGTAAAGACATTTTTCCAAATGTCCAGTGTGAACCTCCATTGGTCCAATGTTGTGCTGTTCTCTTGCATTCTCCACATTGGTTATCAGGGAGAAGAGACCAGCACTTCAGGAAATTGTAGAGAGCAATGAAGTTACCTCATTGCCTTCTTTTCTCCAGGCAACCCAAGTATCCTCAGACTCTAGGACATGCCTTACAGCCCTTTTACCAGCTTTGCTGCCCTTCTCTGGATGCTTTCAAGGACCTTAACATGCTTTTTATATTCTGGAGACCAGAACTGCACATAATACTTAAGTGTGAGGTTGCACCAACAATAACTGGAAGAAACACCTCTTTTGGCTGGCTCTCATATGTTTAATAAATCTTAAAATGTGGTTTGTGCTCTTTTCTGCCAGGACACACTTCTGACTTTGAGCCATTGAACCTACTGTTGACCAGCACCCCTAGATGCCTTTCTGCTGAGCTGCTCTCCAGCCACTCATCTTCCAGTCTGCACCTGTCTCTGGTTACTTCACCCCACGTGCAGGACCAGGTATTTACCTTTGTTGAACTTCATGCAGTTGATGATTACTGCATGAAGTTATTACTGCAGATTACTGGAGTAATTACTTCATTAAAATGTTACTAATAATTAAAATTAATAATTACTTTACACTTATTACTAATATGTATTAGTAGTACATAATTATTACTGCAACAATAAGATTCTGCAGCTGATGATTACCCAATGCTCCAATCTATCTAGATCCCTCTGCAAGGCCTCTTGTTCCTCCAGAGAATCAATGCCAACTCCCAGATTAGTATCATCAGCAAATTTACTCAGGGTACATTCAACTCTTTCATCCAGATCACTGATAAAAATGTTAAACAGGAATAACACGTAGAATTGAGCCCTGAGGTTCATGGCTATTGATGGGCTGCCATCCACATGTATCCCCATTCACTACAACCCTTTGGAGCTCTACCACTGAGCCATCACCCAGTGTGGAATTAACCTGTTTATCTCACAGTTGGACAATTTGTTCAGAAGGAAGCTGTGAGGGACAGTAATCTAAGCCAGTTCCCTCAGACTGTCCTTATATGACGTGTTTCAGCGCCCTAACCATCTGACATACTGGGGAGCCCACAATCAAAGACAGTGATTTAAGTGAGGAATCACAAATACCAAATAAAGAGAGAGAAAAATATATATATATATCCCTTTTCTTGATCTACAACCCACAGTTTTGGTAATAAATGTAAGCGGTCCCCTCACTACAAGAAGGATATCGAGGTGCTCGAGCAAGTCCAGAGAAGCGCAACAAAGCTGGTGAGGGGTCTGGCAAACAAGTCTTACGAGGAGCGGCTGAGGGAGCTGGGATTGTTCAGTTTGGAAAAGAGAAGGCTCAAGGGCGACCTTATCGCACTCTATAGGTACCTTAAAGGAGGCTGTAGTGAGGAGGGGATTGGTCTATTCTCCCACGTGCCCGGTGACAGGACGAGGGGAAATGGGCTAAAGTTGGTCCAGGGGAGGTTTAGGTTGGATATTAGGAAGAACTTCTTTACTGAAAGGGTTGTTAGGCATTGGAATAGGCTGCCCAGGGAAGTGGTTGAATCACCATCCCTGGAGGTCTTTAAAGGACGTTTGGGTGTAGAGCTTAGTGATATGGTTTAGTGGAGGACTTGTTAGTGTTAGGTCAGAGGTTGGACTAGGTGATCTTGGAGGTCTCTTCCAACCTAGATGATTCTGTGATTCTGTGGTCAGCTTTCATCACAAGGATGCACTGCTGACTCATATCTGACTCACAGCCCACCAGGATATCTCCATCCTTTTTTTTTTTTTTTCAGAGACCGATCATTAAGTCAGCCTTCAGTCTGTATCGTTGCATGAAGTTACTCTGTGCTACCTTCAGGACTTTGAATTTTTCTTTGCTTACTCAAATAAAAAAATAATAAAAAATAAAAAAGCTTTAGGAAAAGGTGGATCTCACCTTCAGAATAGTGATTTAAGATGGATTTGAGCTATAAATTAAGTAATTTACATTTTCCTTATCTCTGCATTATTATACTTAACAGTAAGGAAATGTTACCCTTTAAACGTCTTTGATCACTCCATCAACTTGAACCATATAAGAATAAATCAAAACAAACAAACAAACAAACAAACAAAAAAACACCCTGCTGTTTTTAAAAATGTATTTTTCTGATTTTTTACACTCTAGCCAATGAAAAAGAGCTAACATGATGCTGGAGTTTGTTACGGATGTTTTTGAGGAAGTACTTTTGAGACTTCTCAGAACAGCAGTTTAGATTTCAGTCACTATGGTCCTTTCTAAATCATGTTGCACACATGCTGAATCTTGGTATTGCATTTACTCCTCACGTTGTGAACAAGTCAGATGATACATAGATTTTATATACACTGATGATATATATGAATGTTTTATTTATTTATTTATTTATTTTTGTGACTGTAGCAAGGTTAATTTCTTCTGTTTTCTGTTAAGTCTTCAAAATAATACAGAACAAATGAAAAAATAATAAAGAATCTTAGAATATTTGGAGAAAAAATAACTATGTTAAGAGTACATTATGGTTAAACAGTCTGGCATTTACAGCAAGCAAGCTTATGAACCTGCCAGCATTTAAGTTACAACCCAGCTTGAATTTTTATAACCTTGAAACATTTCCCAGACAATACACAATCCTAGTTCTATAACATTTTTTTTTTTCTTTTTTTTTTACTTGGCAGGGTGGGAAGGAGGAGGAGGAGTGTTTAGGACAAAGAATATATCCATGTAACATTATGCAAAATTTTATTTCATTCTTTCTAGTACAGTCTATAAAAGCTTCTTCTTTGAAATAACATTGCAAACATATTTAAATAACAGTATAGTTTCAGAGACTGGACAGTTCTGGAAACTTGCTGGAAAACCAAAGACTTCCCAAAAAACCAAGGTTACAGCTAAATTAGTTTAGGCTGAAGCTTTGAAAGTTCACACTGCATATACATCACCAAGTAGTTTCTCATCTACTGTTATCTAAGTTAACCATCAGCTTAATATAAGAATTATGCAATTTAATTTGTTGATCATGGTTTCTTTAATTTAGATCCTGAGTCTTTCATTTCGCATTAAGGAAAAAAAAAATGGAAAAGAGAAAAAAAAAATTCTGAGCAGGTAATCATCCATGTTTTTTGTGTTTTAACCATGGCAGACAGCTAAGCACTACAAAGTCGCTTGCTCACTACCCCAAAAGTGGGATGGGAGACAGTTGGAAAGGCAATATGAGAACTCATGGGTTGAGATTAAAACAGTTTAGTAGGTAAAGCAAAAGCTGCCTGTGCAAGAAAAGCAAAATAAGGAATTCATTCACTACTTCCCAACAGCAAGCAGATGCTCAGCCATTTCGAGGAGAGCTGGTTCTGTCACATGTAATGGTTTCTTGGGAAGATAAATACCATCATTTTGAATGTGTCCTGCTTGTATTACTTTTATTGCTGAGCATGATACCATATGGTATGGAATATCCCTTTGATCAGTAGGGGTCAGCTGTCCAAGCTGTGTCCCTGCCCAGCTTCTTGTGCATCCCCATATCCCTAGCTGGCAGGGGAGAAGCAAAAAAACATTTGATTCTGTCCAAGCACTGCTCAGCAACAACATCATGGTGTTATCACAATTATTAAAAAAAAAAAAAAAACAACAACAAAAAACCCCTAAAACATAGCCAAATACAAGCCTCTACAAAGAAAATTAACCAGACAAAAACGAGGACAATGTTCTTGGCAGTCCCTGCTTTTTTTTTTTAATTTATTACTGTAGTAAGTTGAACTTGGTCAGATGCCAAATGCCCACCCAGCTGCTCTCTCTTCCCTCCATCAACAGAAGAGAGATAAAAAAAGATTAAAAAGAGCTTGTGGGTTGAGATATGGACAAAGGGATCACTCATCAATGACTATCACAGGCAAAACAGACTTGATTGGGGAGAAAATTAATTTTATTTATTGCCAGTTAAAATGAAGTAGCGTGGTGCTAAACTATGACAAAATTAAAACAACACTTTCCTCCAACTCCACCTTTTCCCCAGGTTCAATTTCACTCCTTTATTTCCAGTTTCTCTACTTCCCCCAGTTTCCAAGTGGTGCAAATATATGGGAAGTGGGGGTTTAAGTTCATCCATAACAGTTCCTCTCTGCTTCTCTGCTGCTCCTTACTTTGTTTTCCTCTGATCCCGCATAGGTCCATCCATGGGCCACAGATGATTCCAGAAATATCCACTTACTTTGCCATTCTGGGTGGTCATAGAACCAAAACAGTAAGACACAAAGGGAGAACTGGTAACAACAGACATGGAGAAGGCTGAGGTACTCAACAACTTCTTTGCCTCAGTCTTCACTGCCAGCAGACTTCCCATATCTTGAGTCCCTGAACCTCTGGACAGCGGTTGGGGTAGCAAAGTTTGTCTTATTGTAAGCGAAAAGCATGTTCAAGACCAACTGATGAAACCAAACAGGTACAAGTCTATAGGGCCTAATGCCATGCATCCCAGGGTACTGAGGGAGCTGGCTGAAAGAGTTGCCAAGACTTTCTCCATCATATTTGAAAAGTCCTGGCAGACAGGTGAAGTCCCTTGTGACTGGAAAAAGGGAAACACCACTCCCATTTTAAAATGTAGGAAGCAGGACCCGGGGAACTACAGACTGGTGATCCTCACCTCTGTGCCTGGGAAGATCATGGAACAGATCCTCCTGGTAGCAATGCAAAGGCACATGCAGGACAAGGAGGTGATCTGTGACAGCCAGCATGGCTTCACCAAGGGCAAATTATTATTGACCAATTTGGTGACCTTCTGTGGTGGAGTGACTGCATCAGTTGACAAGGGAAGACTGACTGATGTCACCTACCTGGACTTCTGTAAGGCCTTTGACATGGTCCCACATGACAACCTGATCTCCAAATTGGATTCAAAGAGTGGACTATTTAGTGGATAAGGAATTGCCTGGATGGCAATTGTCAGAGAGTTGCAGTCAACTCAGGAAAAGAATGGAATGAGACTTCTAGTATTTCAAAATAGTGGCATAATTTCTATAAATACATATCTTACCTCAGTGCAAATAATATTTATTGAGATTTAAAAAAAAAGTTTATCTTCTTTTTTTCATTATGTTCTTATTTTTAAAGAGAGACAATTTGTTTTTATCATGATGTTCATGCTAACTTACTGTACCTCTGTAACAATGGTCAGATCCCAATGCTTATCTCGTTAAAAAGATTTTGTGAGCTTTTAAGATTTTTTTTTTCCAATTTTTTCTAATTGTCCAAACCCCCATCAACCTGAAAATTGCCTTTGACTACTATTATTTTCTTGGCAAGACAGGTGTTCTTGCACAGTGTGCAGCAGAGCAAGAGATGTAATTCCACAGAGGATTTCAAGAGACTAATTCCAAGAGTTACAGGCAAGGTGGGCATAGCATCAAATGAAGTAGTGACAAAATGAAGTTTTGTTTGTTGCAGGTTAGAATGGAAATAGAATGCAGATCAGTCAGTTCATACTCTATGCACAAAGGAATATATTACATTAAGAGCAAGCTATAGTCATTTGTATTCTCAGCAAGCAACGGTGTTAATTGATATAAATTAACAAGAAATTAAAATAGGTGAAGCACTTTTTTTTTTTTTATTTCACATCTTTTCTGTGCATGTCATGTATAATGTAAACTCCAAAGGTCTCCTTTCACGTGACAGTTCAGACTTTATAAAAGTTCTGCTTTGGAAGTGATTGTCTCATGTTTGTCAAAATTTTGCTGATTTGTGCTTTCCAGAATCAGGCAGCACACCCAGAACTAAACCCTTGTTCATATTCCTCTTCTTCACTTTTTTTTTTTTTTTAAGTAAGCCTATTTTTAATAAATATTTATGCTTGAAATATTTGGATCATTGCCCCCTTTTTGTTAATTGAACTCCACAAAGTCAAGACTCGCATTTTTTTCATGACACATCTCGTCATCCTTTTCTATCCATACGACACATGCCTCTCCTTAGCTGTTCATTGCCACTTACACACAGCCCCCTTTTTTAATCACTCCATTCTACTATAAGTAAATAAATAAATAAATAGTCTTTGGTGCTGCATGGTAAACTACATCAGAGAAATGATCTGGATTAAACTAATTCTGGAGATAGGGCATAAAAGGAAGGGGAGGTACATTTCAGGGTGGCATGCAAAGTTATACTAGAAGCTTGTATGGAACTACACCCTCTGAAGCATGGTTCTGATACCATGTTGCTTCCATTAAGTTCCTGTGTTCTTCAGTGATTTAAAACAGAATAATATAGCCATGAAACACTGCAAAAAATAAAAATAAAAAATAGGAACAATACTTCCAAAAGTCTTGTCATAGAGGAAAAGAAGTGTTCAAAAGCAAAACGCAAAGTCTCAAGGTCACCTGTAGAAATTTCATCTCCCCATATTTCATTTTACAGCCTAGTTTTTGGGACAAGTTCTGCAAGTCATATTGACAAAATCATGTTTCGGAGTATCCTGGCCAGGGGCTGTTGTCATAAGCATTTCCAAATTACTGTATCTACAAAGCATTGAGTTAATTAGGTGTGATATATTTTTGGCATGTGACTGCAGAGAATATAGCATAATGTCATGAAATCTACCAGCCTGAACTGCACCGTTTGCAGAGGTGACAATCTCATGGGAATGTTTTCAGCTCTGAATGCATGCAATTTACCTTGAAAGTAAACTGCTAGTTTTGACTAATATAACCTCTCTTTTTTGCTCCCTCTTTTGCAATAGCCAGGCTTATTAGACTGGCTTTTTTTTTTTTTTTCCTGATCACACTTTGCTGCACAACTTAATAAGAAACACTCAAATAAAAGTATCCCAGCTAAACTCCCAATATCTTTCACAACTAGAAAGGAATCTGAGATAACCACAATATAATAATGAAAAATGGCTAGGAAATTTCACCAGTCTCATTTCATTGCATGATAGTTCTAAAATATCAATAAAAATATACATATACATACCCGTTTGCATATATTTATATGTACGGGCATAAGTATACACACACGTATGTTACTGCTTATGCAAATGTGTTGGTTTTCCTCTTTATGGGCATGTTATAGAATTTAATGTGCAGTGATTTATGTTATGAAACAAATTACTGTATACCACAATCATGTAAAAGAATGACTCTAGTTTGTTTCAGAGGACAGTTCTGTAGTGTTAACAATTGCTTCAAGATGGTGATCTCAACAATGTCAACGCTCTAATGTGAAATCTAATTTTGCAACTGATGAACTACATCAGATTGTAGTGACCATGACCACCATACAAAATCAATGGGGTATTTAACTGAAGTACTAAATTTCATAGAACCATAGAATCATAGAATCATTAAGGTTGGAAAAGACCTCCAAGATCATCTGGTCCAACCATCACCCTGCTACCAATATCACCCAATAAACCACGTCCCTAAGTGCCAGGTCCAACCTTTCCTTGAACACTCCCAGGGACGCTGACTCCACCACCTCCCTGGGCAACCCATTCCAATGCCTGACTGCTCTTTCTGAGAAGAAATGTCTCCTAATTTCCAACCTAAACCTCCCCTGGTGTAACTTGAGGCCATTCCCTCCAGTCCTATCACTAGTTACCCGTGAGAAGAGGCTGACCCCCAGCCCCCCACACCTTCCTTTCAGGTAGCTGGAGCAATAAAGTCTCCCCTGAGCCTCCTCTTCTCCAGACTAAACAACCCCAGTTCCCTCAGCCACTCCTCATAAGACTTGTGTTCCAGGCCCTTCACCAGCTTCATAGCCCTTCTCTGGACATGCTCCAGGGCTTTGATGTCCTTCTTGTAGTGAGGGGCCCAAAGCTGAACACAGTAGTCTAGTTACTGATTGTTCTGTTAAACTTTATTTAAAGGATATCACCCCTGAGACACAAATTAATATATATATGTATTAAAACAAACAAACAAACAAACTCCACATTTATTGATTTATCTAAGTTTTTAATTTTTATTAAATGCCATTTTATATTTACTTTGCTTTTGCTAAACAAGTACACAATAGCCCACATTTCTAACAAAAGACTTTCATGAGGAAATATATTTCTCAGGAACGTTTATTTTGAATATACTCAGGAAAGAAAATTATCCAAGGAAATTGTTTTATCATCCAAATTTAAAATTGCAACTGTTTCATTTTAAAGAAGTAAAAATGCATCACTTAACAGTATCATTCCATGTTCTTTTACACAGTAGAAAACACCCAACATTCTAGATATATATTTAATATATTATTATATTTTAACACAGAATGTGAATTATTCATATTTCAAAATGAAACAAATGTTGAAGAAGCATCATTTTCTTAAAGAATGTATACTTTGTTTTCCTAACAACTAAACTTCATAGGTTCCTTCTTCTGAACTATGGCAATATGAGGACCTGACCAAGGTGAATCGTATCTTAGTTCACACTTTAAATCGTATGAAACAATGAGGCTCGTGACTTTACTGCAGGTTTTTACCACTGCTGTTGTAATTATTATTATTGGTGTGGTCTTTAACTCTCACCCACAAGCTCTCAACTTGTATTAGTAACAGGAATAGTTGCAATAGCATAAGTACATATTTTTCTCCTGTTCTAAAAATACAAGATAAAATGATGGCCTTTGCAAGAAAAGAACAAGAAGTAAATACATGCAGTAGATCAATACTGCTTACACAAGTAAACAATTTGATAGCATTGTTTAGCATGTAATAATCTGGCTTAGTAATAGTCCTATTAGGCTCACTTCCTAACTGTTGCCAAGGCTTTTGTATGTCTCAAACGTGTTTTTTTTTTTTTTTTTTTTTTTTTTTTTACATAGATTACAATATACTGTCTCAGAGGACATTTACAGACATTTCCTGAGAGAAAAATGAAAAGACAACAATAAATAAATAAATAAATAAATAAATAAATAAAATCTTTGAAAAACTAATGAGAGAGCAATAAAGACTAGCTTCATTGACACAGCAAAGGTAAGCATTAATGCCTTGATCTCATATGACAAATAGTAGGTCAAAGAAGATAAGCATTCCTTTAACAGGAAATGGGTAGTTTGCTTCCACTTTATCGGAGAACAAGAAAACAAAACAAAACAAAAAAAGAATCTAGAAATATTCTAGGATATTACCTAGAATCATAGAATTCCTCAGATAGGATATCCTGAATTGGAAGGAACCCACAAGGATCATTAAGTCCAGCTCCTGGATCCCCAGAGGACCACCCAAAAAACAGACCACATGTCTGGGAGCATTATCCAAACACTTCTTGAACTCTGGCAGACTTGGTGCCATGACCACTTCCTGGGGAGCCTGCACCAGTGCCCAACCACCCTCTTGGTGACAAAGCTTTTCCTAATATCCAACCTGACCCTCCCCTGTCCCAGCTCTGTGCTTTTCCCTAGATACTGTCACTGTCACCAGAGAGCAGAGCTCAGCGCCTACCCCTTCTCTCCTGCTGCAGGCCACAATGAGGCCTCACCTCAGTCTCCTCTTCTCTAGGCTGAACAATCCAAATGACTTCAGATGCTCCTCATATGTCTTGCCCTCTATACCCTTCACCATCTTTGTAGCCTTCCTTTGGACACTCTTGACACTCTTTAATAGTTTGAGGTCCTTTTTATGTTGTGGAGCCCAAAACTGCACACAGTACTTGAGGTGAGGCCACACCAGCACACAGCAGAGCAGGACAATCACTTTCCCTTGACTGGATAGCAATGCTGTGCCTAATGCAGGGTATGGATGGCCCTCCTGTCTGCCAGGGTGCACTGTTGACTCATATTCATTTTCCTGTTTAAGTAGTGTTGTGAAAAATAAAACTAACAGTAAAGCCTGTAGATAGTGCAAGAGAGTTAAGGTCAAACAAGAGGGACTACTGTCACAGGGACATGAAGTACTTGATAACTTTAACTGTATGAAAAGAGAAAATGAT
Organism: Anser brachyrhynchus; assembly: GCF_964034855.1. Classification (NCBI taxonomy): domain Eukaryota; kingdom Metazoa; phylum Chordata; class Aves; order Anseriformes; family Anatidae; genus Anser; species Anser brachyrhynchus. The sequence continues at coordinate 177,948,759 of NC_137694.1, read as the reverse complement.
GTTATAGTTGTTATGAATGTAGAAAGTGTTATTAATGTAGAATATGTAGACTCGGATGGATGTGTAAATCCAGAATGCAGGCCAAGTCCTATATTTTTCACAGTCCCAGGCTTCTGTGACAGAAGATGAGGTATTACTTCTTTACAGTTATTAGAACTGCAGTGGGAATTAATCTCTGTTTCTGTACATGCAACATTCAAAAATTATATTAAATCCCATTGGAAGGCTGGTCTCGTTGGATTAGAAATATTAACTTCTTTTGAAAATCTAATAATCTATTTGCTAAAGATCATCAAGACGAAGTACATTTTGTCAAGCTCATAATCTGCCAAAAGAAGCTCTGCAGTGTTATTTTCCTGGAGTCCACTTGATTATCCATTAAGCTAAATCCCTAACTGTTTTTGTATCAACATATGAAACAAATGCATTACAGGAGGTGATATATAACTCTTAAAGGACTCTGATTAAAACAAAACAAAACAAAACAAAACAAAAACTCTGGCTTCAAGGTAAGATTTTCTCACAGTTGTGAATGGACAGGCATGGGGAAGATGAAAGCAAATGGCATCCTTGATGAGGTACTTAAGGACATGGTTTAATGGGTAATATTTAATGGGTAATACTAGTGATAGAGGAATGTTTGGACCAGATGATCTTGGAGGTCTTTTCCAACCTTAATGATTCTATAATTCTACGAAAAGATATGTCTGAGTCAGGATGAACCGTCAAGACACTGCATGAACTACTCTAGCAATTGTCCTGATTGAATGAACATGTATGCTACCCACTCTTTATTTCATTTTAAATCAAAACCATGGACAAAATTTCATACATAAGTTTACAATCCTTTAAAAGTTTTATTTTTTTTATTATTTTTATTTTATTTATTTATTTATTTGTTTGTTTATTTTTTTCAGCAATACCTCTAGGCACATTGTAATTTTGACTGAGAAGACACTGAAGTATGAGATACTTACATTTTTATCTGTTGATACCTAAAGGAAAGATTTTTCCAATACATGGTGCATAAAGAACAAACTGAGTCCTACGGAGGCTGAAGAACAAGAAGGAGCAGTGGTTCATAAACACTCTAGTGTGGTGTACCTGAATGACAGGCCAACTGGCTGGCTGTTAGTATGAACAGACCAGGGAGGAAAATGGAATACAGCTGGAAAAATAAGTAAATAAATAATCAGGTTTTGGAATGCTGAATTTTGACAATTAAATGGATGATACAGATAGTGTGTTCTGGTTTCAGCTAGTGTCCTGGTTTCAGCTAGGATAGAGTTAATTTTCCTCCTAGTAGAGGGTGCTGTGTTTGGATTTATGTTGAGAATAATGCTGATGTTTTAGTTGTTGCTGAACAATTCTTACAGTAAGCTGAGGACTTTTCAGCTTCTCATATCGCCCTGCCAGTGAGGAGGCTGGGAGCTGGGAGAGGACAGTACAGCTGGCCCAAAATGTCTAAAGAGATGTCCCATACCATATGATGTCATGCTGAACAATTAATGTGGGATGGCTGGCCACGGTGGGGGGAAGCAGCTGCTCCAGGATGTGCTGGGAATTGGTCAGCAGGTGGTAAGCAAGTGCATTGTGCGTTGCTTGCCTTGTACCTTCTATTGCCATTATTATTTACCATTATTATTATCATTTTTTCTTCCTTTTCTGTCCTATTAAATTATCTTTATCTCAACCCAGGAGCTTTTACTTTTTTTTTTTTTTTTCTCTCCCAGTTCTCTCTCCATTCACACTGCAGGGGGGCAAGGCAGATGAGAGAATGGCTATGTGGTCCTTAGCTGCCTGCCGGGTTAAACCACAATGTGTCAGGAAATAGTGAATGAAAATGAATTCAAGGTTGAAGAAATAGATTTCATCACAGTAAAAGCCAAGTAGAAGCCAGTAAAAACTTGAGATAGTGATGAGGCAAAGAGCAGGGAAAAAAGAAATGTGGGACAAAATCTCAATGAAAAACAAGGGGGAAAAAACAGCCAAATGATATTTTGAAGGAGAAGCCGGTTGTTGGGTATGGGGAGAGAGAGGAATCCACAAGAGTATGGGGTAACAGAAGCCAATTAATGATCTCAGCACTTTGCTAACACTCTTTTGTTGGCTGGTATATACTACTTCAGTGCAATCTGTCTCTAACAGCCTGGAAATCACAGGTTTATCAAATTAATGGGTATTTATATTGACAGAAATCTGGACAAGAAAAACCATTGTCAGGGAAAGCTGAGCTGCCAAGCCAGGAGTGGCTGATATTTCTGCCTAATGATAACAAGTCTTTAAAAATCCTGTTTCTCTTGGGATTATTTTATTTTGTTTTGTTTTCAGATGCATACCTGTATGTTCACTGGTATCAGCTCTCTGCTTCTATGTGCTGTCTGCTGCAATTTGGATTCACTTTTCGCTATGTACTCTGGCAGGAATACTACTTTATTGCTTGAGACCAAACTGAGAGCATGGAGGCTAACTAGGTTTGGACACCAAAGTACTTTCAGTCACAGGTACACCTGTGATGTGCATGAACTCCCTGCCCCACATCATTCATAAGAAGTGGATACAGAATGCCTGCTCCTGGTTGGCTGAAATTTCCAGTGCAGATGGTGATTGGCTATAGTGGTTGCCATGGCAGCCACGATGCTATTAACAGGATAGGGGAGCCATGTGAATGTAAATAGGGTTTAACTGAGTTACAACCCTCTGCCAAACTACCTCTGTGGCCTGTCTTGGGCTACACTTCTGCCAAGACCAGGGCTCTGTTAGTGTGTGGCTTTCGTGATTTGGCTTCATATCTTCCTTCTTTCCAGCTTTTTTAGAGCTGGTCCACTTAAAATATGTTTTCTACTACAGGCATTGTCCGTTATACTAGGTTGAAAAGATAAAAGTAAAGCTCTCCAACTTTGCCCTGGGAGCTAAGATAATAGAACAACAGTATTAAATAAATAAGTAAATAAATAAATGCATACATTTATAACAAAGTTACTCTAAGCTGCTAAAAGTTCCTGTGCGGCAGACATTCCCATGTTAATCATCTGCACTTTATGGCAAGGGAAGTTCTCCACACCTTCATGTGTGGAATTAATGGAATTCTGTCCTTTCACAGTGTAATTCAGTATATTCTGCTGTGGCACTGGGTGTTGTATTTATCCATTTGTCACTGCTCGATTGAGCAAAACATTAGGTCAAACATCTTAGAAAAAGAAAATGATGCATTGAAGGATGTTTTTCCTGCTGTTAATACCAGAATATTAAATTCTTCTGCTATATTTTATTCTAGAATTATATCAAAGATGCTGGTTTATCACTAATCATTAACCTTAGTTTAAACTGCAGCAAAGGTTGTGTTTAAAGATTCTTTCTTGTGCTTTGGACACCTGCAAATCTGACAGGAGTTAGAGGAGCATACACCTTCATGTGCTGACAGAGCCACAGCAAGCAAAGAAGCAAATAGTCAATCTAAGTCCTGAGCTCTGCCACAGAGAAGGGACATTTATACTGCAAATAGCAGGGACTTGTCACAGTCATCTGTTTTCTGGTTCTGTAGCCATTTGTCTGCAGACAAAACTTTGACATTCACTAAAAGTCAGTAAGTAAAATAGGATGAGTAGGAAAACATAAAGGAAGACCTGTAAGACTATGCAGAAAAGGTTCAGCTGTTGCCAAAGATAGCTTGAGCTCCTGATACGAGTGGGATTGATTCTCCCAAAGGCCAATGTGACTCTTCAGCTCCTGCAGCATCCCCTAAGTGTTCAGATTTGCATCCTGGTAATGAAGAGATACTAAAAACAGAGCCATCGGCATCTCTTATTTGTCCTCTAATTCATTTAGGAATTGTGCTTGATAAAGTGAAAAATAGCCACAGAAGAGAGTATGCCACCTTTAAACACTCAAGTTAAATGTGTAGAAGTTCAGGTTTCTAATATAATTACCAGAGAGAGAAATTGTTCTTTACTGGGTGATTCAATTCCTTTTAAAAGTCATCCTTTTGTGGTCTCTCATTTGCATCATCTGTGAAGAAACTTGAGCAGCTAAATTCCTCACTTAGATATTTCTATTAATTTGAGAGTATCTGAACTGGAAGGGTCTGATTTTTAGATGTGATATACATATATATTTAACTCGATTTAGATTTGAAAGTTTAAAGAAATAGAAAGTTGTTCCTGCATATTTCTATGTTTATATATTCTTTAAAGTCAAAATACATGCTCATCCTGTTAAAGGTTGTTAATGGGAGTACTATTTTTATCTCCTCTCCTTGAAGTTTTTAAGCTATGATTTTAAAATTTCAGAGCAGTCCCTTTTTGGCTTAATTATGTTTTACTTAAATCACCATGAGAACTTAGGCTAACAATGAGTGTTTCAAAACTTCTCCACCTAAAGTCACACAAATTTAAAGATTTACAAGAAAACTATTATTAAGACAGCTCAGTGGAAAAAAAAATAAATAAATAAATTTGAAAAATTACTGCTGAGGAGGCTTATAAAGGTCATGCTGAGCAGTAGGTCAAAAAGCCTAACCCATTGACAACTGCTAGAGTTAGGGGTTTCACTTATCCTGGCAGGGGGCTACTTCTCTTCACTTGCTCCTTTTGACATTGTTCTTTTAGACATATTCAGTAAGGTGATGTTTGGGGCAGACTTTTCCTGTGCTTATCTTTGGAGGTATGATGGCATATTAGTGCTTAACAGGTTACTTTATTTTACACTTACAAAGCAAGATAAGCATCATATAAAGCAATGTGCAGGGTGAGAAGGGAGTCCTACGAACTCCGCCAATTTTTATTGGAATATTTTCTTTCTGATCTGCACAGTCTTATTGAAAGAAGTTGTAGTATATCATTCAAGCCATATCCCAGGTTCCTGTGCTTCCATGGCCTAGCATTTTTCAGGATAGAAAGTCCGCAACCCATTTAAGTTATGTTTTTTGGAGTTTGAATATATAGCGTAGTTAAAACTAGTATACGTGAAGTCCATAGAAGTGACAGACATTTTTCTAAAACAGAGTAGAATCAAAACAGATTCTTGCTTTGTCACAGTAATGAAAGCAAAATACTATATGAGGAAAACAGAGCTATTAACTTGTGAATTACTTGACTGATGAGCCACTGTTAATACCTGCAGTCCAGCTGAAAATCCAGATGAGAATCTATATAAAGAATCAACTGTTGAATGGCCAGCAACACATGCTGAAAAATGGACAAAATGTGTCATCACTGAAATGTGGTGGGACTGCTCCCACGACTGGAGTGCTGCAACGGATGGCTATAAGCTCTTCAGAAGGGACAGGCAACAAAGGAGGTGCAGTGGCATGGCTCTCTATATTAGAGAGTGTTTCGATGTTGAGCTCAGGGTTGGGAATGGTACGGTAGAGGTAAAAATCAGGGGGTTGGCCAACAAGGTGGACATTCTGGTGGGGGTCTGTTATAGACCACCAAACCAGGATGAAGAAATGGATGAGGCGTTCTATAAGCAGCTGGCAGAATTCACTCAATCGCCAGCACTAATTCTCATGGGGGACTTTAACTTCCTGGACGTATGCTGGAAATGTAATACAGTCCACAGGAAGCAGTCTAGGAGGTTCCTGGAGTGTGTGGAAGACAGCTTCCTGACTCAGATGGTTAGTGAGCCTACCAGAGGGGATGCCCTGCTAGACCTACTGTTCACAAACAGAGAAGGACTGGTGGGAGATGTGATGGTCGGGAGCTGTCTTGGACAGAGTAACCATGAAATGGTAGAGTTCTCTATTCTTGGTGATTTCAGGAAGTGGTGTTGGTAAAACTGCTACCTTGGGCTTCCAGAGGGCAGACTTTGAATTGTTCCAGACACTGTTAGGGAGGGTCCCTTGGGAGTCAGTCCTGAAGGGCAGAGGTGTCCAGGAAGGCTGGACACTCCTCAAGAAGGAAGCCTTCAAGGTGCAGAAGCAGTCTGTCCCCATGTGCTGTAAGATGAGCTGGTGGAGGAGAATACCAGCATGGCAGAAGAGATAAATTCTTCTAAGTCTTTAGGAGAAAAAGAGAGTTTATATCTGGTGGAAGAAGGGACAAGCAATTTGGGGAGAGTACAAGGAAGTCACTAGCCTATGTAGGGAAAAAAACAGGAAGGCTAAAGCCCAGAATGAGCTCAATCTAGCCACTGTCATAAAAGATATATATAAATATATTTATAAATATATTAACAGTACAAGAGAAGCCAAGAAGAATCTACATCCTTTACTGGATGCAGAGGGGAACATGACTACTAAAGATAAGGAAAAGGCTGAGATTCTTAATGCCTTTTTTACATTTGTCTTTACTCGTCAGACCACTTATCCTCGGGGTACTCCGCCTAGAAGTCTGGGATGGGGAGGAGAAGAAACCCCCCACAGTTCAGGTGGAAACAGTTAGAGACCTGCTGCTTCACGTGGACTGTCACAAGTCCATGGGGCCAGAAGGATTCCACCTGAGGGTGCTGAGGGAGTTGGTGGATGTGATTGCTGGGTGATAGATGATTTCCATCATCTATCAGTGGTCTCGGTAATCCGGAGAGGTCCCGGTGGACTGAAGACTTGCGAATGTGACACCCATCTATAAGAAGGGTTGTAAGGAGGACCTGGGGAACTACAGGCCTGTCAGCCTGACCTTGGTGCCAGGAAAGGTGATGGAACAGGTAATCTTGAATGCAATCACGCAGCATATGTGAGACCACCAGGGATCAGGGCCAGTCAGCATGGGTTCATGAAAGCAAAGTCCTGCCTGACCAACTTTATCTCCTTTGATGAGGTAACTCACCTGGTGGATGAAGGAAAGGCTATTAGTCTACCTAGACTTCAGCAAGGCCTTTTACATAGTCTCCCACAGTATTATTCTGGAGAAGCTGGCAGTCCACGGCTTAGACAGGTACACTCTTTTCTGAGTCAAAAACTGTCTGGATTGCCGGGCCTAGAAGGTAGTGGTGAATGGGGTGAAATCCAGCTGGCTACTGCTCACCAGTGGTATAGGCAAAGTAAAAGAGACTTGAATATTTGAGTATTCTTGTAAGCATAACCAGTATAAAACTTTGTGGGAAGTCATAATCTAAAGTTAAGTAGACACGTGATGCATTCATGTCTCTCCTTCAGATCCAGCAGAGAAGGGGATATTGACTATGTAATCTGCCAGAGAAATGTGGCTGTGTAGAGCTATATGCTGTAACATCTTGTAAACATTGTCTTGGATGTGTTTTCAAGAAACCTACGTTTTCATGTTGCCTGCTAATTTTTGTTCGACTTTTCACGTGTGCCTATGTGTCTGCACAACCTCTGCCTCTGCCTGACCTTGGGCTGTTGAGTACCTGAGTACGTTTGCAGCTATTGCAGCACTTGCAATAAGTGTTAATAATAACTTGTTATAAAAATACAGAACATTCCTCAATAACAAATAAATAAATTTTACAGAAGTGAGAGTTCGAGACAGATTATACATTGAGAGAGCTGACCATTATTTACGTATGTTTTGCGACGTGTAATCGGTAGCACAGGACCTGCCTTTGTGCATTGTTTTAAAGTTGTATTAGCAGCCCAAACGTACTCAAAAATTAAAGTGCTAATTGAGCTCAAAGTGAACAAACTCATCTACTGTTTCATTAAAAAAATAACTTTTCCAATTAAAGTTTAGCTTTCTTTAGCCCATTTACATAGACATCATCCTAAATCAAATAGAAGAATAATTTATCTTTAAATTATACATGATGAGCTTATCTGGTGTCAATGTTATTGAAATAAAATTGGTATAATAGAATTGATTAGACAGATTTAAGGGAAATAAAAAATTTCAGCATTATTTGTATAATAAGATATTCAATACTCAAGTTACAAAAAAATTTGTAGTCACTAAAATGATGATCTTTCAATAGTCATTGTCCAGGAGAGTCGAGTGTGTGAATACATAATTTCTATTACAGTGTTCATACCTGTGTGTACCATTGTAAAATAAACTAAGACCTGAGGTTTTCTGCATTTTATACTGCTGATAATTAAAAAGTAAATAGGGATGAAATATGTTTGAATTATAATTTCCATAAAATCTTCACCTTACCCAATAAAAGAAGAAATGACAGTAATACTAACCATAGGGCTCTGACTAATAAGACACAACATGCAAACTGTGACACACAATTTTTACTTTAGTGGAAAAGTGTTGTTAAAGATTACAAGGCTTTAAGTGATACTAAATAAAGGTTTACTCAGTGAAAGGCACTTCATCTTATTTATTCATCTTTGGCACATATGAGTATGAGACTTAGTAGACAGTGATGCATTTTGGTGAAGCCAGGTGGGAACATTGATACTGAGAATGTACTGTAGAAATATTCTATTATGCCTCCCTTATCTATCTATCTTTATATAACACTATCACAACAATATCTGAATGCTTCAGAACACTCAACTGTATAATGTCCTTGTGAAGTATAAATATCGCCTAAAATACCGCCTTTAAAATAAGTTTGGAAGTAGGAGATAGAAAAATATCTTTTTTTTTTTTTTTCCTCGCCATAGATTACTTAGGTCAAACATGACAGTTATGTTGAATTTTTATCTCCCAAGAATTCCGTTTGTTACTTAACCAGTAGTTCATTCTGCTTTATATAGTTATTTGTTATTAAATATAGTTCATAGAATAAATGAGATAACTGAAACTGAGTCTTTTGGTTTCTGTTTGTAGAAAGTTTGAATAAAGCATTCTTGCACTGGTTTCAACAGCTACAAATATGGATTCACTATAGATTTGGGAAAAGTTCCTCTCAGTTTTATTAAAGTGGGTCTGGTAAGTTTCCTTGTTTTGTTCCTCAGTGTCTAACGTAGAAATAGAAATCCACAGTGAATCAGAAGAGCTAAAATAGTGGAAAATCTGTATCAATTAGGTATTTCTAAACTTCTTTCCTCACATCAGTCTGCTGAGGTGAAAAGCACTATTATTTCCCTTATAGAATTACAGAATAAAAATAGAATTACAGAACAAAATACTGAAAATAGGATTTTTTTATTTTTTTTTTTTTGTGGAGGGGGTGAACTAAAATTTAGGTAACTAAATTTGAACTATTATTCCAGACTTCCTATACCAGTACAGATACCGAGTCAGCATAAAGCTCATCAGAAAGGCTTTTATCCACCTGCCTCTGATTTCACCATTACATGAATTGTACTTTGGGAGTAGCTCCTTCACTGTAGTGAGAACAGATGAGTTTTGGACAACTAACTAGGTATTCAGAGCCTTACATTTAGAGGACTAAAGCAGACAAAAGAATACCATTCTAAAACTGAAGCTCACTCTGAGAATGAAATCAGTGTTGAAGGATGAGTAGCTTCCTGTTTATTAGCAATTGTTACAATGAATCTCTTGTCTTCTGAATATAGTTCATGAAGGGAAAAAAAAAAAAAGAAAAAAAAAAAGCTCTAAGCTTCAGAGAGAGGTCTGACAGGTAATTTCCAAATTTCCACTGAGTAACAAGTAAAAAATATTGTGTGCAATGTCACACAAAGAAAATCCACCAGTGCAATCAAAGTTCAGTCATGAAGGCTAAAATTCACTTAACAAACTTTAGAAACTTAACTATGATCCTTAGAAGCTTCATGTTCATGCCCCATTTTACTCTCATAACTTTCTGTACATCTCTGAAGCTCCTCATTTACCAGTCAAGTCATCATAAGGTCAACAGAGGAAAAAAAAAACAAACTTTTTTTTGCTGCTATTCAGTCCAGCTAAATTCTTAAGTCACTTTCTAGATGAGGCCCTTTTTTTTTTCCATTAACTACAAAAAAGAGTTAAGGAAACTACAGCCGCAGCTTATAGTGAGACACATCTCCTTTATCATAGGTGTCTAGAAGTTAGATGATTAGGTGTGAGATAATCAATCTAGTCCTTCTGTAGAATAGTGTGCACTTCTTTAAGGCAATTAATCTTACATTAAAAAGGGCATTCTAAAGCAGGTCTGAAATATTAACCTCTTGAACATGCCTGTTTCTTGTCACTAAACATGAAAGGAGTCTATAGTGACTAGACCAAAGTTGAAATTTTAGATATAGAAAATTGCATGAAACTAATTGCCCTTCTGTAAGGTGGCTAAAACTATGTAAAATAAATTGCCATCTAAAGGTTTTTTTTTTTTTTTTTTCCAGTTCCCATTAATATCATTTAAAATCTCTCTGTAGTCTTTAGAAATTTTCAAGTCTGGCTTCAAAATATTTAGAAAGTTATTTTTTGCAGTGCATGATCACTGCTGAGTACAGAGACAGTTGCACATGCATATAATATGCACATAGTGCTTGTGCTTAATCTAATAGCTAGCACGCTTTAAGCACCTAGTGTGATTCATATAACTGAGGAACATTACTGTTTGTACTGTGGTTCTTGTCATTATTTTTATAGCCATTGTAAGCTAAAAATAAATATGTCACAAATTAATGAAATATTCATTGTCATCATTGCTAGATATAGAGAATAAGTGATGTATCCACTATTTACATAGTGGGTGACTGAAAAGTTATAATAGCCAAATTATTAACAACAACACACCAGGTGAAGAAACCTTTTTCTAGAAAGCTGAATTAACACTGGTGCAAATTAAAAAATAAAATATACATTTTCTAATAACATTTTCAGTCAATTTTGGTGTTAGATATCTCAGAATCAGAATTACCACAAGCTTGAATTAAACTCACTAAAAATTCTTTTTATATTTGTAAATAATACTGATTTTTCCCTCCTTTTTATCATCTTTTAGTTTTACATTGTTCTGTACTTCATATTTTATCTTGGAACATAAGTACAATGAAAACAATCAGGAGATATTGAAAAATGGAAAGAATCATAGAATGGCTTGGGTTGGAAGGGACCTTAAAGGTCATCTGGTTCCAACCTCCCTGCCATGGGCAAGGATTCCACCCCTGAGATCAGGTTGCCTGGGACCTTGTCCAACCTGGTCTTGAACACATCCAGGGAGGTGTTCATCTGCAACTTCTCTGGGCAACATGTTCCAGTACCTTACCACCCTCTGAGTGAAAAATTTCCTCCTATCATCTAATCTAATTCCCCTCTCTTCTGGTTTAAAAACATTACCCCTTGTCCTATCATTATCTGCTAGAGGAAAAAGTCACTCTGCCTTTTTTATGTCACCTCTGAGTATTGAAAAGCTGCAAAAAAGTATCCCTGAACCCTTCTCTTCTTCAGGCTGAACAGCTCCCCAGCTCTCTCAGCCTTTTTTTGTAAGAGAGGTGCTTCAGTCCTCTGATCGTCTTCTAATATTTCTGTCCTTATACAGACAGAAGCACTTCGGATAATTTGAATGTTTCAGATAAGCAGCCATATTTTGGGTGCTCATTAGAGCTTGGTGAATAATTTATAATAAATAATTAAGTTGATGAATTTCAACTCTCTTTGGTGCACAAATTGTCCATGAATAGATTGTGATTTTCCTAAATTAGTTCATTATTCACAATCATTCAGTGAATAATACTTTCCCTCTAGCTAGTTTGTCCCAGTTGTTGTAAATAGTTAACTTTCAAGCTGTTTTGGTCTGACATATCCTGTAGAATATCTCTGTTTAACTGTAATGTTTGAAATTCTTAGAAATAACAATAATACCCTAAATAATACATGTACCACCCTAAGTTTCACTTCCATCTCCATTGTGGTAAGAATTAGATGTCCTGCAAAACTGATCTTTTTTGTGTGTGTTTGTTTATTTTTAATACATCCAAAGTGAGACAAGCCCTTGTATATTTATCTTGAGATCTTGAGAATTTTCTGAAAATGTTGTTCATTACTTTACTTCCTTTGATTTAGTGTTCATTCACTCATTGTTTACTTATATCAACCAGAAATGCAATGTAAAGTTGTCCTGGTTTCAGTTAGGACGGAGTTAATTTTCCTCCTAGTAGCTGGTATGGTGCTATGTTTTGGTTTAAGATGAGAAGAGTGCTGATAACATGCTGATGTTTTAATTGTTGCAGAGCAGTGCTTACACTAAGCCAAGGGCTTTTCAGCTTCTTGCTCTGTCCTGCCAGCAGGCAGGCTAGGGATGCAGCAGGAGCTGACAGGGGACAGACCCAGGACAGCTGACCCAAACTGGCCAAAGGGGTATTCCATACCATCTGACGTCATGCTAAACAATATATAGGGGTGGCTAGCCAGGGTGGGGGGGGCCGGCTGCTCGGGGATAGGCTGGGCATCGGTCAGCGGGTGGTGAGCAATTGCAGTTGTGCATCACTTGTTTCGTACGCATTATTATTAGTAGTACTATTATCACTATTATTATTATTTTCCTGTCTTAATAAACTGTCTTTATCTCAACTCACCGGCTTCACTTTCCTGTTTCTCTCCCCCATCCCAGAGAGGGAGGGGGGAGGGTGAGCAAACGGCTGTGTGGTGTTTAGCGGCCAGCCAGGTTAAACCACAACAAAAGTGAAAGAAAAAAATCATGCAGTAGTAGTAAAGTCTTTTAAATTGTTTAGGATGTTGATGGACTATTTTACCAAACTGCAGTACTCAACTGTATCAAGTTTTTTTTTGTGTGAGTTTTGTCTTTCATAATCTTGATGCTGCATTTTATTATGTAAGGCCATCATTAAAGGAATAAACCATTTTGAATTTTGAAATAATATTAATTATTTAGATCAGGGATCACCTCTCTGGGGACTAAGAGGTGGGATAGACAAGTTTCTAAGTAGCATATGTCTTTGTATTAACTGTGCATTCTCAGTCTCTTAAAACTGTAGAATTTTTTAATTGAGTGATTTCTCTTTCTGACTATGACTATTCTTATAGTAATATTTGCTTAACTAGACTGATGGAAAAAACATTTTTTTTCATTATTTTCTCTTCTTCTGTCCATTATATCATGAAATCCCTCTTCAGTTTGAATGCTTTATCAAAACGTTGTCACCAATAACTATTCTCTTAATGAGAAGTGATGAACTATTAAGATAAGTTTTTAAATGAATCAGCAATTTTATTTATTTACAATCAATGTAAAGTGTAAATTCTCTTAACACAGGTGTAATCAAGCAACAAGAAACAGTTCAACATTGGGAAGCCTCTCTAGGCAAATAATCAACTGAAATCCCTCTTTCTTTACTCCTTCTTAGGACCACTGATGCTTCTGAAACTTCCTTGCTGCTTTCCATATCAGCTTCTGTCTCCCAGGCACCAAGAAAAACAGACTTTCTTTGGCTATTAAGAACCTAAATAGTCTATATGTTTAGCTTGGAAAAATGTCAGGGGTCACAAGGCTCAATTTTAGATATTGCATTACATGAGAAAGTTTAATATATGAAACCTTCTTAAATAAATGTTAGCTGTAAGGAAATGACTACATACCATAACAGATTCCATGAGACTGTTCAGATTTTCCAAGGGCTGAAAGGTGAAATTAATTGGACTTTGATTTGCAAGATCAAATCCCCAGTTCTAATTGATATTTTTGCATACAATAGGATCTACATCCATTTTTATATTTAATCAGAAACATATAATCATGCTCTACTGCCACAATAAAAAGGTACATTTTAATTTATACATTTATTTATTTTTAATCTAAATAGTTCATGTTGTTCATGTAGTTCATTAGCTCATCTTCAGTAACTATCTGTTAAGTGAGGTAAAGAACACAGCCACATCCTCCAGCCACTCCATCCTAGGACTGCTCCTACCTGGCTGCTGGCACACAGCCCAGCACCTGGGGACATGGGATCTCTGCCCAGGCTAGGGCACGTGGCTGCTGCTTTCCTCATTGCAGGTTCAACCAGTAGCAAAGCTGAAAACATTTTCCAGAGACACCACACAGACAGATACGGTGCACTGACATGACCAGTCACACAGGCTGCCACAGCCAAGGACTGTGCCTGTACACAGGCACACACAATTGAGATCTCTTCTTCCTCTACATCTGGTAGAGATAGAAGTTTACTAGTGCAGGCACACATGCAGCACTCTCTAGGTTCACATGCAGACACATTTGTGGATCCCTTGAGTACTGGCACAGCCCCTCTGTCAATCCAGCACCCTTAGCTAGATCCTGGGACCCCATATCCACTTCACAGGTCACATACTTGCTGGCCAATCTGTCTTGAAATCTGCAGATCCCTTTAGTACTGACATGACCCCTCTTTCCATCCAGCATCTCCTGCCCAGATCCCTCAAATACTGACACAGTCCTTCTGTCTGAGGCCCCTGCTGAGATCCCAGGCCCTCATGCCTGACTCATGGGTTGCCTACTAGCCAGCTGGTCCATCCTGAAGCTCCCTGCTAGCTGGCACCCAGTTCATTCACACTGATCACCCATTAGCTGACACTGTAGGCTTAAAATCTGTAGGATCTTTCAGATCCAGAGAGGTATGACCTACCCCTGACTGATACTAAGACCCCCACTCACTCCAGTAGCTGACATCACAATCCTTAGGGCCTAAATCCCCAGTCTGACTCCAGTAGCTAGCACAAATTCCACTGATATACACAGAGGTCCCACCAATGACTGGTGCTGAGATCCCCATACTTATTCTGCTAGCTGGCACCACAGGTCAGGAGTGCCTGATCCTCCAGCTAGCTGGCACCTCCAATATCTAGCACCCATCTTCATTCACACACACCCAGGTCTCACCTGTAGCTGGCATACAGTCCTTGCAGCAAGCATGCACACAGGAGAGTGAGAATACACAGAGAAAATATTAATAAAAAAAAATATGAGAAATATAAAAAGATAAGAGACTGCAACAATGAGACACAAGGTTCAACAAGAAGAAAAAAAAATACCGATCAGCTCCATATTACACATGACCTGCCCCTTTCAACACTTTTTAAAATAACCCTCTTTGTTCCTTCTGCTCCACCTTCTCCCTGCATATCCCCATGGGTTTACAGAGCTCTGTAATAACCTGCACCCTCCCAGTCCAGGTGCCCCCAGTTCACACTCCTATCAGCTGCAAAGTCCAGTCTGTTCTTCCTGGAAGCAACACCTGTAACTTGTTAACCTACAAATTAGTGAGACTGGGAAGTTTGTTTCTGGTCATTGTCTCCCACATTAGAACTCCTTAATCAGATAAGCCTGCTGGAATTCCTACATTCTCACATTCTCTTAAAAATTAGTGTGACTAGCCATACTTTGTTCCCGTCACTGCCTCTGTTTCTTATTATCTCTTGTTGCCTTGGAAAAGGTCCTTGACTAAGGTACCCTTAAAGGCCAAGACACTCTCCTTCTACATACCCTTTCAATCCCCCACTTAAAAGTAATATTAGTAGAAACTTCTACATACATTCTTCTTACCCTTAGACTATCAACTAGAGAAAAATCAGAGACTTCTGTAACATCCACTGTCACTTTCTGCCTTCAAAATAAAAACAAACAAATAAATCACAAAGACCATAAAGCAACATTAACTAGATGAGTTTTCAAAACCTTTTTTAAACAAATGTTTTTGAAATTAATTATCTTTTACTTTTTTTACTTTGATTATTTGGTTTGAATTATTATTATTTAATTTCTTATCTGTATTTCCGTAAGAATCATACCCTAATTTCCTACACCAAAGAGTAATGTCTAAAGCTGCTGTATTGCAGCAATGATGTGATTCATTGTCCCATTTTTCTGTACAGATTATGTCCAAAACGATGTTCCTCAAAGAATAGAAATTCCATCTCCTTGTAAGTATATGATGAGGATCCTGAACTGTCACTGACAAAGCTTAAAGGAAGGGGAGTTTAGCAGTATAATTAGGGAGAGAAAAAGAAAAAGAAAAAGAAAAAGAAAAGAAAAAGAAAAAGAAAAAGAAAAAGAAAAAGAAAAAGAAAAAGAAAAAGAAAAAGAAAAAGAAAAAGAAAAAGAAAAAGAAAAAGAAAAAGAAAAAGAAAAAGAAAAAGAAAAAGAAAAAGAAAGGAAAAGAAAAAGAAAGGAAAATAACAAAGGAAAGGGAGAGGGGGAGGGGGAGGGGAGGGTTTTGGTGAAAACTACATGTGTATATCCACTCAGAAATATGAGCCTATGGAGTCTGCTTACTTTATAGAACTATTTGCTCAGCCCAAGTAAAGGCATATATTTTTAAAACATGAACTGAAGGGATGACAGGAAGTCAACGAGTTTTTAAGTAGTATACTTAAATAAGAATCTACACTCCCTGAAGTCAACAAATATTTCAAACAATGAAGGAGTGCATATTCTACTCTTGTCTCATTGCAAAAGGAAGGAAAGGAACCAAATAAGAACATGAAGAAAAATTAGTTGTCAGGTTAGTTCTCAGGGCATGGAAATCAATGATTTGTTTTGTACTGTTGCCTTTAATCTTTTAGCAGAAACACTTGATTTCTCCCCATGAATTGGAGTTAGCTGGTATTATCGACATATCTACAGAAAGGCTCTAATTTAAAATATGTATAATACTTGGCAATGAGTTTATTTAGGGGAGCTTTTGAATGTCAATGGTATTTGAGACAGTTTGCTCATTTTAGACTTCAGAACTTTGAGAAAGAAAAAGCAAGTAATAGATATACATATTTTCTAACAAGCACAATGCACAATATACCTATCTTAATTCCTTTTTCTTCTTAAATTTCTATACCTTACAGTGTACAGCATATCTGTCTTCAGACAGTCCCATGCTGTACAAAAGTGGTACGGTCTGTGGCAGCCACTGAATCTCAAACTTTCATGTCTTTGGCCTATTGTTAGATTCATTGTTATGGGTGGTAACTCATTCTAACAACAGAGTAAATTACATGTGACTGCTGTGCTCAATTATATTTTGAGGATATGCTTATAGCAATAGGACTTTCTTTTCTAACGCATATGGTAGCCTTACCTGTGCGCTAGAGCAACAAGTAAAAGGACAAAATTAACCATTTATTGTCTCTAACGTGAAATTAAGAAATGACAAGTACATCTGTCAGTACATGTAACATTCCGTAGGATCCAATTAAAATAAGTCAATGGAAAGAAAGATTGATTTTACACATTATGAATTTATGTTCAAGATTTCATCTTCAGGTTTCAAGGCCATAGGAAACGCTGACAGTGGACATCAGAAAATCTAGCCAGTTGTTCAACAGCGAATGTGAACTATAACTGCTCACAGTGTCTACATATCCGAGACATGATGCAGTCTGAAGTCATAGACTGAAGTCAGGTTTTCATAGTGTGTTTTGTCAAGACACTAAGGAAAGTCAAGCCAAGAGCACCTCCTATAGGCCTGTTCCAACAAGAACCTCTCCAGCCAGGATCTTTTCCGGGAGCGTGTTTTTTATCAGTTGGCTTCTTTTTTTTTTTTCCTAGCAACAATGTCCAAGCAACTATTAAGTCCTATTAACCTATAATGATTACTGATTCCCATTAATAAAAGCTTTTAATTTGTTTCATTGAAAAGATTTTACTGTATACAATATCTCCTAGAGTTGTTTTAGAAAATTCAATAAAAGACGTACTTCATTTCCTTTTTATTACCTGAATGAGTTCATTAACATTCCTTTGAAATACCTGTTACTGTTGATACCCAAGCGATCCAGAGTCTCACTAGTGATGGAATCACTCTTTTGACAACAAAAAAGAGCAGCCTACTGATATTTTCTTTCCCAAAAGTCAGTGACTAACCAAATAGTTTTATTTTTCTCAGATGAACACCTATTAAGTGAGCTAATGTAGCAAAATCTTGTTTGCCAGCTTTTAGCTATTATGGCAATTCAGATGATTCTATAGGATGCACTCGTCATTACTTAGTATGTCCCTTATATCTCATCACATGCAAAAATGCATGTTTGATTAGATTCAGACAGTTGCAAGCAGGGATATGTTTGGTTGCATTTGCTGAGTGCAAACATCAGCATAATTGTTATCTACTATGAAGTTAGTAGAAATCTTTTATAGTGGTGCATTTTTGATATAAACACATCTGCACAGGATAACTGCAGGGTCTAAAAGCAAAACAAAAATGACCACATTTTCTCTGGATACTATCAGTTCTTAATATTCTTCTCGTTTACTGTAGCCAGTGCCTGTTATTCTGCAAAGGAGGTGGTACAAACTGATGGATTGCTGAGACAGCCCATTAGGTGGTCTGAGTTGAACCTTTGTTTATGGACACTAGATTATTTGAACAGAGCCTGAATGCACAAAATGCACAAGGTCGGTCTGAACTTTTTAGAGAAGCAAACAAATGAAGTTGGACTGACTTCAAATATATTTTGTTTTGTTTGTTTGCTGCACTGATGGATTTTTTTTTTTTAAGATTTGAATTTGTATTTTGTCCCTAGTTTGAACTCTTACCATGAACAATAAACAATTTATGCACAGGAAGTACTGAAAACATAAGTCCCTTTATTCTCCCTACTTTCTCTAAGTAGTTACAACTGTCTTAATCAGTCTGTTCGCTTTTGTGCAACCAGGTTTTGGTCCTAGATACTACAATAACATGCAGATAGAAATCAGAAATCCTTTCTACAGTATATAACAATAGAAAAGTTTATGAAAAATTAACACAGATACATTAGAAAAAGTATCTTTAGCAGAACTAAATAAACTTTTGAAAATGTATTATACGTATATATATATAGTATATGTATATGTTTCTATATTCCTTCTGAAAATAATGTTAAATAATATTGTTAATCATAGCAGATTTGTTTAATTTTTGTTCTAATTCAGTGTAGTATTTCTCTCAGTTCTTTGTGTCAAATGCATACAATCTTCAAACAAATATTTTGCATTGTATTTGGTGGTAATATACTGACATATTTTGTTCTATAGGATGACTTTTTCTAAGACTTCTAAGAAAGTATAATATAGTGATAAAGGATTTATTTTTAATTTAGTTTCCCACTAGAGTCTCTGTAATCAACAATATTCCCAAGTATCTATTAAAACAGTCTATTTATCTTAGTAATTGATTTTAGGAAGGTAACTCTTCCATGATGATTTGAGTTCCTCAGGCACTGAAGAAAAGATGAAAGTAATAATTCTCCACTAGTCGTGCTGTTTCTTCCCCAAAAGTAAAGAATTCACTCTACTGTTCTGATTTTAACTTATGGCTTTTTTGTTTTTTTGTTTGTTTTATTTTAACTTCCACCAGTCAATTTCCCTCTCTGATTTCCTTGTGCTCCTGAGGCTACTCACCTCCTCCTGAAGCTCCGCTACCTGGCTGGGCAGCTCTTCAACCTGGGCACACATCCCATAGGCATACCCACCACTGCTGCTGTCGGATACTGATAGAAGACTTGGGCACACCCTGCAGCCCAAGATCTGGATGGCTGTGTGTTTCCCTGAGCCCTCTGCCTGGGTAGCCACATCAGTAACTGTGGCTGGAGAGGCTGCAAGAGTTGTGGAGGCCATGTTTTTCTGTCTGGTGGATACCATGGCGGGCCTCTTCATGAGCAGGTTACAAGCACTGTTGGGAAAGACCGCTGTAAAAGAGTGGTGAGGGGCCCTCCCTGCCCACCCTGCTTGTGCGAACTGCTGCACCATGCCCTACTGATGCACCAGACCCTGTGTGGTGTGAGGGCGTTTAACTTGTGTTAACTCGTGTCGAGAGGCCTTGATGCCGAAAAAAAGCCCTGCCCGCCTCAATCCCCCGCTCCACTGCAGAACGCATCTGCCCCAGAGCCGATTGCCTCAGCGAGTTTGCCTCTGCTGTGCACTTAGTCACATGGTCTAAAATTTTGGGTAGACCTGTGTGGTGCCAGGAGTTGGACTCAATGATCCTTATGGGTCTCTTCCAACTCAGGATATTCTATGATTCTATGATTCTAACTGGGCTCTTATAACTATGCTATTTTAACACTTCAAGTTAAATTCTGTGACTAATTTGTGGAAAGTCAGTACCTCAGCTCTGGAAAGTAAAACAAACTTAAATTGCTCTTACCTTTCCTGTACAGGCACATTGACCTATATGTGCAAGGTCAAGAGTTACTTTTGTGACCCATTCCACCTTGCAACTGTGGGTAGTAGAGCTATAGGTACATCTCCTACAGAGCTGAAATACTGTAGGAGAGAAAATATCAATATATGAGTAAGAGAATTTAGTTTCTCCTCTTTGTTTTACCCTATGTTGGACAGTAGGAGAAAATCTGGTCTTTGACTTAGCCTTAATGGTTTTGAAGGAGCTCATAAGTAAATGTTTATAGTCAGGCTAGGGAGGAACTGAAACATAAAAATAGGGAATAATAAAATGCTCATTTTAGATGGCAGGGTTCATCCCATGATATACTAAGCATCTATATAACCATATGAATCTTAACAAGCAGTGTCCATTCAGGTCACTTTGTGTGTCTGTGTAGAAATTTCTATGTCTTTTTGTATTCAGTAAATCAACCTTCTCTTGAATAAAGAAACTGCTGATCTGCTTTTGGCAAAGCACCCCATAGAGATGGATGGAAATGAGGAAAATCTTCATGAAACATTGAAATATTTAAGCTGATTATACTTTTCAATGTTTGAAGTGCAGCACCATTTTCATTTCTTGTGATTCTTTTCCTCTTTCTCAAAGGAATCAATAACTGTGATTTATATGCATACTTTCTTCCACTTTTCCTCCTTTTTACCACAGAGTAAATGATAATAAATGATATGTATTCACTTATCAGTAGACAGAAATACTACATTTAAAATGTTTAAAATGCCTATAGTGTTGGAAAAATGCCATGTTGCAAATAGCAAATAACCACACTAAAATGAACGATCAAACAAACAAAATCCACCATATTTGCAATGGTGGTTCTTAATATATCTCTTGCAATGATTCAGTCTAAGAAATACAGAAGAAATTAATAAAAGAAATATTTGGTGAGCTTTTCTTTTTTCTCTGTCACCTGTGAAATATTACAGGTTAACACACAGCTTTAACTGTTCTAAAAGAAGTTAAACGCTAATTCTGTTTTGCTGAATTAATTATCGTACAGGCTTAGAAACAATAGGAGGTTTGCTTTTTATTTTGGAATATGTTGCTAAAACTAATAAAACTAAGCTTTCAGTTAGGTTTGTTTTTAACAAGCTAAAAAAAGCTAAAAATTTTCCATAATTTGTTTTGTGAAGAAGAGAGAACACAAGAAAATACTATTTGTGTATGAATAAAATGTTTCAGAAAGAAAGCTTTTGATAATGTCTATATTAATATTCTTAATATTTATTAATTGTTATACCTCATGCAATCCGTTCCCTTTCTATTGTAACACATCCTACTTTTCTATCATAGAATCATAGAATCATTAAGGTTGGAAAAGACTTCCAAGATCATCTGGTCCAACCATCTCCTTACTACCAATGTCACCCACTAAACAATGTCCCTAAGCACCACATCCAACCTTTCCTTAAAGACCCACAAGAATGGTGATGCCACCACCTCCCTGGGCAACCCATTCCAATGCCTGACTACACTTTCTGAGAGGAACTGTCTCCTCATTTCCAACCTAAACTTCCTGTGGCACAACTTGAGGCCATTCCCTCTAATCCTATCACTAGTTATCTAAGGGAAGAGGCTGACCCCCATCTCCCCAGGTAGAAAAACAAAAACAAACAAAAAACAAACAAACAAAAACAAAAACAAACAAACAAACAAAAAAACAACTCTCAGGTAATTTCAAAAATCTCTTTCAAGTAGTTGTAGAGAGCAATAAGGTCTCCCCTAAGCCTCCTCTTCTTCAGACTAAACAGCCCCAGTTCCCTCAGCCACTCTTCATAAGACTTTTGTTCCAGGCCCTTCACCAGCTTCGTAGCCCTTCTCTGGACATGCTTCAGCACCTCGATGTCCTTCTTGTAGTGAGGGGCCCAAAACTGAACACTGTACTCAAGGTGTGGCCTCACCAGAGCAGAGTACAGGGGAATGATCACCTCCCTAGTCCTGCTGGTTACCCTATTCCTGATACAAGCCAGGATGCCGTTGGCCTTCTTGGCCACCTGATCACACTGCCGGCTTATGTTCAGGCGAGCATCAGTCACCCCCGATCTTTTTCCTCTGCACAGCTTTACAGACACTCTGCCCCCAGGCCTGTAGCATTGCGTGGGGTTGTTGTGACCAAAGCACAGGACCCAGAACTTAGCCATGTTGAACCTCATGTTGGCCTTTGCCCATTGACCCAACCTGTCCAGGTTCCGCTTCAGGGCCTTCCTACCCTCCAGCAGATCAACACTTCCCCCCAGCTTGGTGTCATCTGCAAACTTACTGAAGGAGTACTCTATAGCCTCCTTTCCTACCATACTTTTACCCCTCTCTTACTTCTCCAGTGACTAATATATATATATATATTTTTTTTTTTTTCTTTTCTGATGACCGTCAGTTTCAGAGTAAGAGCATCATTCGTTTTGCATAGGGCTCTAAAAAACTATCAAAATTATAATTATTTTAAATCATTGTGGACCTGGACCAGATTCTATCTTAGTGACTTTGTGGTAAAAGCTCCTGAATACTATCAGCTATTCCCTGAACTACTCAGTCCCCATTAAATAAATGCACAATGTATTTGTCATTAGGACTCCAGTTTTCTCATTCTAATTGTCCGTATTAGAAGCTGCTGGTCTAAAAATAAAAATGTATTTGCATCCATCACATAATTTTTCCTCTAGTTGCATTGTTACATTAATATATCCACAGTTATGGACAGTTCCATTTTCTACTGCAAATGAGTGTGTAGAGGATTCCTATCTTCATTATTTTGTTTGAAATTCTAAAAGTTTTCTGATATTCTAAGCAGGTTTGTTCTTCATTTTATAAGAAACCATATTACAAAAATCAAAGAAAAAATGAAAAAATATATATTTTTTTACATGATCCAGTAAGAATAGATAACAATAATGGACCAAACTAATAACCGTTGAGGGTCATCTGATATTTCTTTTGTGAGCCCCATAATGCAGAAATATATCTCAACTATTTTATTAACACCAGCATAGAAGTTGTTATTGTTTGTCAGATGCATTGTTTTGGAAAAAAAAAAAAAAAAAGTCTTAAATTATTTAAGCTGTTGTTTAATGACCATATAACCACAAAATAATTATCTAGTTATTTTTCCATCTTAACTGAAAACCTTATTACAGAATCTGAAAGGAAGTTATAAGGTAATTGCTTTTGAACTACTTGGTAACTTCAAGTATAATTGCTAAGTAATTTGCAAAATATGTAATTACAGTGGGCCATATGTTCCTATGGCTTGTGTGCTGTACAATGCAGAAGTGTGTCACAATTACTCAGCATACTTAAAACAGTATATAAGTACCTGAGTGGTACCAATATTAAAGTCCCTTGAAGAGAAATCTGAGAACAATCTACGGAAGTTATTACTATTGGAAAGGTGGGAGGAGCCAGCTAGGAAATATTTTGTACCATATGTCTGCTTCACAACCCACTGAAGAAATGTCAGAAGAACATTGCAAGTTAATATTGCCTGAGACAGTGATAACTTACAGTGCACTGACAACACAGATTGCAGATGGCCAAATTACCACTACAAACACCTTCTGGCACCTGACAGCTCACCAGATGCTGGTGGGTGTCATTTGCTACTTAATCACGTACCTGAGGAGAGATTATGGAATTCCTATCCAGGATTCTATGTTATCCATGTTAGTAAACAATCGATGGTTCTGATGCAGGAATTCAGCACAGTGCCAGGGTAAATGATGTCATGGATGTGTGTAGATACGCTGATCAAGTACCTCTGCTGCCTTACAAAACAAATGTAAGATTGGCGTAAATGTATGCATTACATTGGTAACCTCATTGCTCTTAACAAATGGTGATGGAAAGCTCCAAATACATACAATGCATTTATGAAGCCGCAGAACAGCAAATTGAAAGCTTCTCCCACATCATTTTCTCTAAATATCCTTATCTTGGAGGCATGTATTCCTTCCTTCCAGAAATAGCCATAATGTATTTTCGCGTGGCTATTTAATTGGAGTTGTTTGTCATGTTTAGGTTTTCAGTGTAAGTAAATGCTGACTAGTAAATAAATATTCTTCTAGAAACCCTAGAATCAAAATATTCCAAAGTATTCTGGGAATTATATGTGTATTTGATTTTCCTTTTCTATTTTAATACTATCTTCAACCTTTTAAAATGATTTTAATCCCGTCTCCCATTTGTGAGATTATTCAAGATTTTGCCTGCCTTTAGCCATGGAATTCTTAAAAAAAAATAAAATTAATTAATTAAAGGCTCTGCAGACTTCATAGAAACCAAATCACATAGCAACAGATCACCAAGGTTTTCATGAGCCTTAGTATTTTCAGTATGTACTCTCTATTGGTTTTATTTTATAGGTATTTGCATACACTGTTTTAATACATGGCTTAAAAGGCTTCAGAAATATTATCCACATTCTTGTGTAAAAATAACATATAATGAACTCTGAGAATTCAGTCATATACTTTTCTGTGGTTCACAGATTTTTTTATTTTTTTTTTTTTCCTTCTCAAAGTTCTTAAATGACTTCTGTACTCTTTTCATTCACATAACATTGAATAAAGCATGAAAAATTTGGGGCCCAGGAATCAAAGTTTGGTTAGCTGTCAGACTAGAAATTAGGAAAAAAAGTTGTCTCTTGTTGTTGTAACAAAGAATTTGTGACTTTTATTTAGATTAACCCAGAGTTAGTATAGACCACAGCTTGAAAGCTGTGAAAAAGCAGGAAGAAGGATCAAGTGATAGGCAAATCTGCAAAAAATAAGAAATAGAATTTGCATTGTGGACTTGACATTAGCTCTGTTTGGACAGAAGATAATGATTTTATATAACACCTGAGAACATATATAGAAGAGAAGCTGAGGGTAGGAGAGTGGAGTTAAGAACACAAATAAGAATGTCCCAGTGTAGTAACAGTATGAAACCACACAGGAGCTGAGAAAGAGCACAAGGACCTAGACTCCACTGCAGTTATTCACAAGATTCAACAGTTTTGCTCAACTGCAGCTTTGATATTTGTAATAGTTGTGTCATAAAGTCAGTGTAACCTGTAGCTTTTGTTAATAAAAATACTCACCTGGTGACTGATGTTCTAAGTACCACTTTAAGGTGGAATAGTGGTTTACTCTTACTAGAAGAGTAAGATGGCCCTGCATAACTACTTTAAGCCAACAATTGTGAAATGGACTAATAAACTGAATGGTGAGTGGACTGCAAATGTTCCCTTAATCAGCTAGTCTTTTTATTAGGTAATATGTTTTCTCTCAATTAGATAATCAGGGCTGGTCCAGTTGGTGGTTGGTGAGCTTTTGCACAATCTACTGCCTGGATTACTGAGAGGTAATAGCCGTCATCGATGAGTTTCCAAAGGGGGCCAAAATCTTTGAGCAGCATAAATCTTTTATGGGAAGCATATTGTGCTTTATCATAGGGAAGGCCATATAATACAACGGTGTTTAAAAATCACACATAACATTCAATTAAAGTAATATAAAATAATGAACTTTAGGGAAAATTAATAGGAAATGATAATTGGTCATGGGTTTCATTCAAGGTGTATCCCCATCTTACATACTTAATGCAGTTCTAGTTAGCCCATCTTTAGTCCATCAGAACTAAGTGTGGACTACTTGAACCTAGTAGTTCACCTACAAGGTGAACTAGTTCTAGAAATAGTCCATCTAGAACTAAAAATGCAGTAAGAATTATGTATACGGGATGGATTATATTTGAAGAAACAACTGATATTAGAATTGCTCTCCTTGCAAAAGAGCTAATGGAAAGTGCAGAGCTGAGCACTGAGAAGATGAGTTGGAAATGATCATTCAACTTTTGTTAACTGCAGAACTAGGGTTATCATGTGAAATTTTTAGTCAGAATGCTTAGAAGAAAACCTTTCCACACGGCATGCAATTAAATTTTAAAATGTGCTTTCCTAAGAAGTGGGAAATATCGATGAGTTTGATAGGGAGTTAGACAAATTGTTGAAAGATAAGTCTACATGTAACTATTGGACATCATCATGAAGATGAAACATTAGTCATTTGAAGTTCAGTGATCACAGAATGAAAGGAAAGGGAAACAATCAGTTAATACTTGCCCTGCTTCTTATACCCTTTCCCTAACCATCTGTTCTAAACTGCTGCAGGAGATGGTATACTTGGCTAGATGGGCCTTCAGCCTCACCTGGTACAACTATTCTTACATTCTTTTGGTTTTATATACATGGTTGCTGTTGAATAATGAGTAGCAAGGGTACAAATATGTGGTAGAACTGGGTAGATGTTCAAATTTAAACTGAGTATTCATGAACTGTTACCAGAGTCATAGCTTTTAAAGCCTGAGAAACTATTATGTGAAGTTAGGAAACCGACACCACTTTTTCACCCAAAATTTCTATTGCTGTTATAGATCAGTAAATGGTGATGTATAAAGATGTGTTCCCATGCTATGATAGATGTTTGAGTTCTTTATTTGTTTATGCTAAATATTTTTATTAATAACTGTCCATATAACAGTTTATTAATGTTTTTAATTATGCGGTCCAATCTTTTGTATTGGAATCAAAGTAATTCTGTCCTGATTCCTGACAAAATATTTTCTAATATGATTTTCTAGGCCAATATTTACTACATTATATCTTTTCTTCCATAGGCAATACATTGAAGGAAAAGATGAAAAAAAATCTCGTATATTAGCAGCATTGTTGATTCCCTTTTTATACTTAGATTTTATAAATCTTAACATCCAGGATAATGCATATATATAGGCTGCATTTTTTTGCATGTGATTTTGAACTAAAGTATGCTGGGTTGTTGCAGAAGTTTGTCTGGGGTTGAGACAGGGCATTTTACTTTTCTTCTTTGGCCCTGCAAAGCTGTAATGCCAGCCTTTCACCTCCAGTCATACAGGGCCACTTACAGAAATGAGCCACTTGTAATGGGATTGGAAAGACAGATGAAAGACAGTTACCTCGGATTTCCTTTTCCTGGATTTTTCTTTAAACCTTTAAGCAGTTAGTGGTTAGGTCTTATGGACTCTTTATTTTGTAATATTATCCAACTTTAGAAGGCCAGAGTTTAAAAGCTATAGTTTCTCTGAAGGATAAAACTGACAGGTTTCACAACTCTGCAGAGAACCTTCAGAGACTTTGGCTGCTCTGTTCAGCTGACACCATACGTTACATTTCTTCACAGCAGTAGAGCTCTGAATACTACTGTATTCTCTCTAATTCCTTCAGTGAAACCCAGTAAAATAAGTTAATATTAAAACATCACTTGTTGCACACCTGACAATCTTTTAATTGCTATATTTAAGTTATCATCCCATTCTCAGAGAGCCATTTGTGAGTCACCCACAGTAAGATGAAGACACAAGGGAGGTCAAATGCTGTCTGCCAGTTTATTAGTTTTGTATTAAAATATCAAAACAGAAGTGAGAGTTAAGAAAGGAGGAATGATAGAAAAGGTATTGAAAGAAGCCCCTTGGCAACCTCATCTAGTGAGTAACATCCCTGTCTATGGCAGAGGGGTTGGAACTAGATGATCTTCAAGGTCCCTTCCAACCCAAGCCATTCTACAATTTTCTGAAATATAAGTGAAGGGGCTTGTAGATCTCAAGAGATAGTCACCACCATGCATTCAGCAGTGTCCCACTGGTCCATTGTCTTCAAAGATGCAGTGGGGAGAGTCCCTCATGTCTTGAAAAGACACTGTCTTTTTATAGTGTCCCCTCGTCGTCTTTTTACCTGGTTTCCAAGTTAAAAGTACGTAGCTAGTTCACCACTACACATGTTCTTATTTCCGACTGGCCAAGACCGCTGTCACTGGGAGGGGGGACCCAGGAGTATCATGCACCTAGAACGTGCCATACTGGCATTTTCCTCCTGCCAATGCATTCTGGTCTGTTCAGGCACCAGCCAATCTAGAATAGAATAGACGTGCTAGCCTTAGGGATAGGTAGGTCTATGTTACTAGGCAGGAAACTCTGCAAACAATGTTTGAGACCAAATATAAATGCTGTCCTCCACAGTTATCTTTATGCCTACTGTTTTTTTTTGTTTGTTTGTTTGTTTGTTTTTTCTTGCTTTTTAAATCAAATTTCTTGCTTCTGTCTTCCTTTCTACATCTTCAATATATTTCTCCTGCTGAACTTTTTTTTTTCTTTTTTACTTACAAAATTAAATAAATGTATAAATTAAAAAAAAAAAAAAAAAGAGAGAGAGAGAGAGAGAGAGGCATAGAGTCACAGAATCATCATACCATTTAGGTTGGAAGGGACTTCTCAATGGCATGTAGTCCAAATTCTGCTGACAGCCGGGTCAGTTATAACAGGTTCTCTAGAACCACGTCCAGCTGGGTTTTGAGTAATGCCAAGAGTGGAGTCTACACAACCTCTTTGGGCAACCTGCTCCTGTATTTGAACACCTTCACAACAAAAAAAGTGTTTTCCTTTGTTATGAAGATTTTGACCAATACTGAATCCAGTTTCAACCCTTGTGGTATGCCGCTAAAGTCTGGCTTACAGCTGGATTTTGTGCCATTGGTTACAGCCATCCATGCCCAGCCTTTCAGATAGTTTTTTATCCACCTCACTGTTACGTTATCTAGCTTATACTTTGTCAGCTTATCTACGATGCTGTTATGCAACACAGTGTCAAAGGGTTTTCTGAAGTCAAGGTAAAAACATAGAACCTAGAATCATAGAATAGTTTGTGTTGGAAGAGACCAACACTTAAAGATCATCTAGTCCAACCTCCCTGATATGGGCAAGAACATCTTTCATTAAATTAAGCTGCTCAAAGCACCATTGCACCTGCCTTCAAATGCTTTCAATGATGGAACATCCACAACTTCTCTGGGTGACCTCTTCCAGTGTCTCACCACCATCATGAAAAATTGTCTTCATTATATCCAATCGAAATCTGCCCTTTCAGTTTAAAATCATTATGCCCTGGTCTGTCATTACAGATCCTGGTAAAAAAGTCTTTCCTGTTAAGATTCTGTAACTAGAAAGGCTAAAATATGGTCTCCTTAGGCAGGGCCTTCTCTTCTCCCGGCTGAACAACACTGACTCTCTCAACCTTTCATCATAGGACAGGTATTCCGGCCCCTTGATCATTTTTCATAATCTTCCTCTAGACACGCCCTAACAGATCCGTACCTTTCTTGTCATTAATGAATATATTAAATAGTATTGCTTGTAGCATGGACCCTTCAGGGACACCACTTTTTACTTGTTTCCATGTGGACATTGAGCCATTGACTCTAACTCTTTGGATGTGACTATCCAGCCAACTCTTCATCCTTTTAACAGTTCATCCACTAAATTCATATCACTCCAATTTAGTGGCAACAGTGTTGTGGGGGACCATGTCAAAGGCCTTACAGAAGTCCATCCATAATCTTCCCTTGTCCACTGATGCAATCACTCCATTATAGAGGGCCCCTACATTAGGCAGGCATGATTCACCAGTGGTGAAGCCACATTGGCTGTCTCTAATCACCTCCCTGTCTTCCATGTTTCAACATGGCTTCCAGAAACATCTTTTCCATGATCTTACAGGGCATGGAGGTGAGGTTGACTGGTCGGTAGTTTCCAGCATCCTCCTTAGTACCCTTTTTAGACATGGACAAAATATTCCCCTTTCTCTACTCACTGGGGACATTGCCTGCCATCTGCCTGCCATCTGCTTCTTGGCTGCTATCCACCAAGCTATTCACCTCATTCTAGAAGGCTATCAGGTTGTTCATGCATGATGTTCATGCCATTGTAAATCCATGTGATTATTCTCAGTTTCTCTCAAGTGTTTGGAAAAGCTTTCCATTAGGTTTTTCTCTGTCACCTTCCCAAGGACTGAGGTGAGGTTGACCAGCCTGTAGTTCCACAGATCTTCTTCCTACCTTTCTTTAATATAGGACTGATATTTATTTTCTTCCTGTCTTCAGAAACCTATCTCAGTCACCATGACCATTCAGAAATAATCAAGCAGATCCTTGCAATAACATCAGACAGCTCCCATCACGTCCAATTAACAGAGGTACATCCAGGTCATTTAAGTGCTCCCTGACTTGATCCTCCTCTGCTGAGGATAAATCTTCATAATCTTCATAATAAATACATTATAAATGAATCTGTATGTCAATATAACATGTTTATAGATCCTTTCTCTTAAGCAATTTATTTGTATCTTATTGCTACTTTTTTTTTTGTCGTAAGGTAGGAGAAATTTTGAGTCCCTTTCATTACCATAAACTTTCTGAAGATGATGGTTTCCTCTCAGAATTGCATCTCTTTTCTTCTCTCCAAGAATGTCCATGCCTAAATTAGTACTCCTGGAACTCCAAAAGGCATTGGATATTATGAAAATATATTATAAAGAACACGAAGGAAAAATATTTATGAAGCAGAAGATACAATATCGGATATAGTGTCAGAATGTGTCTAAGGTCAGCATCAGCTTTGAGATAAACAGAATATAGTAAGAGCAAGCAGGCTCTGAAACAGAGTGATTCATTCAAAATCAAAACCAAATCCAAAGCTTGCCTTGAGAGCTTGCTAAGAAGCCTTGCTAAGAGCCTTTGAATACACCTGGTACACAACTTCTGACCTTCTAAGACTCTGGCCAAGTAGCTACCACAAAATAAATATTCCTTTATTAGTGAGAAGTGTGGCAGGTGTTTAATTTACTACACTTCTCATCACTGAATGATTTTTTTTTCCTTTTCATAACCGGCACATAGTATCACAGAATCACAGAATCGTCTAGGTTGGAAGAGACCTCCAAGATCACCTAGTCCAACCTCTGTCCTAACACTAACAAGACCTCCACTAAACCACATCACTAAGGGCTACATCTAAGCGTCTTTTAAAGACCTCCAGGGATGGCGACTCAACCACTTCCCTGGGCAGCCCATTCCAATGCCTAACAACCCTTTCAGTAAAGAAGTTCTTCCTAATATCCAACCTAAACCTCCCCTGGCACAACTTTAGCCCATTCCCCCTCGTCCTGTCACCAGGCACGTGGGAGAATAGACCAACCCCCACCTCTCTACAGCCTCCTTTAAGGTACCTATAGAGAGCGATGAGGTCTCCCCTGAGCCTCCTCTTCTGCAGGCTAAACAACCCCAGCTCCCTCAGCCGCTCCTCGTAAGACTTGTTCTCCAGACCCCTCAACAGCTTCTTTGCCCTTCTCTGGACTCTCTCGAGCACGTCCATGTCCTTCCTGTAGCGAGGGGCCCAAAACTGAACACAGTACTCGAGGTGCAGCCTCACCAGAGCCGAGTACAGGGGGACAATCACCTCCCTAGACCTGCTGGCCACACTGCTTCTTATGCAAGCCAGGATGCTGTTGGCCTTCTTGGCCACTTGGGCACACTGCTGGCTCATATTCAGCTGCCTATCAACCAGTATTCCCAGGTCCTTCTCGGCCAGGCAGCTTTCCAACCACTCATCTCCCAGCCTGTAGCTCTGCTTGGGGTTGTTGTGCCCCAGGTGCAGGACCCGGCACTTGGCCTTGTTGAGCTTCATACAGTTGGCCTCAGCCCATCAGTCCAGCCTATCCAGATCCTCCTGCAGAGCCTTCCTTCCCTCGAGCAGATCGACACATGCACCTAACTTGGTGTCATCTGCAAACTTACTGAGGGTGCACTCGATCCCCTCATCCAGGTCATCGATAGAGATAGTACTTTCAGTTCTGATCAAAGCTCCTTTATTTGCATTCCTTGCCTAATAAAGTCATTTGTGTGTGCATTTGTGTCCAGAAAAAAAAAAAAAAAGGCATGAAAAAGTTTCTGATTGTGCCTTTGTGAGTATTCTGTCTTTTCCAGTGTCATGTCTGATTGTAATATGACTTACCTTAAACTCAGATGAACTTGCCTACACTCAGTTCTGTATTTGTGATAGAATGAATGATTTTTTCTATTTCTATTTTCTGTGATAGAATGAATGAATTCTGTAATTCTGTGATTTTCCTATAAAATAGATGTAATCCATAATAAATTAAGATAGTTTAAAGTAAAAACAATGAATAATTTTTCTTTTCCAGAAGCAAAACCACAATCATAATTTGTTACAGTTACCTTGAAAAAACAAACAAAACAAAACAAAACTATTTTATAAGATTGTTATTGTCTCACATACTAACTTACATTTATGGTCTTCTTTGAAAAAAAAAAAATGAAATTACAAATCATTTCCAAACTTTCTTTAAAATATTTTGAATAAAAACTTCCTAGTGCCATACTGAATGCCCTACTAACACTACATACTTCATCTACGTATGCATTTCTTTGAAAGTCAAAAGTCATGAGGTAGACCATACATCAACTGGACAATCCTAAATTACTTTTGAAACATATAATCTTTATTTCTTCTCTGGACGAACAAGGCAAAAAGAAATACAGCTTGATTTTTGCATCACATATTACATTGACTTAGAATCGTTCCAGTGTAAACATCCTCTAAGACAAGAAGCTATATCAAATGGTAAAATCTAAATTTTAATATGATATCTTCACCATTGAAAGATTAAAGTCCTGTTCATTGTTTAATGGGAGCATTAAACCCTATTAGGCCTGAGATCTTCTAGAAAATTGTCTCTGAATCCTAGCTTGCAATTTTCTGAGAAAAATCTCACTTCAGAGGGATTTGTTTGGACTTGATTTATAAGGTGGTGTGATGACAGAAGCTTGACAGAAAAATGAGTTGAGAAGTTAAGCCATTAGTCTCAAATTTCATCCTTGTCACTCTCTGCTCTAAAGAGCAGCTTTCATTTTCCAAAACTTTTTTTTTTTTTTTTTTATATATAGATAATTCTATTTATCTTTTCTTTGGTTTGTCATTTCAAACACAAGGCATTAAAATATTAACCTCTGAACAGAATCTTTCTCCACTATGACCTGTATTCTGTGTCTGTCTCTCTCACTCTCTCAATCGTATCTGTCTATATCTGTATCTCATCCTTATAGTTTATGATAAACCCTGCAAATCAGAGTGCTAAGACAAAAAAAAAAAAAAAAAAAAAAGATAATGTCTCTGACAAAACCTACCTCAATTGAAAAAAATCTGCATGCTGCAACATAAAGGGAGTAAGTCTGTGAGCATTTGGAATCCATTCTTAACACATATTAACAACTAATCCTCAAAGGGTGTTTACAGATCTCTTAATCTCTGTAGAGGGATTTCCCTTTCCTACTTTCCTACTTTCCTACAATAGAAGAGGTTTAGGAAGTTAAAGGCTGGGTTGCACTAATTATTTGACGTTACTTTCCCTTTAGCAATTACATGCTCTTCTGTTTACCTTTTACATGTCACATACAAGCTGAGTAAATTTAATATTTTTTCAGAAATTGATTATAGCCAGAAAATGCTATGGCTTTAGTGTTTGTTAGCTGCTTCAATCTGTATTTAGAGGCTCACATAAAACCACCTAGACTTTTCAGAAATCTCCATCATGAGCATTGGCTTATTAACTCATGCTTACGTGCTTAACATCCTGGGATGGTTGGAGTCAGCATGTTTAGGATTAGGTAAATATAAACCATTTTTAACAATCAGATAAATTCAATAAGAGACAATTACCAAATACAAAACCACAAACATCAGAACATTACGGATAAAACCATACAACAGCATTCAAAACCTTTTAATAGAAACTATCCCTCATACTGACATTGACAGTTTTACAATATTATTTGAATAATTGAACTATTTTTAAAATCCATGTAAAAAGTAAAAGAAAGTGATTAAGTCCTATTTAGATCAGGTCTTCTTCCATTCTATTTCTGATACGTTGGTTCACAAAGACATAAAAGAGGAAGTATAGTCATATGGGTAAGATACTAATCAAACATTTCCTTGTTCTCTTTGGGGGGAGAAAGATGCTCTTTTGCCATATTACATCCTCTTCTGAAATCTCTGCTAACCTCCCCTCCTTGCTGGTCTCTCTCTGACTCTTTGAAGGGAGTTTGCCTCACTACAGACTATAATCCTCTTATGTGAGAATGGGCTGCACTGAGCTGCCTATGTATTTGCTGTGTGCAAGTGGGAGTTTAAGTTTGGGAAGCATCAGGAAGTAGCCAGCCTCAAGTGGTTTATCATCAGACTTGGTAAGTCATCATTGGCATGTCTCCCACGTACCCTAACCACTACTGACAGTATCTCTAACAGATCTTCTTCTCATGTTGCCAAATTAAAAACCTGTGTTCCAAATACCTCTTTTCTGCCACTTTCTTTTCAAAATCATACTCAGATGATAATTCCTATAACATCTGACCATAGCAGATTTTCTAGACAGGGTAATGCCCAGACACCAGGGTCTTCTGAAGTTTTCTCCAAAATAAAATACCAGGGGTCTCCCATCACTGGAACAGGATAGTTATGGTTCACAGTATACTGAACAAAGGCACAAGCCACTGAAGTTTTTTAAGAAGTCACAGAACTTTGCTTTCAACCACTGTCTGAGTAATCTTCAGAACAGCTGTGCTTGGCTATGGTCAGACCTGGCTGCACTGCCTCTCAAATGCATTGCCTCCATATACTAAGAGCTCCACTGTCTGAATTTTCTCCTTCCAGTCTTTCCAGACCTTTTCCTCCCACTCTCAGATAATATTGCTGGCTAAACTAGTGAATGTGTACTTCTAGTCACAGCTAGGTAATTGTTTATGAAGAATTCCCAAATCCCTGTACTGGGTCTGGCTAGGATGTTAACTTTCCCTGCAGCAGCCCATACAGTGCTGTGCTCTGCACTTGTAGCTAAAACAGCAATGGTATCACACCAGTGTTGTGTCTGCTGCTGAGCAGTACTGTCACAGCATCAGGACTCTCTCTAACCCTCCTAGGGGTTGGGCGAAAAAGTGAAAGGAACACCACCAGGGCAGCTGACCTAAACCAACCAAAGGGGTATACCATACCATATGATGTCGCACTCAGTAGTAAAAGTGGAAAAAGGAAGAATAGGGGAGGGGTGGGCTCTCGTTGTGAAAATGTCTGTCCTCCCGAACACCGGCTATGTGCGTTGAGGCCTTGCTTCAAGGACGTGGTCAAGCATCGCTCATTTGTGGGAATTAGAGAGTAATTTCTTTCCTCTGCACTTCCACACAGCCTTTACTTTTTTTTTTTTTTTTTTTTGCCCCTTTCCCCTCTCTTTTCCCCTTTCCCTTTTTCCCCTTTAGTTAAATTGTTTAATTAATTATAATCTTTCCTTAATAATTATTTTTCCCTTTAATTAAATTATCCTCATCTCAACTTCTTTCCTCTTCTTTCCTCTTCTAAGGAGGGGGAGTGAGAGAGCAGTTGTGGTGGACTTCATCTGCCTAGCATGGTAAAAACACCACAATCCCGCACAGGAGTGCACAACACAATATTATGGGACTTATTTGTGGTCCTGAAGATGTCCTAGAAGGTTACTTAGGGCCAGAACCAATGGGGCATAAGCAGCATGACACCCAATTCTGCAATTTCCCTCAAACTCTGATCTAGTGAACCTATTTCTCATAACACAACAAACATCAAGGATTTAAAAATAAAACCAGGAAACAAATAAAACAACCAACCAGCCAAACAAAGAAAACCAAACAACCAAAAAAAAAAAGTTTAGGAGTTCAGGACAAGTTAAGATATAATGTCTTTCTGCCTTGTAGAACTCAAAATCTATCAGAAAATACATACTGCTTCATCCACACTATCCGCACTCCCTCCCACCCCCCCGCCCCGTGCAGTTGATTAAATCCCATTCAGAATAGCATCCTTTTTAAACTCCACATCCCTTACCTTGCCTAGTGTTGGCCATCCTGTCTATCATTTGAGAAGCCATTGAACCCTGGTCCTCCCTAAAAACAAAGCAAAGCTGAGCATCACATTTTGACCCTGTGAAGATCTGATATTCAACAGAACTCACAGGCAAATGTTGCTTGATGGTGATCAGTGATTCCTCTGTGTCCTGTTTCTCTTGTCCTTGCACAGGCACAGAGGATCTCTGTGTTCATCTGTTGAGTATGGTGTTCTCTGCTTTCCTACAGACTCCTCTATTTTCAGATTTCCAAAAACATTTTAAAATGTGTTTTTTAGTTTCTATGTGTTCATTCCTTCTGTGTATAAAACCGAGATGAGGATACTTTCTTATCTCTCAGATATTACAAAAATAAATATACTATAAACTTTAGAGGCATTAAGTTGTTATGGTAATAGAGTCTTTGACAGTTTGGCTCTTAACTCTTTTATTTTGACCATGTAGAAGAAGCACGAGTGTCAGTCTGGTTTGGAGGTACATAATATACTAATAACAGGTTTTTGTTTCATTTTCTCATTCCCTCTGAAAGCTTACACTCAGGAGATCTAAACAACTTCTTCATGTGTCTAACATTTTTTTTTCTTAATATGTTAACAAGATCAGAGCTTTGTGAATACTAACAAAAAATCCATAGTTCTTCATTTGAATTTTTAAATGAATTCACTTTGACTGTTTTTGAATCCCTGTGGTGTGTACTTTCCACACGTATTTTATCAAATAGATTAATAAGACACATCCAGTAAAACATCTAATTTTCTGGAACTCTTCTGCGATTTCTTCATCACAGATTCATCACTGCGATTCTCTTCTTCACAGAAAGTGAATTTACAGTTGTTCACACATGAATCAGTCCCACATTGGCTATAAACATTATGCTTATCCAGTAAGGAAATAGAATGCATATGATGTGAAGTACTGAGATGATCTGTTAGACCTAGAGTACTTCACAAAAGCTAGTGTTGTGTACCTCCAATGGAGCTCAATGTTTCACAAGATTTTGAAAAGTTGACAAAATATTATGTGAGATATTTTATCACTTCAAGATCTTCTTAACTGCAAGACCCTGACTATCAATGTGTCAATGGCTCTTCAGTCAATTTTTAAGGACTCTTTGTAATCCAGAATCATAAAAAATTACAATAGTATAAATGAGATTTGTATAACAGAATACACAGCTCAGGTGTGTTATACATTGGGAATGTGTCAAATATACATTTACAGCCCCATGAAGCCTGCATGCAAAATTATTTGTAGTTTATTCAAAATGCATGCTATTCAGTTTTTGCTTATTTCAAGTGTGTTTACTAAACAAGAATTACTTGTGAATTATATGTTCTAAAATCAAATGTAAGGGTAAACTTAGTTATGTCCACAGATGGTGAAGCATAACTGATGAGAGTATGTCAATGTAAACTGGAACTAGCTGTCTAAAACATATCATCACTATCAACAACATAAAAACATTAGGAATATTTTAAATGACTACTTTATAAAAAGAATGTGCTGACTAATTCTGGTTACCTCCATACATAGGCTAATGTTTGTCAACTATTTTAGCTTTTGTGAGTTTATTTTTATTTTTCATTCAGTATAATACATACCCTGTTTTTATTTTTTATTTATTTTTAAATTTTTTACTGCTGCAAAGAATCAACAGGGGAAATTTATCAGTAGGAAGAAGAAAATAGATAGACTACACTTTTCATGAAACAATAATTGGGGAACTGCCACCTGAATTTCATGGGAATTAAACAAGAACATAACCTTCTTTCTGCTTGATTTACCATCACCAACATTGAAATTCTGCATTTTTGTTATTATTTCATTTTCTAGCAGCTACTTCCCATTTACATAAAACAGAGTGAATGTAACTGTAGAAGAGCATAGGCATCTCAAAAGAGATGGAAAGAACTTTTGGTCATTGTGTGGTCACAGTTTTTACAGGTGAAATTGCATTTCAGTGGTCTGAACATTATGTTGGATTACATACATATGTAATATATACTATACGAGCATGTTTCCAAAGATTCTCCCCCCATATTGTTTATTTATTATAAAGCTGTGAAATGTGGGAAGCTATATTATTATTCAGTTTTGCTGTTTTTCTTTTTAATATAGATTAAAAAAAAAAAAAATCTGTTCTTATGATCAGTGTTTGGCATTTCACTGAAATCTGGTAGAAGATGAGAACACTGATTCTCAGGTAGACTTCTGTATGACTAGTTGGAGTGTAGGTATGGCCTAGTGTGCTTGTCAGAAGCCTTTAATGTCACCCTACCTTGGCTCTCTAGGAAAAGTCTTAGGGTGATAAGTATTCTTCTTTATCCTCAGATTATGCTTGTCTGCTCAGGAGATGCTTAAAAAAAAAAAAAACTATTTTTTATTATTTTTATTTATTATTATTTAGGTGGGTGTATAAACTCACATCTAATTCAGAAAAAAATCATACGGAAAATGGAATTTGCTCCCATAAAATCTGATGTTCCTTGTTCATATTCCCTCAAATGAAGTAGTGATTTGCTCTGTGAGGAGTTGGTACACAGAAAGTCTAAACTATAGTCATAGACTGAAAAATATGAAAAACAAAGAAAGATACACTCTGATCTTTGAACACCTATCTATATCCATCACTTCTCCCAAGGCTAGGTTCTAATTGAACCTGTTGCTAAAAGACTTCTGTTGGTATTAAAGTGTCAGTGATTTGGTGCTGGGTAGCTCTGAAGCAGCTGTTGCTGTACCCAGGTGGACAGTATAGTATATAAAAGGGAAAAAAAAAATCTGTAGTAGTGTTATTTGTTAGCTGCTATTGCCCTTACAAATTATTACAAGCAGCCGATTAGCATAACAGCAACCCTCCACCCCTGCATTTCTATTTGCTGTGGAATAACTGGCATTATTTCCTTGAGAATGAAACAGTAAGATCTTTGAGGATTCTCATGCATACAACAAAGCCTCCATAATGGTCTCCTCTAAATGCAGATGACTCAGTGGGATTGGTCTGTATTGGTAATGCATAAGTGTGTTTAAGGAAATAATGTTTTAATTTAAATAGACTTTTGCATTTATATATTTATTTTATTAGTAGTATGTTTTTGTTTATGTTATATTTTTTTCCTGCCAGAGGAGAACTTAGATTTCATGAAGCAATTACAAGAAACACTCAGGCAGAAATAGTTTAGGAAAAAAGTGCAACAACATTACAACTCCAAAAACCTGAATAATTAAATAATAAAATAAAATTAAAAATAAATAAAATAATAAAATAAAATAAAATAAAATAAAATAAAATAAAATAAAATAAAATAAAATAAAATAAAATAAAATAAAATAAAATAAAATAAAATAAATAATAAATAAAATAAAATAAAATGCATATGCCATAAAAATATGAGAACTATGGTAAAACAGTTGAAGAAAACATTCCTCTGCAAGAATAAATTCAACAGGCTAGTGTAATTTCTGCTGAAGAAAGCATGTCCAATAGATTGGACATGATATAGATCCAGCCATTCAAACATATCCCTGAGACTCCTGTGAATATGAGTTTAGGCATCCTTGTTTAAATGTTGATTTTTTTTTTTTTTTAATAATCATAATATAAAATATCTAAGCCCACTTTTATTACCCTATACTCCCCATTTAAAAAAATGTGATGTTTGTATGCTAACCTGTGTCAGAAGTAGAGCAATAAGGCTTTAATATTCATCTGAAAGTAATTTTTCAAAGGCTGGTGGATGTATCGGGTTCACATGGCAAGGGTTAGATGGCGGTGTGGGGGGGTGGCAGGCTACAGGGGTGGCCTTTATGAAAATAGAGCAGGAATTGCCCCCATAAGTTCTAACTAGCTTCAAAACAAATGCTCTGAGAACACATCTGAACCCATCAGCAATGATGGTGGCACCTCTGTAACAACATATTTTAAAAAGGGCAAAAATTGCATTAGATATTTAAGAGAAAATGTAGAGAAAACCAATGGTGCAGACACCAAAGTCCCTGAAGAAGAATTGTGAGGAGGTGTCCCAGGCACAAGAGCAGAAATTCCCCTGCAGCTCATGGAGAAGACCATCTGAAACAGACTGTCCTCCTGCAGCCCGTGGAAGAACACACTAGCCCTCATACCACAGCAGGTGGATATACCTTGAAAGAAGATGCAGCCTATGAAGAACCCATGCACAAGTAGCATACTGACAGAAACTACAGCCCTTGTAGAGAAACCTATGCAGGAGCAGGTTTTCCAGCAGGAATTGTAGCTGGAGGCAGGAATTGTACTGGGTCTGGCTGGGATGGAGTTAACTTTTCCTGCAGCAGCCCATACAGTGCCGTGCTCTGCACTTGTAGCTAGAA
Organism: Anser brachyrhynchus; assembly: GCF_964034855.1. NCBI lineage: Eukaryota > Metazoa > Chordata > Aves > Anseriformes > Anatidae > Anser > Anser brachyrhynchus. The sequence goes on along the minus strand of NC_137694.1, from coordinate 177,908,743 downwards.
CAGCATGTTTTGTCAGCTAAAACACCAGTGTTTTACCTACTGATAAGCAATACTGGCACCGCATCAGGATTCCCTCAACCCCCCTTCCCCCCCCCCCCCCCCCCCAAGTGCCAGCAGGCTGGAGGTGGGCAAGAGTGGGGAGGGAACACCACCAGGGCAGCTGACCTAAAGCAACCAAAGGGATATTCCATGCCAGTGATGTCACACTCAGCAATAAAAGGTGGAAAAAGGAAGGAGAAAGGAGGGGTGGGCTCATGTGAAAACGTCTGTCCTCCCAAACAACGGCTACGTGCATTGAGGCCCTGCTTCAAGGATGTGGTCAAGCATTGCTTGTTGATGGGAAGTAGAGAATAATTTCTTTCCTCTGTACTTCCACATGGCCTTTGCTTTTTTTTTTTTTTTTTTGTTTGTTTGTTTGTTCCCTTTCCCTAAAGGGAAAATAATTAACTAAAGGGAAACTTTAGTTAAATTATTTAATTAATAATAATGTTGCCTTAATAATTATTTTTCCTTTAATTAAATTATCCTTATCTCAACCGATGCATTGTTTCTTTCATTTTCTTCTTCCCCTCCTCTTCTAAGGGTGGGGGAGGTGGGGGGGGTGGGGGGTGGGGGGTGGAGAAAGCGTTTGTCGTGGAATTCAGCTGCCTAGCAAGGTAAAAACACCGCACTTGTGGCAGATCCACACTGGAAGTTGGATTTCACCCTCTAGGTACCATGTTGGGACAATTTGTGAAGGACTGTATCCTGTCAGAAGGGCCCACATTAAAGCAGGAAAAGGTGTGAGAAAGGAGCAGCAGAGAGTAACTGTTATGAACTGACCACAACCCTCAGTCTCCATTCCTTTGTGCTTCTCAGGGCAGGGAGGTGGTAGAAGAGTTGGAGACAGAGGACTGAAGTTGAACTTGGGAAGACGGGATAAGGGAGATGTTTTTATTTCTGTCTTTCTTTTCTTACTATTGTACTCTATTTTAAATTAGAAATAAATGGAATTAATCTTTCCCAAGTCAAATCTGTTTTGTCTGTGAACATAAATGGTAAGTGATGTCCCTGCCCTTATCTTCACTCATGAGTTTTTTTGACTTTATTTTCTCACCAAGTCCTGTTAAGGAGAGATAGTGAGGGAATGAGATGTTGGGCAACCTAGTGGGTTTACATGACAAGGTTCTGGTAGCGAGGGGCTGCAGGGGTGGTCTCTGTGAGAAGAATCCAGAAGCTGCCCCTTTTTAGATAAGGGCCAGTTTCAGCTGACTCCAAAAGGTACAAAGAAGCAAGCCAATAAATGACATTGTTTGTGCCTTTGTGAGAAGAGATTTAAGAAAGTGGGGAAAAAACTGCGGGGAGAGTGAGGAGTGAAAACCAGCCCTGCAGACACCAAGGTCAGGGCAGAAGGAGGACAGGAGGTGCTCCAGGCACCACAGCAGAAGTTCCCCTGGGGCCTGTGGAGAGTCCCCACAGGAGCAGGCCCCGGGCCGGAGCTGCAGCCTGGGGAGAGGAGCCCACACAGGAGCAGGGGGTCTGGGGGGAGCTCCCACCTGTGGGGGACTCGTGCTGGAGCAGTTTGCTCCTGACGGATGGGCCCCATGGTACCGACCCATATGGGAGCAGTTCTTGAAGAGCTGCTGCCTATGGGAAGGCTGCGCAGGATCAGTTTGGGAAGGACGGCATCCTGTGGGAGGGACCCCTCGTGGAGCAGGGGCAGAGAGTGACCGTGAAGGATCAGTGGAGACAAAGTGCTATAGACTGACCACATACCCCGTTCCCCTGTGCTGCTTGGGGGGAGGAGGTGGAAGAGAGTGGATGGAGGGAAGGTGTTTTTAGTTTCTTTCTTTCATTTCTCAGTTCTCTATCTTGTTACTAATAGGCAAAATTTTTTTACTAATCTCCCTATGCTGAGTCTATTTTGTCCATGATGATAATTGTTGAGTAATCTCTCTGCCTTTACCTCAACCCTTAAGCCCTTTTCGTCATATTTTCTCCCCTTTCCCTTTGAGGAAGAGGAGTGAGGGAGTGGTTGTGGTGGAGCTCAGCTGCCGCACCTGAGTGTAGTGGGCACTGACTGCGGCCTGTGGAGGACCCCAGCTGGAGCAGATTCTGGGCTGGACCTGTAGCCCGTGGAGGGGAGCCCACGCTGGAGCAGGTGACCTGGCAGGAGCTGCTGCCTGTGGGGGACCCATGTTGGAGCAGCTTGCTCCTGATAGATGGACCCCATGGTATGCACCCATATCTGGAGCAGTTCTTAAAGAGTTGTTGCCTGTGGGCAGCCCACGCCGGATCAGTTTGGGAAGGACTGCATCCTGTGGGAGGGACCCCATTGCGCAGCGGAAAACAGCGACCAAGAAGGAGTGGCAGAGACGAAGCACTATAGACTGACCGCAACCCCCATTCCCCCATTCCCCTGAGCTGCTCATGGGGAGGAGGTAGAAGAGGGTGGATGGGGGAAAGGCGTTTTTGGTTTCTTTCCTTTGTTTCTCACTTCTCTGGCTTGTTAGTAATAGGCAATAAATCTTACTGTCTCCCTATACTGAGTCTGTTTTGCCCGTCATACAAATTGTTTAGTGATTTCCCTGTCCTTATCTCAACACTTGAGCCCTTTGCATCATATTTTCTCCCCCTTTTTCTTTGAGGAGGGGAAGTGTGAGAGCGGCTGTGGTGGAACTCGGCTGCCCACCCGAATAAAACTACCACACTGAGTAAAACCACCACAGGAACTTGATAGCCAACCAAGATCAACTCACCATAACGGATTATCTCTTGAGAACAATACTTCTAGTATTGTGATCAAAAAGTCTATTTGCTGAAATTTTACTCTTCTGTCTCATTGGAAATTCATATCAGTCACAGCTGTTGGTGTTGTCTGAGTTATCTTCTGAAGCCTCCTGTAATTCTTTACTGACTTTACAGGGCATCTGGGGTGATGAGTTTAGACTGGACCTGACTCCCAAGTGGTCGAAGTTGCAAAGAAAGTTTGCTGAGTCTTACAGATTCCTTGTATAAGCAATAGAGTTGGTTTTAAATGACCCCTATTTCTTAAGGGACTATTGGACATTTTTATAAAAGGCTGTCTTTTGGAAGGTGCAGCAGCATTTCATTCTGTCAGATCTCTTATTTTTCCTGACAGCCGCAGGATCATGGGTGATCAGAAAGTCTGAGACCAGAATTCAGACTTAGTGAGGATCAATTCAGACAGAATTTTAGGGAAGTGAGCTTCATCTCTATGTATGAGATGCAACATCCAACATTCATGATATGGATATGTAATAAGAACAACTTATTCGTCCTATCCTGTCTACTCCTGAATGTTCAGTCAGCAACATGAACTCACCTGAAAAGGGAGCATTATCTACTACTGACAACCAATGGGTTAAGCACTCTATGTGTTCAGGCAAGGCATGAGGGACGATGTGGCCCAGTGAAGTTAGTATGGGGTTAGTAATTTCTGACTTCAAATTCCAGCTCTCTTAATGGTTCACGTTTTATCCTACAACACACTTAACACTGTTAGTTTCTCAATAAGAAATTTATCAGAAAATGTAGAAATGTAGTAGTAACACTTTTTTTTTTTTTTTTTTTTTTTTTTCCAAGAAAGAAGTGAGGACAAATTACTTGTAATTTGCAAAACAATTTGAAATTAAATATCTGTACATTTTAGACAGAAAGATGACCGCTAAACATGTTAGTAGCATTTCCTGTGTTCAGAATTCACTAACACAAATATGGATTTTGCTGAGATCACACATACCCAATTTTGAAGTAAACAAAATAAAACAACCTGTCAGTCTTATATTCTGAGATGACTACCAGGATATTGGGAGGAACAATTTTCATTACTAGATTCTCAAACCTAGCTAAATTCAGGTTATTTTACACACACACAAACACATACACACAAAAGTAAATTTAAACAAGTTTGAAGCTGAAAAGAGTTAAGTGTACCAAGAAGGTTCTTGATGAATGGTTAGTTGTGAGACTGTGGAAGGAAGAGTTTTCAGCAATATGGGAACTAAAAAAAGGTCTGTCTTTTAAAAATTTCCAAAATATCACGAACTGTCTAGAATTCTATTTAACTATTTTAAAAAATCACATCTGTACCTGTAATTAACTGCATTTTTTTTTTTTTTAAATCTTGGGTTTGGGAATGTCCAAATTTAATTTATAGCTGCCATTTTCTTTGGAAGGTCCTGTTTCATTTACAAGACATTATGTAGTAAGTGGCTTTTGATGAAGTGTTATTTCATGTTTTCTGAAATAACTGGAATAACTGCCAAAAGAAAAGGAGAAGGCACTGTATCATCCTGTGTGATGAGCACATTTTATTTCTCAAGCACAGAGCATCAACAAAAAAGCAAAAGAACAAAGATTTCTTTTCCACTTCCAGTAACTTAAATATGCAAATTCTTTACAATGTTGTAACCAAAGCTTATCACTGAAATACTGAGTTGTTTACAAAATTTTGCAATGCAAAACTCACAGCCACCTTTTCTGTTGTTTGTTTTTTCCTCCCCTCTGTTTTGTAGACAGTATATCTATAGTCTTGAAATTGTCATTTGCTAGGACAGGTTTCATAGAAGAACATTATGTTTTAATAATTAATAATTAGTTAATAATTATTAATAATTAATTCATTATTAATGAATTATTAACTATTAATTTGTACCCTATACAATTTCCTTAGCAATTTACTAATGAAAAATCAGAAAAATTCTGATGATTAAATTTTAGAGATTATTTTAAACAAATTTCTAAAATTCCTTTGAAGACGTAACAAAATTTGTACACTTTATCTTCTGTGACATGGGACGATCTTACTTGTCTGCATCCAGAGGAAAATGGACAGCATTTTTACCAATTGTTCTGTCCTGTGTATTCTGGTAGATTTATTCTGTTTTTCCATTTCATCTCTTACTCTTCTATTCCGGGTTCATGTCTGCCCTTAACGTTTAATTCAAAAGCTAATTATTCTGCTAAGCAGATTTTCTAATCTTTTGCATCTTTGATGCTTCATGAGTAGAATGACAAATTAAAACATAGATTAAAAAATAAAGAACTGAAAACATTTTTTCTCCTTACTGTTTATTAATAAACACAAGCGGGTTTTGTTGTTGTTTGGTTGGTTTGAATTTTTGTTGTTTTGTTGTTGTTGAAAGAGAACATTCAAAGACATTTATAAGCCTGTTATTCTAAAATTCATGCATCACCTCCTCACACATATATACTTTTTTTTTTTTTCCCAGTAATAGCTACATTAGGATTCTTGCTAAATGGTTCTAATCTATATAGGTTCTCATACTGCACTCATCACCACAGTATTTGTGCGCCTTCCAGTAGTGCATTAAGCAATGAGACTAACATCTGTCGCATATTTCGTTCTCTCATCATTTTCCCAGCAGGAGAACTATGTGCAGTGGACTGTTTTGTTTTGGATTTATTTAATTTTTTAAGCATTCCATAATTTTGTGTGTGTGTGTGTGTTTTTTTCTTTTTTAGTCAACAGAAGGTCACAGGGACTGACTATGGATTATTGTGAGTCAAAGAATGGTCACATACCAGTGAAAGCAGGTACGAAACACTTGAACCAAGGTGTGGAGATGAAACACCCAAACATTCAATAATATGTCTTGAGAATTTTTCACTTGCACATATCCTTTCTCCTGTATGACCTCAAAAAATTATACAATGTTTTACTCCTATTAGTTGAGTGAAACTTTTAGATCAAGCAAACCCCAAATATAAACCTTGAGCTTTTGTGTTTCACATCTGAAAGCTAATCTAGACTGTTTACACATGTAATGTCTAAAAATAACATGCAATTAACTTAAGTGGTTATTTTGGATTACACTGCAAAGGTAGGGACTAAAATCACAACAGCAGTGACAGAGTGTTTTATGTTCCTTTCAATTCAGGACCATGTATATTCTTAACTACTGGCTTTCTTATCTGAAGACAATAAATGTAAAGCAGATGCCTGCATGTAAGCACACGTTGAGAAGAGAAGAGAAGAGAAGAGAAGAGAAGAGAAGAGAAGAGAAGA
>NC_137694.1:177868258-177902512 GCF_964034855.1 Anser brachyrhynchus | reverse complement strand
GGAAGGGAAGGGAAGGGAAGGGAAGGGAAGGGAGAGGGAAAGGGAAGGAGGAAGGAAGGGAAGATGAAAAGACCTTGTACGCTTAGTAAGAAAGCTAAGCTCCTTGCTGAGTTTGCTTTTCAGTGCTGTGTGTTTCAAGGTCTAATTAGAGAATCAAAGAAGTGAGTGCATAAGAATTTCTCAAATTTATCCTAAAGCCCACCAGACAAATATTCTCTATTCCTCTTTATTCTCAATGTTATTCATTTCTTATGTATGTATTTATCAGCATGATACTGTATGAAGATTTAGATAATAAGAAAAATAATGAACCCCTGTGCAGTTGCAAATTGCTTAGTAGAAAGGATTTAATGTGAAATTTAGATTTTTTTTTTTTCAAGCAAGACAATGCAAAATGTCCATAATCTTTTAATACCAATTCACATTTATATGCTTTAACTGCATGTGTTGGAAAGTCCTGACCATTAAAACTTTATTTAAAATGGTAGGAAAGGACCTACAATAATTAATGTACATGTCATTAATTAAAATATTGTGTAATTACAGGTGTCAAAGAAAATCATCAAGCATTGGGTTTGGTATACCTAAGAAATCCAGTAATGAATTACTCATTTTCAGTGAGGTGGTTACTTAGTTATTTTTTCTTGATTATTCAAAATCTACAGAAATGCCACTATTTTCTACGCAGGTGTCTTCAAATGAAATCCAGTTTAATTAAAGCTATCCAGAAATATGTTGTGATATAATTGAAAATACTTAAAAACTATGTTTGGGAATATTTCATGAGCATCAAAATAAACTTTCAGACTGCAAAGATGAAGGCCTGTATGAAGTGAACAAAAGCCTTAAAGTGGGACAATACTGCCAAATGCCACTAGATGTGTTGTGCATATATGGGAAGGAACATTGGCAGAATTGGGAAAGAGAACAAATAATTGGATATTCTTTGTACAGTGAATATCTTGTTTCTCATGTCAATTTGGTCAACAATACCTCCTTCATGTGTGCATGTACATATGTATATATACAACTATACATGTACACCAGTTCAGATGCACTATATTCTAAGGTGGATTTTTTGTTTGTTTGTTTGTTTGGTTTTTTTTTTTTTTTTTTTTTTTTAGGTATCAACAGAACTCCCTTTGAAGAAAGACATCTCCTTAGGAAACTTCATTTTTACCTGTGCTCATGAATGTCTCATGATAGTATTTTATCAGCTATCATCTTAACTTAGATTTTTCTGCTTTAACAAAAATACTAGTTTTGAGATGACCATTCAAAGAGTTACAGTCAGTGAAAATAACAGTAAAATTTTCTTTGCTCCTTGATTATGCTTAATCAAGCTTTAAATTCAGCTGTGATCTGCAATGTTTTCACTGAGAGTTGGTAAATTGTAAGGAAAGTGTTCTTGATGACATGCTGTCACAATAATGATCGCTGTTACTAGAACAGGGAAAACGTTTTATGATGGAACTGTCTTCTGTCAAAAATATAAATTAAAAAAATCAAATGTTTCACAAAAATGCAGTGTATTTCTGGTGTAGAAATGAGCATTATTTGGAGGCTTTTATTTTATTGTATGTGTCCTACAATATTTATATTGTAACGCAGTTAAAATAACAGTGCTGTAACTTCACAGACAGCGATAAAGCTGAAAGAAGCTGAAGGTTTTCATCCAATCCTATTCAAATATAACAAATTAATAATACTAAGTATTAATATTTATATTTATTTCAAACATTTACATATAAATTATGCATTTTCATCTATTTCAAGACAGTTTTCCAATATTCAGATTTTTTTTCTCAGTCTGAGGAAGAGAATTTTTTTTTTTCCTACAATATTAATCAAAGTGTTCTCACGGTATGTTGTTCAACATAAAATTAGACAACAGTTTTTTCTTGCTGAATATTTATTTAGCGATGCTGCAGAAGTATATGAAGGATTTATATGTCTCCCCTCAATACTGTCTAAGGTGGCTTCCCAATGTTCTGATTTATTATTTGCAATTATGCTGATAAAAATAATTGAAAAAAGAGATAGGATAAGTTGTCAAATTGTTACTGTTTCTGGTAAACAGCACAGACAATGTGCCTAATAGATGTCTTTTTGTTTAGATAATAAACTCTTTTATTATGGTCTTGTACAATGTGTAATGAGGTTTCATAGTATACTTAAATGAAACTGCAATACATTTTTGTTAGTAATAACTAGAAGAGAATAAGAATTCTATTAACTACTATGCTGTATTTACTAATTTATAGTTTCACAGACTTTCTCTAGCTAATTGGAGACACTAAAAATAACCATTTTTCTTCCCTCATGCGTGAAAATTGACCTTTGTTTTGGTTTCTGTTATTGTTATTATGCTGTTTGAAGACTTCATAATATACATTTACATTTCTTCATAAACCTCTCACATATAAAGAGCAGCATTCAGTACTATGCATTCACAATTTTAGTGGCAGTCGAGATTCCTTGCCATTCCTTTCAGGTGTTGGTTCCTGAAGTTCAATATTAGTTGTTTCTATCTGTGACATGATGCAAGCATTATTCTACATTCTGTATTACAGATGAATTAAAAGATTACTTGCTATTGGGGAACATATATGTGGTTTTTTTGTTGTTTGTTTGATTGTTATTTCTTCCCAAATATCTGGAATATCTGGGAAATCTGGAAAATACACTGACAAATTTGCTACGCTTTCTTTAGTGATATAAATTTTACTAGCAAGCATCATATTGACATGTATTGGCATACAAATTCATTAATTTTTTAACACAAACCTGATTTATTGTTGCTTAGCAAAAGTAAAGTTAGGCTAATGAAGTTTAGATTTAGAGATCTAAAACAATTTTGTTATGAATATAAAAACAATTCACGCATTAATCATTTTACATTATATTCCAGTTACTTTAAGATGAATTGTTTGATCAGAAAAAAAAAAAAAAAAGTTTATTTTTCAGCATACGCATTAGCTGAGCAGCTTTGACATTGCACTTTCATTACCTGACTTTATAAAATTGAGAAATTTTGTCTTATGAAGCCCAATATATAGCCATAGAGCATCACAGTATGTACCTGGAAAAAAAGTTTTCTGCTACTTTGTATGTTCTCAGTTTGCAGCTTGGTCTTATTAGCATATACAAAGATGACTTATCTCAGGTAATGTTCAGCACTCCACTTTAAAGAGGACTCTGATGCCTTTCTATTTATACAATGCATCTCTCCTTCTATCTTGCACCTCAAAGGGTGAGGCTGACAAGAAATGCTGAGAGTTTGAGTAAGTAATTTTATACCACTAGTGGCTCATGACATATTCTCTGTGCAGAAAAACCCTACAAAATTAATAATAATAATAATAATAATAATAATAATAATAATAATAATAAAAAGGCAAACCAAACCCCCTTGCCCCAGGAAAAAAGAAAAAATAGGTGTGTCTCATGAAAATCTTTGTTGTTAGCTAGCTAGCAAACCGGATCTAAAACAATCGTATAAAAGTATGTGTTATGGTACTAAACACATAACTGGTTCTTGAAAGATTCTGCTGGATATAAGAAAGTATCCAACAAGACAGAGAAAGTAAGTAAAATACTTATTATTTCTCAGCATAGGCAAGATTAGTGTAGCTTCCTCATTACTGTCTGCTCTGACCCTATACTTTAGGGTTCCCAGAGTACTAGGAAGAGATTGTGTTTGTTGTTGCTTCCTGGTTCTGCCATGCTTGCCTACCAAACTGACCTTATGGAAGAAGATATCAAAATAAATAAATAAATAAACAAACAAATGAAATCAGAAAAAGAAAAAAAAGAGAAAGAAAAGAAAAAAAGGAAAAGAGAAAAGAAAAAAAGGAAAAGAGAAAGAGAAGAGAAGAGAAGAGAAGAGAAGAGAAGAAAAGAAAAGAAAAGAAAAGAAAAGAAAAGAAAAGAAAAGAAAAGAAAAGAAAAGAAAAGAAAAGAAAAGAAAAGAAAAGAAAAGAAAAGAAAAGAAAAGAAAAGAAAAGAAAAGAAAAGAAAAGAAAAGAAAAGAAAAGAAAAGAAAAAAGAAAAGAAAAGAAAAGAAAAAAGAAAAGAAAAGAAAAGAAAAGAAAAAAGAAAAGAAAAGAAAAGAAAAGAAAAGAAAAAAGAAAAGAAAAGAGAAAAGAAAAGGAAAGAAAAGGAAAGAAAAGGAAAGAAAAGGAAAGAAAAGGAAAGAAAAGGAAAGAAAAGGAAAGAAAAGAAGGAACATTTGACATTGAACAGCACTGTGAAGTTTGCTAGCTCATCCTGAAGGTAGATTTTGTGGACTTTTTCAATTAATTAGCCATCCTGAGTAGCTATGCCTTGGTTTTGATCACTTTTTGGAACGTGATATTGATTTTTCTTGATTCAGGAATTCACATAAAGAAGAGGTTGAAGTTTATAATTTAACATTTGCTTCCAAATGTAAAATGCAAAATTGTTTCCTGCAGTGCATGTGCATGTCTTTTTTTTTGTCTTTTTTTTTTTTTTCCCCGACTTCCCCATGTATATCAGGTGGCCTAAGTGGTCCTGCTGAATTATGGCAGGAATCCAGTATAGATGCTGAATTTTACAAGGCCCAGCTGGCATTCTGACAGATGAATTATAATGGCAGCTTGAGGGTATATTAAATATGAGGAGGAGGTGGGTGAGGCATGAGGGTCTCTGTGGATTTACATGTCCTTCATCTGTTTCCTTAAGCTTTCCAAGAGTAGAATTCATTAGGGAGATTAAGTGCAAGACCAAATATCTGATGTGACAAGAGAGTGCAGCTAGATTTCTTTTCATTTGCCCTGCTCTGATACATCAATAATAAATTGATTAGGCCATAGGAATGGCTTTCTTGTATTTAAAACGCCACCTTGGGCACAAGGCATTTGGTAGTGACACATCCAACCAGCTTTAAGAAGATCAGCCTGCACCTGCAAAAGTACCACTTGTCAGGTTGACACCAAAACCTTGAAGAGTGTCGTTTTAAATTGCCTAGGTAGCATATGCTATAAAAATATCCTTTTAGCCTGCTTGAAACAAGACTGTGGCATCCGATCCTGCACAGGATTTAAGTCTTCTGGACAGTTGCAAGGATGATTTCACATTGTTTGATGCTAATTAGTGGATGAAAAGTGAATGAAGTAGCAAATTTTCTAGGTATTCTGCTCTTTCTTATGTTTTATTCCACATTCAGCCCAACCTAAATTCAATCTGTAAGGTTACTAAATTATGGGCAAATACTTTGATTAAGGGATAAATGTGACATGTGTCTTGAAAATATTAACTGTTGTGAGGTTAATCTCTTCATTTTTAGAAGGCATTTTGTGAAATTATATTCTGTTTATACAGAGGTAAAAAATATTCCAGCTTTGTCCATCTGAAGCTTTCACAGGCTAGGTAATGGAATGCACAGAATTCGATCCAGAGCATGAGATCTCTTTTTTTCTCTTTCCTAATTGTATCCTACATGGATCTTTAACAATGTACTGTATCTCTGAAGCAGGCTAGTTTCCTAGAGATAAAATTACTCTTCGTATCTGTTCTGAAGGAAGAAAATAAATAGACACACTTCATTAATATGGGAAACACTGTTATGTTTGGCTAGATATGCATACCTTTTATGCAAGAATAGTTGCAGATAAAATTCATGTAAGGTCACTGAGCATTTCAGGTGTAAAATGCTGGTACTGAAATATTTCTTTGGTTCTTGGTTCATTCTAGTTTTCATATATTAGACGCTAAGATTCATTTGACTCAGTCTTAATATATTTCCAGCACAGGAGGACTGAGGAACCACCTTCTGAGGTCATTAGTGGAAACTTTGAAAAGGGTGTCTTAATTACAAGTGCTATCTGTAGAACTAAAATCAAAAAGGTTGTAGTGAATGGGGATACTGAGAAGATCTTATTAAAGCAAAGTAAACTAGAAAGAGGGAACATTAACCTGTGTGCCAGGGGTACTGTGACCATTCTGAAGTTATAAAGACACTCAAGATTCTCCTTAAAAGGGTTATTGACAAATATTTAATAACTTATTATTTAATTACCTATTCTTTAATTATATTAAATTAATATTTAATTTTTATATAACTTATAATGTCAGCTGAGAATAGTAGTAAAGCAGCTCAGCATTGCATAGTTTGCAGCTTTAATGTTAGGGAGACAGACCATTTGCCATTTCTTTGGTATTGCATTGAGGGCAAAAAGAAAGGAAGAGGTATCCGCACAGTCTTAGACTTTTTTATTTGTATTTTCTTACCATCGACCTGCTGTCTGGAGCAGTCACCAAGGTGAACTGTCTAGAATCTAGCTATTTCAGAACTAGGATGAATTCATTGTGGGGAGTTTTGAGTGCCTTCTGTAGCAATGTTTTATGTGATCTGCACTTGACTTGGTGTAGTTAAAGGTCCCCTGTATCAGAACATTTTAAAGTTCTAATTTAGTTTTTAGCTATTTCCGTTAGTTTGTCTCTACTTTGTGCAAGCCATATGAATGTTTCAAACATCATTTGAAATTTGAAAAAATAATGGAAAACTGATGGGCTTAGATAAACTAAATTCTGAAAGAGGGATTTTCCAGCTGTGAGTACAGAATACAGAGTAGAGGGGTTGGCTTGTGACACACTAATCAGTAGTCTGAGTTGTGAAAATGTATGCCAGCGAGGTTCAAGTGGATTAGTATCCTCTCCCAATAATAGCAGTCAATGTGATATTTTGTCATGCTTCATGTGACACTTTAAATTAATATAGCAGATGCATCAGCCAAAAAGCTGAGAATCAAAGTCAGATTACTCAGCTCACAAAATTCAACTATTCAAGGGAATATACACTAAAGTATTTTAAAATTACAATTCATTAATAAAGTGTTACTTTTTCAGTGTCTTGTTCACTTGACAAGCCTGAAGGAAGCCAGCTTATCTCCAAAATAGAAAACTCGCTGTCTCAGAACATATAATTTGTGCTCAGATGATGAATTTAGAATCATAGAATCATTCAGATTCAAAAAGACCTCTAAGATCATCTAGTCCAACATTTAACATAATACTAAAGTCCACCATTAAACCATGCTACTAAGTTCTACATCTACACATTTCTTGAAGACTTCCAGGGATAGTGACTCAGTCACTTCCCTGAGCAGCCCATTCCAATGCCGCACAACCCTTTCAGTGAAGAAATTTTTCCTAATATCTAAACTAAACCTCCCTTGGCACAACTTGGGGCCATTTTCCTTTGTCGTATCACTTAGTGCTTGAGAAAAGAGCCCAATCCCCACCTTGCTACAATCTCCTTTAAGGTAATTGTAAAGTGCAATAAGTCTTCCCCTGAGTCTTCTGTTCTCCAAGCTAAACCCCAGCTCCCTCAGCCACTCCTCATAAGACTTGCTTACTAGACCCTTCACCAGCTTCATTGCCCTTCTTTGGACATGCTCCTGCACCTCGATGTCCTTCTTGTAGTGAGGGGCCCAAAAGTGAACACAGTATTTGAGGTGCAGCCTCACCAGAGCCGAGTACAGGGGGACAATCACTTCCCTCGTCCTGCTGGCCATGCTATTTCTGATATAAGCCAGGATGCTGTTGGCCTTCTTGGTCACCTGAGCACACTACTGGCTCATATTCAGCCGGCTATTGACTAATAACCCCAGGTGACTTTCTGACAGGCAGCTTTCCAGCCACTCTTCCCCCAGACTATAGCGTTGCTTGGGGTTGTTGTGCCCCAGGCACAGGACCCAACACTTAGCCTTGTTGAACTTCATACAGTTGGCCTCTTCCCATCAGTCCAGCCTATCCAGATTCCTCTGCTGAGCCCTTCTACCCTTGAGCACAAAAATACTCGTGCCTAACTTGGTGTCAGCTGCAAACTTACTGAAGTTGCACTTGATCCCCTTGTCCTGATCATTGATAAAGATATTGAAGAGAAGTGGCCCCAGTACTGAACCCTGAGGGACACCACTAGTGACCGGACTCCAGCTGGATTTAACTCCATTCACCATAACTCTATGGGCCTGGCTACCCAGCCAGTTTTTAATCTAACAAGGCATACACCCATCCAAGCCTTGAGCAGCCAGCTTCTTCAGGAGAATGCTCTGGGAAATGGTGTCAAAAGCCTTACTGAAGTCTCTAGGTAGACCACATCCACAGCCTTTCTCTCATCCACTGAGCATGTCACCTTCTTGTAGAAGGAGTTCAGGTTCATCAGGCAGGACTTGCCTTTGATAAACCCATGCTGACTGGGCCTGATCACCTGGTTGCCCTGTAAATGCTGCATGATGGCACTGAAGACAATCTGCTCCATGAGCTTCCCCAGCACTGAGGTCAGACTGACAGTCCTGTAGTTTCCAACTTGTTTGAATTTAAGGGTAACTTCACATAACTGAAGTAATTCTGTAGCTTCAGTCACTTCGTTCTCATGTCTGAGGAGTTTTATCAGGTTGCTGACTGCTGTAAACTTATTCTTGTTATCCTATGGTGAAAAAGGCAGTAGGACCAAAAGCTATACTGTTTTGATACAGCCCAGGGCAACAATAGGATATTTATTCAATCTCTAAAGAATCTGAATGGTTTGTTCTAATGTCAAAACCTTGTTGAACCTGGACAAATGAGTTTTTTGCTGACCTTCCGTAAGTTCTGAAAGTGGATGCTAAGATAAAACCTGTAAATTGCCCCAGTAAAAATTAAAACAAATACATGTTTTCCATAATTCTGAGTCTAAGATAGTATTCAAAACAGCTCTAAGGATGGCGTGTTTTGCTTCCTACATACATGCACTCTACACAATTGCATTTAGTATCACATTTAGCTGCTATATATACAGATCCCACAGAATCACAGAATCACAGAATCACAGAATCACAGAATTGTCTAGGTTGGAAGAGACCTCCAAGATCACCTAGTCCAACCTCTGTCCTAACACTAACAAGACCTCCACTAAACCACATCACTAAGGGCTACATCTAAGCGTCTTTTAAAGACCTCCAGGGATGGCGACTCAACCACTTCCCTGGGCAGCCCATTCCAATGCCTAACAACCCTTTCAGTAAAGAAGTTCTTCCTAATATCCAACCTAAACCTCCCCTGGCACAACTTTAGCCCATTCCCCCTCGTCCTGTCACCAGGCACGTGGGAGAATAGACCAACCCCCACCTCTCTACAGCCTCCTTTAAGGTACCTATAGAGAGCGATGAGGTCTCCCCTGAGCCTCCTCTTCTGCAGGCTAAACAACCCCAGCTCCCTTAGCCGCTCCTCGTAAGACTAGTTCTCCAGACCCCTCACCAGCTTCTTTGCCCTTCTCTGGACTCTCTCGAGCACCTCCATGTCCTTCTTGTAGCGAGGGGCCCAAAACTGAACACAGTACTCGAGGTGCGGCCTCACCAGAGCCGAGTACAGGGGGACAATCACCTCCCTAGCCCTGCTGGCCACACTGCTTCTTATAAAGGCCAGGATGCTGTTGGCCTTCTTGGCCACCTGAGCACACTGCTGGCTCATATTCAGCTGCCTATCAACCAGTATTCCCAGGTCCTTCTCGGCCAGGCAGCTTTCCAACCACTCATCTCCCAGCCTGTAGCTCTGCTTGGGGTTGTTGCGCCCCAGGTGCAGGACCCGGCACTTGGCCTTGTTGAACTTCATACAGTTGGCCTCAGCCCATCAGTCCAGCCTATCCAGATCCTCCTGCAGAGCCTTCCTTCCCTCGAGCAGATCGACACATGCACCTAACTTGGTGTCATCTGCAAACTTACTGAGGGTGCACTCGATCCCCTCATCCAGGTCATCGATAAAGATATTAAAGAGGACCGGCCCCAGCACTGAGCCCTGGGGGACTCCACTAGTAACCGGCCTCCAACTGGATTTGGCTCCATTCTCTCTACTCTTTGGGCCTGGCTACCTAGCCAGTTTTTAACCCAACAAAGCGTACGGCAGTCCAAGCCAAGAGCAGCCAGTTTCTTGAGGAGAATGTTGTGGGAAACAGTGTCAAAAGCCTTACTGAAATCAAGGTAGATCACATCCACAGCCTTCCCCTCATCCACCAAGCGCGTCACTTGGTCATAGAAGGAGATCAGGTTCGTCAAGCAGGACCTGCCTTTCATAAACCCATGCTGACTGGGCCTGATCGCCTGGTTGCCCTGCCAGTGCCGCGTGATGACACTCAAGATAATCTGCTCCATGAGCTTCCTTGGCACTGAGGTCAAACTAACAGGCCTATAGTTCCCTGGGTCTACCCTCCGGCCCTTCTTGTAGACGGGCGGCACGTTTGCTAGCCGCCAGTCGACCGGGACCTCCCCGATAGCCAGGACCGCCGATAAATGATGGAAAGCGGCTTGGCCAGCTCCTCCGCCAGTTCTCTCAGTACCCTCGGGTGGATCCCATCCGGCCCCATCGACTTGCGTACATCCAAGTGCTGTAGCTGGTCGCCAACCATTTCCTCATGGATAGTGAGGGCCACATCCTGCTCCCCATCCCCTTCCACCAGCTCAGGGTACTGGGTATCCAGAGAACAACCGGTCTTGCCGCTAAAGACTGAGGCAAAGAAGGCATTGAGCACTTCAGCCTTTTCCTCATCTCTTGTAACTAAGTTTCCCCCCTCATCCAGTAAAGGACGGAGATTCTCCTTAGTCCTCCTTTTGATGTTGTTGTATTTGTAAAAACGTTTTTTGTTATCTTTAACGGCAGTAGCCAGATTGAGCTCCAGATGAGCTTTGGCCTTTCTAATTTTGTCCCTGCACAGCCTCGCAACAGCCTTAGAGTCCTCGTGAGTGGCATGCCCTCTTTTCCAAAGATTATAAACCCTCTTTTTTCTCCTAAGCTCGAGCCACAACTCTCTGTTCAGCCAGGCTGGTCTTCTTCCGCGCCGGCTCGTCTTTGGGCACGTGGGGACAGACCGCTCCTGAGCCATTAAGATTTCCTTCTTGAAGAGTGCCCAGCCTTCCTGGACTCCTTTGCCCTTCAGAACCTCCTCCCAAGGGACTCTGCCAACCAGTGTCCTGAACAGCTCAAAGTCAGCCTTCCGGAAGTCCAAGACAGCAGTTTTACTGGTCCCCTTCCTGGCTTCACCAAGAATAGAGAACTGAACCATTTCGTGGTCACTCTGCCCAAGACAGCTCTCGACCACCACATCTCCCACCAGTCCGTCACTGTTTGTGAACAGAACCTCTAGTGGGGCACCTCCCCTGGAGGGACATAGGATGTCCCTCCCACATCCTATGCAGATACCAGCTGGGCTTAAACACTGACAGACTATACAATTTATGTATGTGGTATTCAGAATACCTCAGAGCTGCCCTCAAAAACTATAGGTACAATGAAATTAGAACTCTTCTTCCTGAAAGAGCATCCATATTTTGTTTTGGTTCTTTTATGAACAATTCAACTAAAATAATCATGACACCCCTCAGAAAAACAAGACAAAACAAAAAACTATCAATCAAACAAACAAAAAAACAATAACAAAAAACCCACTATTTTTAACTGAAGATTCAAAAGCTTTAAATTTAATTTGAAAAATGGGAGAGATAAATCATGCCTAAAACTCTACTGCCCAATTCTTCACAGTGAGCTATTCTAGGGTTTCCTTTGTGTTAAAGTCAGATTTGTTTTGCTCCATAGAAAGCACCTGTTGATAGTTACCACCAGTGTTTCATTCCAATATCTGCAAATGATGCATATCCTGTCATGCTCTGAATAGCGTATTGAAATAGCTGTAAAACAAACCTTTATATGATATACATTTTCTATATGAATTGCCACAGTTAAAGGAGTTGTATGATTATATAAGCCAAATCTGAGCAGCATTCACTTTTTAATGAATATTTTTGTTGATTATTTTTATTCTATTTTATTTTTGAACAAACATCTGGTTGTTGACACAGCTTCTGTTCTAAAGCAATACTGATATATTTTAGTTAACTTCAGGAAAAATGCTCTGTGTTCCTTAAGCAAAAGTGGAAAATTTGTGGACACTTCTGTCCAGAAATATAAATCACAGTTACATAATTAAAACAGGTAATTACATGCCCAAAAGATGATTTAGTTAGCGTGCTATTTTCACTTCTTCACATGTACCTGCTCATGAATACAAAATATAATATTTTCTAGGAAAAAAAAAAAAAAAAGTTTATTAAACTGAAGTTAGGTTTTGATGACACTAATCATCATGTTAAAGATTAAAAAGTACTTTATATGAAGTTTTGGTTTCTAGAAATAAGGACAGTTATAAAGAACTTCTCATACTAAATTAACTTATTGACACAATCCCAAACATTTTAAAGCTCTGAGGTGAACAACAAATATCCAGCTATTCTGGCCTTCGTAGCTGAATGAAATAGAAAACAGTGGACCTAGTGAAGTGTCATCTGCCATAATTTATAATTTTATTTCGTCTCTGACAACAGAGTCATGAGTTTCAAGATGTAATATTCCTAAATTTAGATACAGGTATCTTACATACCCAACATTTCCAGAGGCCAGAGGAGAATTTCAGAAACCTATCTATCTCGCATAGAAATATACATGTTTAAGTGTCTTGCACTTAATCCCATCCAATAAAAAATAAATTATATAATTTCCAGCTACTTTGCAACTTTAAGTAGTTTCAAGAAAAGTAAAACAACTGAGAAACCAGGAAGAAAAAACACTTTTTAAAATCAGTTTAGGCTAAAGAACATTGTTAATCTTTCTTTTAGAACCTGAGTCACTAACTTTTGCTTACATTCAAAAAGATACATACATCTTATGTAGGCATTAACATATTTGCAGTGCTTTGTTAGCTAAAGCTTTCATTCAAATACAGCATTCCCAAATACATAGCGAAGACAAAATTTGAAGCATATTTCTTAATTCTCACAGCCCTTTCTGTTATGTTTGTCTATGCAGAAACTAAATGCAGGTTTCCTCTGTCTAAATGTTGACATCTCTTTCTGAATATCTATGCCAAAAGTAATTTCCCTGAGTGATCTTAATATATTCCTTTATGCTCCGACAGAGAGAGAGAGAGAACCACTTGTAGGGAACAATTAATCTCGTCTTAAAATAGAAAGAACAAATTGCTTCCTAAAAATGTCTCTTTGCTTCACTTGGAGGAATCATAAGGACATTTTAGAGACGGTGTCTCAGATGTAGACTTTCATATTACAGACAAATAAGTTAGGTAAGGTGGTGTTTACTCTAGGTATCAATATAAATAGCTGAATCAAAGTATACTTAAGTTGAGGTATGTTAAAGACACATATAATGAAATTATAACATTTAGATGAGAAAGTTGTGGTAGTTTCATAGCAAAGAAACTTACTAAATTACTTTGAGGTGAAGTTGTAAAAGTGCAGTTTTGGTTCTAAGCTTGGATTTTTTTCTGTTTTCATAATCCATAGTATTACAAGTCTCATGACTGAGGTGGTTTTACCCAGGCGGGCAGCTGAGCTCCATCAGTCACTCTCTCACTCCCCCTCCTCAAAGGGAAAGTGGAGAAAATATGATGAAAAGGGCTCAAGGGTTGAGATAAGGACGAGGAGATCACTCAACAATTATCGTCACAGGCAAAACAGATTCATCATAGGGAGATTAGTAAAATTTATTTCCTATTACTAACAAACTAGAGAAGTGAGAGACAAAGGAAAGAGACTAAAAACACTTTCCCCCCATCTGCCCTCTTCCACCTCCTCCCCGAGTGGTGCAGGGGGATGAGATGACGGGGGTTACAGTCAGTCTATAGCACCTCGTATCTGCCACTCCTTCACAGTCACTCTCATCCCCTGCTCCAAAGTGGGGTCCCCTGCATGGGATACAGTCCTTCCCAAACTGATTCTGCGAGGGCTTAAAAAAAAAAAAAAAAAAAAAAAAAGAGGAGGGGGTCTTGTTCTTTGACATTTTCCTTCTCTTTTTCTCATCCCATAATTTTTTTCTTATTTTCCTCTCTCAAAGCCTGTCTTTCCAATTGTTTGTCCAAATTCTGCATTAATGCTGTTTTATTTTTGCTTTTCCCTTTTATTTCTTGACTGTTAATGCTCTTGTGTGGTATTTTGTTGTGCTTTTCTTCCTGTGATTTCCACATATACAATTTGACAACTTTGGCTATTTTTGAATATATAAACAAGAATTGAATTATTTCTTAGGCAGAAGAAGTGAAAGTCAATTCTCCTTTAAAGCAAGAATACTACGTAGATTATGTTACTAGGTATGTAGGTATCATGCAGCTATTTTGTTAACGATTGTCTTATTATAAAAACATGTTATAATCCAGAGCTCCCTGAACATGAACAGATAGATTTCTGTATCTCTGAGGAGAGGGTGTTGAGAGCATGGAGTTGGTCTCTTTTCAGTTGTGCCCAGCAACAGGATGAAAGGGAACAGGTACAAACTGAAGCACAGGAGGTTCTGGCTGAATATGAGGGGGCACTTTACTGTGAGGGCGACAGAGCACTGGCACAGATTGCCCAGAGAGGTTGTGGAGTCTCCTTCTCTGGGGATATTCAAAACCCACCTGGACACTATCCTGCGCAACATGCACCAGGTGATCCTGCTCGGCAGAGGGTTTGGACTAGATGATCTTCAGAGGTCCCCTCCAACCTTGTCCATTCTGTGATTGCAGTGATTCTGTACTACCATGAACTAATGAGTTTTGTATTTCAGAATTTGCTTATTTTCTCAATACTGTTCTGACCAGTAAGAATGCTAAATATAGACATACATAAAGCTGTGAAAGTGGATCATTTTTTCAAAGACATTTATATATCAGATTCTGTGTACAGACATATTGAACAGAATTTTAGAATACTGCAAACACACCTACCAAAACAAACAAGCAAACAAAAAAATCTTTTTTTTTTTTTTTTTTTAGGTGCTGCTTTATTTGATATTCCCTGCTCTGTTGCACTGACTGGTGTTCTATCATGCTGTTTCTTGGATGCACAGAAATATTGCAAAATTGCAAAATGACATATTTAGCAAATCTTCAGAGCAGCAGTCAGTTTTATTTGTCCTAGAAACAACAGTTTCACTGTACATGTGGTATAGAGCCATATTGTGCAGGCACAGTATATGTCATAGGTATGATATTTTTTCAAGTTAATGTCTGCACAGCAGATTTGTGATGGCATGCATCAAATCAACTTCTTGTAGGCCTGCATTACTTATCGACAATTCTGTACTCGTCTCAGGATACGTATTTTCTTGCTACTATTGCTATTAAAATTTAAGTGATTCAAAGTAAAATCCATCTAGAATCTAGACAATAAGCTAATGACAAATAAGATTTTTAATGGTGGTGTAGTTACAGATTTAATTGTGAAGTCATGGTTTTATCTCTATTCCAAGGATGCCTAAATTTGAAGACCTAGTGGTTCATCATCAAAAAAGCAAAAAAAGCAAGGGTTTTATTTTGCTAGTGTAGTTAGTCACATTGAACTGAGCACATTAATTTCCACCTAAAGATATTGAACATGACAGAGAATGCAAACTTAGAACATATAACCAAAAAAGACTGCCTAAAGGAAATATGAACTTTTCATCTCATGAAGCTCGGTGCATACATCTCAGGTCTACAAGTAGGTGTCTCCATGAAAAAGAAATGTAGAGATCAAAACATCTTCAGCTTTTAGACAAACTTCATGTCTTTTTTAAAACATGAGGTTTGCCTCTTCCACAACATCTTGTGTTTCTTTTATATCAATAGGGAAAAAAATCACAGAGTTTAGCAATGATAATCCTGGTGTCCTTTTACATTGACAAAAAGATGGCTCTACATTTAACTCTCAACAGTCAGGTTCCTTCTGATATGTTTTCTTTCCTTTAGAAGATTTTTCAAATTTGAGTATTTTACCTTATGTTATAGACACCGGACAATTAAATCAGGGTACAGATCATTTTAAGCACTTCCTGTTTCAGCTGCTCTACTTTTTTATAAAATAATTAAAAATTCATTGGTTTAGAGAGAGGGAGAATAAACGTCAGTCTATAATCTCATGGCACATGAGTATAGTCTAGCTTCCAGACTAATTTTAATGCTGATTGGTTTCAATGGCTGAGGGCTTTTGAAAATACTGTTGGGGCATCCCTAATGTTTTAGGCAGCTAGCTACAATTTAAAATCTGATTTGAGATCTCAGTATCTCTATCTGACATAAAATAATAATAATAATAATAATAATAATAATAATAATAATAATAATAATAATAATAAATCTATATGAAAAATATGTAGATCACAATTATGTCAGTTAGCTATCAGGTAGGATTAGGATGAATTGTAATTAGTTTGCTAGGATAAATAGTAAATAGTTTGTTTTCTAGAAATACTGTAAGTTTATATACATATATAACACATAAGAAACCAGTATATATATACATATATATTTGTCAAAGAGGAGGCCTTCAACTTTACTTGCACAGATGCTTCTGGCTGAAGTTGGATTTCTTATAGGAATAAGGCATGTAAGTGTAACTCAGGGCAGTAGGGACATTGGTCGTATCTTTAACATATTAAGGAAAGAATTTAAAACAGATTAACTTGGTAGCTTAGAGAAAATAAATGATAAAAACTATGCATGCTCATAATTTTACTCCTAATAACATGTTAAACAGTTATATCTTAATATCAACTTAATCTGTAATGTGGAGGGAATTTCAATGTAAAAGTAATATATGATTTTTCATAGCATTAAACATATCTTACAATATAAATTAAAAGCACTTGCTAAGCTGCAAGGGAAATGTGTAACACTGCATTGGCTGTAGAAAGAAATTTCTACCATGGAAGAGTGGACTGACAAGAATAGAGAGAGATGGCAGACAGAAAGAATCACAACTGTCTTGAACTTTCAAATTAACTCCTTTACAGTAGAGAGGTTTCCATGGCATGTCACTGTTAGTCTGCATATATTTTTCTTTCTGCTTTTCTCTCTCTCTCTTTCTTTCTCTCTCTTTCTTTCTCTCTTCCTTCCTTTCTTCTTTCTTTTCTTTCTTTTTCTTTCTTTCTTTCTTTTTCTTTTCTTTCCTTCCTTTCTTTCCTTCCTTCCTTTCTTTCTTTCCTTCTTTCTTTCTTTCTTTCTTTCTTTCTTTCTTTCTTTCTTTCTTTCTTTCTTTCTTTCTTTCTTTCTTTCTTTCTTTCTTTCTTTCTTTCTTTCTTTCTTTCTTTCTTTCTTTCTTTCTTTCTTTCTCTTTCTTTCTTTCTTTCTTTCTTTTTCTTTCTTTTTCTTTTTCTTTCTTTCTCTCTCTCTCTTTCTCTCTCTCTCTCTTTTTCTTTCACTCTTTCTTTCACTCTTTCTTTCTTTCACTCTTTCTTCAATTAATTATTAAACAACATTGATTTTTAACTCTCTATTAACATAAAAACTAGCTCTGAAAAGTCCAGAACAAGCTATACCTGACAGAAATTGAGTGATCAGGTCTGTAACAGAGAAGGGGAATGAATCAGAGTAGAACTGGACAAAACCTTTTTCTAGCATTTTTATCATATTGAAAATATTGTGAAACCTTATTTAAGGAAGACTGTTCCCCTTCTACACCAGTGAAAGTGCACTACGTTTATGTTTGTCCTGGTTCCAGTTAGGACAGAGTTAAGTAGCTCATAGTAGCTGGTAGGGTGCTATGTTTTGGATTAGGATGAGAAGAGCGCTGATAACATGCTGATGTTTTAATTGTTGCAGAGCAGTGCTTACACCAGGCCAAGGACTTTTCGGCTTCTCGCTCTGTCCTGCCAGCGAGCAGGCTGGGGGTGCAGCAGGAGCTGGGAGGGGACAGACCCAGGACAGCTGACCCAAACTGGCCAAAGGGGTATTCCATACCATCTGACGTCATGCTAAACAATATATAGGGGTGGCTGGCCGGGGTGGGGGGGCCGGCTGCTCGGGATTAGGCTGGGCATCGGTCAGCGGGTGGTGAGCAATTGCATTGTGCATCACTTGCTTTCTTACACATTATTATTGTTAATACTATTACCATTATCACTATTATTATTATTATTGTTATTATTATATTCCTGTCTTAATAAACTGTCTTTATCTCAACTCACCGGCTTCACTTTCCCGTTTCTCTCCCCCATCCCAGAGAGGGAGGGGGGAGGGTGAGCGAACGGCTGTGTGGTGTTTAGCTGCCAGCCGGGTTAAACCACAACAGTCCTTTTGGCGCCCAACGTGGGGCCCGAAGGGTTGAGATATCGACAAATCTGACCAGAGTGTGTTAAACTAAAATTGGTATAAGTATTGGACCTGCTTAATAGTTGCTAGTCACGATGTTGATTGCCTTAATCTCCAGTCTGCGCTGGAGCAGGGGGAAGCTCCTGAACACCTGCAGTACATCGATGACATCATTGTGTGGGGTGACACTGCAGAAGAAGTTTTCGAGAAAGGGAAGAAAATAGTCCAAATCCTTCTGAAGGCCGGTTTTGCCATAAAACAGAATAAAGTTAAAGGACCTGCACGAGAGATCCAGTTTTTAGGAATTAAATGGCAAGATGGACGTCGTCAAATCCCAATGGATGTGATCAACAAGATAACAGCTATGTCTCCACCAACTAGCAAAAAAGAAACACAAACTTTCCTAGGTGTCGTGGGGTTTTGGAGAATGCATATTCCAAATTACAGTCTGATTGTAAACCCGCTCTACCAAGTAACCCGTAAGAAGAATGCTTTTGAATGGGGCCCTGAGCAACGACAAGCCTTTGAACAAATTAAGCAGGAAATAGTTCATGCAGTAGCCCTCGGGCCAGTCCGAACAGGACCAGATGTAAAGAATGTGCTCTACACCGCAGCCGGAGAGAATGGTCCCACCTGGAGCCTCTGGCAGAAAGAACCTGGGGAAACTCGAGGTCGACCCCTGGGGTTTTGGAGTCGGGGATACAGAGGATCTGAAGCCCGCTATACTCCAACTGAAAAGGAGATATTGGCAGCATATGAAGGAGTTCGATCTGCTTCGGAAGTGGTCGGTACTGAAGCGCAGCTCCTCCTGGCACCCCGACTGCCGGTACTAGGCTGGATGTTCAAAGGAAGGGTCCCCTCTACACATCATGCAACTGATGCTACGTGGAGCAAGTGGGTTGCACTGATTACTCAGCGGGCTCGAATAGGAAACCCCAGTCGCCCAGGAATCTTGGAGGTGATTATGGACTGGCCAGAAGGCAAATACTTTGGGATATCATCAGAGGAGGAGGTGGTTCGTGCTGAAGAAGCCCCCCTGTACAACAAGCTACCGGAAAATGAGAAGAAATATGCCTTGTTCACTGACGGGTCCTGTCGTATTGTGGGAAAGCATCGGAGATGGAAAGCTGCTGTATGGAGTCCTACACGACGAGTTGCAGAAGCTGCTGAGGGAGAAGGTGAATCGAGTCAGTTTGCAGAAGTAAAAGCCATTCAGCTGGCTTTAGATATTGCTGAACGAGAAAAGTGGCCAGTTCTCTATCTCTATACTGATTCATGGATGGTAGCAAATGCCCTGTGGGGGTGGTTACAGCAATGGAAGCAGAACAACTGGCAGCGCAGGGGCAAGCCCATCTGGGCTGCGGCATTGTGGCAAGATATTGCTGCCCGGGTAGAGAACCTGGTTGTAAAGGTACGCCATGTAGATGCTCATGTGCCCAAGAATCGGGCTACTGAAGAACACCAAAACAACCAGCAGGTGGATCAGGCTGCTAAGATTGAAGTGGCTCAGGTGGACCTGGACTGGCAACATAAAGGTGAATTATTTATAGCCCGATGGGCCCATGACACCTCAGGCCATCAAGGTAGAGATGCAACCTACAGATGGGCTCGTGATCGAGGGGTGGACCTGACCATGGACACTATAGCACAGGTTATTCATGACTGTGAAACATGTGCTGCAATCAAGCAAGCCAAACGGTCAAAACCTCTTTGGTATGGAGGACGATGGCTGAAATATAAATATGGAGAGGCCTGGCAGATTGATTACATCACACTCCCTCAAACCCGCAACGGCAAGCGCCACGTACTTACAATGGTGGAAGCAACCACCGGATGGCTGGAAACATATCCTGTGCCCCATGCCACCGCCCGGAACACTATCCTGGGCCTTGAAAAGCAAGTCTTATGGCGACATGGCACCCCAGAGAGAATTGAGTCAGACAACGGGACTCATTTCCGAAACAACCTTATAGACACTTGGGCCAAAGAACATGGTATTGAGTGGGTGTACCACATCCCCTATCATGCACCAGCCTCTGGAAAAGTTGAACGATACAATGGACTGTTGAAGACTACACTGAAAGCAATGGGTGCTGGGACATTCAAAAATGGGGATACACATTTGGCAAAGGCCACCTGGTTAGTCAATACCAGGGGATCTGCCAACCGAGCTGGACCTGCCCAATCAAACCTGTTACGCACTGTAGAAGGGGATAAAGTTCCTGTAGTGCACGTAAGAAACATGCTGGGTAAAACAGTCTGGGCTACTCCTGCCTCAGGAAAAGGCAAACCCATTCGTGGAATTGCTTTTGCTCAGGGACCTGGATGCACTTGGTGGGTAATGCAAAAGAATGGGGAGGTCCGGTGTGTACCTCAAGGGGATTTGATACTGGGTGAGAATAGCCCATGAGTTGAATTGTAGTATGTTAATTATTATATAATAATGTATGTCATCACTACCATGATTGCTATATATCATAGATGAAAATGGTGATTAATTAGAATGTATTGGACAGAGTGTAACCTGAGCATGACATAAATGGTATGGAATAAGGGGTGGATATCTGTCCTGGTTCCAGTTAGGACAGAGTTAAGTAGCTCATAGTAGCTGGTAGGGTGCTATGTTTTGGATTAGGATGAGAAGAGCGCTGATAACATGCTGATGTTTTAATTGTTGCAGAGCAGTGCTTACACCAGGCCAAGGACTTTTCGGCTTCTCGCTCTGTCCTGCCAGCGAGCAGGCTGGGGGTGCAGCAGGAGCTGGGAGGGGACAGACCCAGGACAGCTGACCCAAACTGGCCAAAGGGGTATTCCATACCATCTGACGTCATGCTAAACAATATATAGGGGTGGCTGGCCGGGGTGGGGGGGCCGGCTGCTCGGGATTAGGCTGGGCATCGGTCAGCGGGTGGTGAGCAATTGCATTGTGCATCACTTGCTTTCTTACACATTATTATTGTTAATACTATTACCATTATCACTATTATTATTATTACTGTTATTATTATATTCCTGTCTTAATAAACTGTCTTTATCTCAACTCACCGGCTTCACTTTCCCGTTTCTCTCCCCCATCCCAGAGAGGGAGGGGGGAGGGTGAGCGAACGGCTGTGTGGTGTTTAGCTGCCAGCCGGGTTAAACCACAACAATGTTGCTCTGGCTTAGAGTAGCTCCCACCTGTAGAGAGCAGGCTATGCTGAACCTTTCCAGGCAAAAGTGTTGCAGACATGCTTTTCCTGAGCTTCAGAAAACATTGTGGGATTTATTCATGCATTTTACTCCAAGGAAGTACAGTACTTTACGGAGACCCTGCTGGGGTAATGAAATACATATTATGTGTTTTAGGGCTCAGCCACCTGATACCGTTTTCTCTAAAGCAAAACCTAGAAACAATCAAAGAAAGAAAGACAGAAAAAAAAATAAAGAAAGAATAAACACCTTCAAAACAAACAAACAAACAAACAAAAAGCCAGCAACAGCAACAACGTTAAACACACTTTTTGCTCTTCAGGGAAGATTACTGTAAATTTACCAGTCTGGCTTCTTGTTGTGAAGCATCCCACTAGGCTTTGTCAGGTGAAGTATGCAAGGTGACTGATGCTGAGCAGCATGATTCTCATAGAACAATGAATGTGTCAGGTCAGAAAATTCCACACCGAGTAAATCCCTCATTCAGTCACAAATATTAACTGGAGTTATAAACACTGACAGCACTGGATTCTACTGGCAGACAACCTTGTTCTGTTTCAGTGAACATTTGCAGTTTGGACCAAGCCCTTGCTCTTAGGTAAGTGAATGGTAAAATTCCCCTTCACTTATGAAAAATTACATTATGCCTTCTCCTCCCATAACTCAAAGTCCAAGAGTTCTAAATACCTACTGGAATTTATCTGTAATATTGGGAGATATTAAGATAATAGCTAAGTAAGTCATATTTGTCTGTGGACAACCATTTGTCTTCCATGGTCTCTGTCATCTTACTTCAAAGCAGATAATCTTTTCCTATTCTCTCTAATACACACTCTGAATCAAAACATTTATTAACTACAGGTACAGGACTGTTTGTAGTCTATCATCTTGTTTCTACCCAACCCTATTTTCCTTTCTCTCCCTTCAGAAAGGCAGTAGAAATGTTAAGTAGAAATAATAATAAAGCACTAGAAAAGTTAGTATTAGAATATTCTGCATCTTCAGCTATTTTGCTGATCTATATATTCCACCTCTCCTTTCCTTAATTTGGTTGAATGGGTATACCAAAATTTATTAGAATAGTAATACAGAGTAATCCTTTTTATTATTATTATTATTATTATTATTATTATTATTATTATTATTATTATTATTATTATTATTGGGGCGGGGGGGGGGGGGGTACTGTTTTACTTTTCTTCCTTACAAAGTTTAAAGGGAGAAAGGGAGATACATCAAATCAGATTTTAGTATTTTAGTAAATTCTTTTTTTTTTTTAAATCCTTTTCAGATTAATGAATTTATATCAACGAAAACTGGAAATATTCAAATAAAACTCAATTATGATATTTACTTGAAAACAGAAAATACATACCTACCCAGTAAAATTTTTTTCATTTCTTTTTTTACAGTATAATTATTAACGCAGAAACTAACACTTAAGTTACCTTAGACTCTTGAAAGTAAATTTCTTCATGTTTCTGAAAGGCCAGGCAGAATGAAGTTGAGCAAGGAGGTAATACATATTCTGAATTGGTATAAATGCACTGGTAGATTCCTAGTTTACACTGCGAGGATGTCATCTTTTCCCTTAAAAGTTTTTCAGATTTATAAAAGCAGTCAGCTATAAAGTTTGCCCATTATGTTTTTTAAATTAGTTAATTTCTGGATACAATATTTTCTTAAGAAGATAACATCATTTTCATTTTATAGCTATGTGACATGGTTGACATTTTCATAGCTGTGACATGTGAATGTGGTCTATTTAAATGGTGGAAAACTGTAGGAAAGAAAAAAAAAATCTTTGATTTCTCCCTCTACATGAAACACTGAAATTATTTTCTAGTCTTCTATTTTTACAAATGTTATTTATCAAAACTCAATTATCTGCTGTTTCAGATGTATGATTTTCAGTTGATTGTTTCAGTTACAGAATGTTTTGTCTCTTAATTGTTTTGCAATGAATGGAGCATATGTTAACCAACATAATATCCACAGAAAACAATATGTTTAATTAAACTAAAGACAAAACCATTGATATTTATCATATATGCACAATCCTGTTATTAGAAACAAAACAATAAACAAAAACAAAAAATGCAATAATTTAATTCTCTTTAGAAAACAATTTACAAAGGCATATTGTTGCATTTATACTTCTGATTTGGCTGCTAGTGTGATAGAAAATTTAGTCTGTCATATTCATAATAGGAATTATGACTAGCAGTATACTGTAATATTACTCTAAAAATAACAATAGAATTATATGATCTTTTCTTAGTCTTTCAGAAGTATGACTTGTAAGATGATAATATTATGCCTATTGAGGGATCTTGAATGTTAAAGACATCTACTCCTTAAGAATTCTGTGAAAGTATTGTGGTATGAAATGACTTGAACATATGATTGCCACCTGAATGTTTCTGGCAGCTCTTGACTTGCTAGCAGATGAGATTTTCATCATTCTGTAAACCCCCCAATGGTCATCCAGTGTTGTCATCATTTCCAGGAAGAAGATCCTACAATATTTACCACATATGGTGAATATATATGTTGGGAAATTCAATTGTACCTTGGACTAAAATGTATATGACAACCTCTAGCAATGTGATATGTGGTTATGTGCTTTGACTGGCATTTTGCCTGTTAGCATCTGTGTTTTTTCACTTTCTCCCAAATACAAGGGATACTTATTTTGATAAGACAGAGCTGTTCTTTAAAATACCCATAATCTTCAGTTTCATGCCTAACATTTTGCGGAAACAGTGTTCCAGTTAAAATACAGTCAGAAGTCACATTTTGATATCCAGAGATAAAAAGGAAAATTACAGTGCAACGTGCAATCTTCATACACTGAAAAATATGAGTTCTTTCTTTAAGTAGAAAAATTAGCTCAGCCTTAGCAATAGAATACAAAAATCTCTAAAATGTTTTTTCTTTCTATTATTTTTTAAAGAGATTTATTATTATTATTATATTGTGTTATATCTCATTTAAGTGATATAAATTCTAACTGTAATTAAAGTCTGGAATAGCTTGAAGACTGTATTTTTCCCTACTTTCAGTTCCAGGTTAGC
Organism: Anser brachyrhynchus; assembly: GCF_964034855.1. Classification (NCBI taxonomy): domain Eukaryota; kingdom Metazoa; phylum Chordata; class Aves; order Anseriformes; family Anatidae; genus Anser; species Anser brachyrhynchus. The sequence goes on along the minus strand of NC_137694.1, from coordinate 177,878,137 downwards.
TACCCATAACAGTATTCCTTTGTAGCAAATACAATACACTCAAACTAATACATCCAACTGAAGTCTCTCAAGTAGAGTTTGTGAGAGAAATAAGTCAGTAAGGAAGGATAGAGAGGTAGAACTGGTCCCTGTGATTAATATGTTTCAGTCACTGTTGCTAGGAAGTGTTTGAGTTGGGAAAGACAAAACACTATTTTCTGGATGTGTCAGACCAACAATTATTGTTTAATACTCTTCTCCCTGAGTTCTATTCTATGTAACAAAGGGCATTGACTCCTGTGAACATTAATAATCAATATAGTTTACTCTATTCAGAACAATTTCAGTGGCTAATAAGGTTACTGCTATCTATGTTTTAGTACTGTTTTAGCCTGTGTTAGTAACACTTAGCTGCATGATTAAACAAGGCCTCTATTTTCCTCCCTCTCTCCAGATGGGTACTTGGCTCAGTATGACCCAAAAACAATTAGGTAAGTGATGTTGCTGTGCTATTTGCATCTGACCTTAGATGCCAGATATTCTGTATGCCAACGCCGAGCTCAGATGAGTCTATACACATTGTGTGTGGGCTCTGAACTCTCTCAACTACACTTCTGACTTCCCTTATGAAATAACTAAGGTCTTGTTTGCCCTGTCAAATTATTTAGTTTTGCTGCCAGACGTGACTTTTACATGCCTGTGAAGACTAGCTCAGGAAGGCAATCAGATTCTGCTCTGAGAACATGGGAGGCTCACATGGAAGTTCTGGTTAATTGAACCCAAGCTCTAATTGAATCTGTAGGAAGCTGGATCACTGACAACTAAAGTGAATCCAACTGCCAGGTTTAATTCAGCAGTCTCTTATGAACCACTCACTTCATGTGTGTGCAGTTCCTACACATCGTCTGGATAATACACATTATCTGTGGGGACAGGTAACCCTTGTGAAACTTCAAATCTCCTTTGCCTTAAGTCTGGATTCTCAACAATAGGCTCTGATGGACATATGAAAGTGAAATACATCTTCAAATAAATTGTTTCATCTGCAGTTCTGTGCTCACAAAACACTCCCTGCAATTACCATAAACTGAGTGCAGTTTTCCAAACAATTAACAAGGACATTATTTAAATCTACAATGACAAGTTCTAGAAGTGTAACTTTATACTTAACTTTGCAGCAATTCCCTTAAGAGTACCAGATCTTGAAATGTTAGAAGTCCCTCAAAGCCTTTGACTTCTGGGGAGAACTTTACTCGATGAAAACCACACTATAGATCTTTTTTTCTTTAAAATGTCCTTTGATCTAACCTTTAAATTTAGATTTCTTTGTATTTTTAACAGTTTAATACATGACATATACCACTTTCCTCTCTCTCTTTCTCCCCTAAGTTTTATTTTCCACTTTTTTCTCCATTTCCTCATTGTGTCAAAACTGCAACATAGTTCAGCTATGGTATTGAACAAAGGATGCTGTGGAACACTGCATTCACAGTCCTTTGTAATTATGCTTCTGTAACAATTAATGTAATAGCAACAAGTCCTGATATCTGTATTGAGAAAGATGCTTATCTCTCACTGAATGATAAATGACGTAACAGGGAAAATGGCTATCAACTTAATATGAGATTTTATTTTTTTTTATTTTTGTACCAAAGCTAAACAATATATGATACATAATCTTTTTTCCCCTCTACGGATTTTAATACTTCTCTTTATATAAGGGAGGATGAAGTCAAATAAATAAAAGCTCTCTTAATCACACAAACAGAAACAGAGACAACTTTTTAATAACAGTGATTCCATCTGGTCTGTTGTTTTTCATGAGAGAAGAACCTTTAATGGCTTGTTGTTAACTTCTGATCCCAGAAGAACCAACTTCATCTTACTTTTTTCTTTAATCCGTGGCAATTGAATTTCAGATAAGAAGACGAGTATCTCCTTGTGACCCATATTTAGCTGGGATAAATCTGTTTTATAAAAAAAAAGGCAAGAAATCTCATTATGGTTCTTGGATTATGAGCTCCTGTGATGTTTCTTGTTTTTCAGATTGAAAGAAAAAAAAAAAGTTTTCCTTTCTTTATGCAAATAATTTGTTGGATTTATTCCCCTTTTCATAGTACATTTGTTCATTAAGCTTTAACACATTGTGTTATTCACCACAAAGCATTTAGTTTCCCTCTGTTTAATCAAAACTTGGAGGGTCCTAGGGTACCTGCTTTTTATGTTGCTTTTTTCTTCTCATTAACTTCCTTTTCTAATTTACACTGGTACTCAAGATATACTTTTTGTACTGCTGCTGCAGCTAAGCAAATTATTCTACCCTCGTGACTGCTTTGGCAGCTTTCCACAAAACACCCAGGCTAGTTTCTTAGTTTTTATTGATATTAATTTATTCTGAAATAGTATTCAACTGTTGCACAAATACTGCAGCTTTAATTAGAGAGTTGTTAAATCTCCATACTTCAGATCTCCTATAATTCAGTATACCATCCAGAGACATTGACACCAGAAAATTATCAGGCAAAGCTGGATTTCAAATAGCAGATGGTTACATGTTACAATGTATCCTCATAAATAAATAAAAAGAAAGAATCCCAGTTTAAATGTAGTGGAACTAGAGTATAAAAAGTACTAGATTGCCTGTTTCAGTGTTCCTCTTGGTATGGATCAATGAGGACTAGATCTTTGCTATCCTTTGCTCACCCAACATTCAATTTGTTATTTTACTAACCAAGGGCAAATCTCACAACTCTGACTAAAAGTAAAGAATAACTAAAATATTCAGATATTATAGCTCCTGGAAACATATGCCATTAGGTAAGAAAAGATCAAGAAAAAAAAAAATCTGTGAGATTTGCAGTTGTAAAAGGGCTATCTGCCTTAATCCTTTGAATTATTACCTTTTTTAATAAGTTCATTCATAAAAAGAAAAATAGATTTTTTTTTTCACCCCCAAACTACTTTTTAAATTAGAAATTCTACAAAAAGTAATGGACCTTTGGTATTGTGACTGATTTGTCAAAAATAAGCAAGAGAACAAAGGACAATAAAAATATGTAAAATTTATTTAATCAAAACCATGGTTGCATTGTCAGATGTGTTTTACTGTATGCTATACTTATTACTATTTTACAATTTCTGAACAGTAGCATAATATACAATCTTAACTCAGTTTCAAAATATGAATTAAAAGAGAGAGAGAGCAAAACATCATTTTTGTTATGAAAAATTATAAATAAAATGCAGAGGAAGAAGTGAAACAATATCAGATATTTGGGAAGCCTTCTGAGGCTAATAGTAAAGAATGAAATACACTAAGGCATACAATATAAAGGTAAGAAATATTCACTTTGGTAGTTCCAAGCCTATTTTAATAATGTTAAGGTAATAGTATTATTTGTAGTATAATTAAATAGTGCTTGAGAATAATCATTGAGAAATGCAACACTTTAAACAGAAATAACAATAAATAAGAGATCTTTATAAACTACTAAATAGCCATGTCACGTGGAAATTTTGTACATAATATTTAAGCCTACGTTATTTTTTTGAAAGCCTAAAGGCTCTCAGGTAGCTTCATCATCACTTCTGTTAGGGAACAGAGATCTCCAAGATCCGTATTACAAGAGCCAGTTTGGAATAATGTCTGTCTGAGGTTTGGAAAATAACAGTATTAGCAGATACACTGGGAACAGATAGCAGTGTGAAAAAAATGTCATAACAATTCAATGGAGAAGTGTTATTACAGGCCAGCAAGAATAAAGCCTGACCTTCAACTTTTCATGAGTTTCATTTTAGAAATGTGGAACCCATGTATACACAGTCAGCAACATTTCACAATTGCTCTGGTAATCCTCTCATCTAATTTTGGCTTTCTAAATATTGGTCATCTAGTCCGAGTTCTTAATCCAGATGCTTTTGTCATCAGCAGTGAGCAGCACATACCTTTATAAGATCCTGTACTGTGATACAGGCAGGGTGACTGCATATGGATATCTCTTTCTTCCAATTAATTTTGTGTTCAGTATTTAGAGAGTTGAATTCATCTGTCCAATCAAAGTTGTCTGGACCACTACTATAAGGTATTTAGAAAACCTTCAGGGAACAGATGCAGAATTCCTTTGTAAGACATCAGACTCCTAAGATACCAGAAATGATATCAGGCATCTACATGTGGGCAGTTCAGTAGTGTTCTTAGAGACTACATTAGATGGGATATCTGCTGTTTGGATGGTTTAAATTAAGTGCAATGAAGCCCACCCAAGAAGAAAATTTAAAATATACTACATGCCTCACGGAAAATCTAGGCTGCAAACTAAATGAATTGGAATTTGAATGGAGTCAACTGACATATCCACCTTTATAATAATCTCCTATTTTGTTAGTCCTCAGAAATTTGGGACATGAATATAACTTCCACCACAAGCAGGTGCATGACATCTGCAGTGCATGACCATTTAATGTTCCTTCTCATGATCTAAGGGGCTGAGTGGCTATTTATATTCTTAAATATTGTTAGGAATTGTCTGAATTTGACAAATGCTTAAAATAACATTTTTAGGTAGTCCTCATATTTAACACATATTTTCCATATAAATCTGGTGCTATAACCTCCAAATATGTTACTGAGAAGAATGACTTTCAAGAAATAATTTGTCCTAGATATTCTTCTGCCCAGAGATACTCTGGTCTTAATCTGTCTGTTTTGTGCCTATTCATTCCTCCTTGTGTTACTGCCCTGCCCCGCCCTGCCCCGCCCTGCCCAGCCCAAGAGATCAGCTAAGTTATGCTAAGTTATGCCCTCCCCCTCCCCCTCCCCCCTTCCCCCTTCCCTCTTCCCCTTCCCCTTCCCCTTCCCCTTCCCCTTCCCCTTCCCCTTCCCCTTCCCCTTCCCCTTCCCCTTCCCCTTCCCCTTCCCCTTCCCCTTCCCCTTCCCTTTCCCCTCTCTAGCACACACTTGGGAATACCTTTGTCTCATAACATCTGATAAGCGAAGTCTGTGAATCAATCACCGTTAAAGGACTTGCTAGGAGAGGGAAAGGAGGAGCTTCTAGTCCATACTTAATATGTGAAAATGTACTAAAACACACATGTCTACATTGGACTAGAGAAACCAGTTCTAGTGATTAGACTTGCAAAAATGTTCATCTTGATAGGAATAATCAAATTTCAATTATTTAAAGAATATGTGGGAGAAGCATACTGCAGAATTTTGGACTCTGGTCTAAGAAACAGCATGAGGGCTGGAATACTTTACAAAAGTAGAAAACAGAGGACTCTAAGTCCCTGATATTTCTTCATGGTTAGCATACTGGCTTTGGAGTTGTCTAATAAGACTATTCAGTAGAAGGCTTGCAGGGGTTCAGTGCTTTTGACAAATTCACGCCATCACTGAGAGCTGTACTATTCCTGTTTTGTTGTTTGTTTTGTTTTGTTTCCAAGTTCTGAACCTTATTTTTAAAAATATCTGGGACACTGTTTGGGTAGAAATTACTATTCAGAATTATACAACCTTTATTGATCAGGGAAATTACTGCAATTACATGATTTGTCTCCAGATAGTACAGACTTACTAGATAGATGTGGTACTGACATATAAGTGACTGAACAGAGCCTGATAAAATTGATCTATTCTAGAAAGTTTTTACTCTCACAAAACATTTGTCTTATTTCAGGGAGTGCTGAATAGCTCTCCAGACTACATCAGCACTCCTAATTAGACTGCATTAGAATCTTAGATGCCTGAATGGAGTACGTAACTAACATGGGAACCAACAACTTAATTTAGATCTCTGGAATCAGAAGTAAAAAGGCCATATTTCCTTTCACAGTAGGAAGGCTCTTAGGAAAAAATGAAGGAAGTTTCTTCATGCAAAGAAAAAAAAAAGATTTTTTTTTTTGAATAAAGACCTCAAGTAGCATGGAATTCAAGAAATAAAATGTTTAGTTAGAAATAAAATGTTTAGACTTTTCACTTACTGCGAAATCTGTCATTCCCTAGTATTAAACTGACCAAACAGGAATGTCTTCAGAGGGAATTTCAAGTACTTTTCACGTTTTTATTTCTTCATGACATTAAAATAATGAAAATATAATTATTATTTTTTTTAAAAAGTGTACTCAGGAAAGAGATAAGGCTTATAGCACTGTTATTTATTCATTAATATGAAGGAGGAAAACCACTACATTTATTTTTTAAAACTATTTATATATATATATATTAAAATAACAAGGGTAAAAGTTGGCAGTGCAGGTGTAAAATGTAAGGAAACCTTAAAATTATTAATTTTGCCTTTATCTGACTCTTTTCTCCACTCTCAATTAACTTCTGAACTTCGCTGGAAAGATATTTATCATGCACTGATGGAACAAATGATCAAACTGGCCCATTGCTAGAAAACCAGCAGAATTATACACTTGGACAGATATAAAGATGAACCATTATCTATTGCAGTCATAAAACTCTATAACATTAGACTTTTTTTTTTTTTTCTTCCTCAGAACTGTAGAGCAAGAGAAAATCAAAAATCTCTCAAGAGGATGGAGGATCCCAAATGTGCTTTACACAGGGAAGCTATATCCCACTCTTTCCTTGAAGTTCATCACTGTCAGACAAAGTTACATCTTTGAGAGACATCATTCTGGGAAAAATTTCAGGCTCGTCTATGAGAAAGTAAAGAGTTCCATGACCAGCATACACTAAACAATTCATCGTGCACAGGGTAACGGATATTTTTCCATTTCATACATAGTTTCATAACCTCAAAATATAAATACGCATCATGTACAGAACAAATATCACTCAAATAACACATTTGTAGCACTGAACCTGCTCTCTGACTCTATAGCAGCTGTTAAATAACACTTTTTTTTTTTTTTTATGTCCTCCCCCCACACCCCTGCTGGTCACAGTGGAAACTTTAGTTACTAATACTACTGATACAGTGAAGGATTTTTCCTGATACTACTAAACCTTTTATCATAGACACATAGTACAGAAGTAGTGTGATTGACTGAATAGAGCAGCCCATCTTTGATCTAATGATAGAAGGTTCAGCCTATTCATATGCTCAATTGCACTCATAAGTTATACATTAATACTGAGCCACTTGGATGGTCACAGTAACTTTCACTCCCTCCTTGCTTCTCTTACACTTAATTTCAAGAAACTTGCACATATATTTCTTTGGTCTTATCCATACAGTGCATATCTTTATTAATAAAGGACATATATTCCCAACAAAGTTTATTATTTTCATTCTTTCTTATTTATTCCAATCTACCCTAAGCCAAGTACAGCCTGTGCAGTTCAACTCCAAGTAAATATATCTGGTAAATACACTGAAAATTTTGATGAGGACTGTTCAACTTTGTTTCCAGTAGGAAAAAATCAGTTACTTCACAGCTATTTTGATAATTAAAGGTGTGTAGATTCTCTTTGCTTTCTTGTAATTAAAGGTCAAAGCTATAGGTCCCTTAATTTTAAAATTTATGAGGTTAACACCATCATCCCAGTTATTTTCCTTCCAAATTCAGCCATTTCCTTTCTGTACTTCACAGTACACACGGTCTCCCAAGGTATACTCTTTGCAGTACTATAAAAACTAGTAAAACAGCAGCAAACCGTTGATTCAGTTCCTTTCTTCCCTGCACCCTACTAAAGCTCTCTTAAGGGTTTTATGCTGTTGAAAATCACTATAATACCCAGTTGCCTTCCATTATACGTTCTGGGAAAAAGGACACTTTTAATGAATTAGTTGATTTTCAGTGGTGAAGAAAGTTTATTATATGGGACACAAAAAGATGATAAAGATATGATAATAAATGTTAAATAAATGCTAACAATTTTTTTTATAGTTGGGAAAAATAATTATAAAGAAGGGTCTTAGAATTATTTTTAAACATAATTTTTCCTACTATATATGCTGATCTCTTTCAGTTTTTGCAGTCAAAACATTCAATTGTTAGTAAACCACAGTGAGTCAACAAAATAAATCAATTTCATCCTGATTTTAAAATTAGTGAGAAGATGGTTAATTTGTGTTATATTATGTATCTGTCCCCTCTGTCTCCATTTGAGGTTCCAAAGCAAAATCTAGAACTGTAAATAAATAATAAGTTTAAATAAAGAAAAAAATCATGATGGTACTTCAGCAATTTTAATTACTGCAAATGCAAATGATTTGTGTGTTACAACACACAGTATGAAAATGACTAAAGAAATATATTAGGAGTGTATTCTCTCTTCCAGAGCATTTTGAAAGCAAGGAATGGCAGCATAGTGTGAGTTAGGCAAAGTTAAGATCATTCATGTGAAGTTACTTATCAAAATGTCAAGTATAACCTGAAAACTTCCTGCCAGCAGTCCCAAAATGTCACAAAAAGAGAAGCTTACAAGGCAACACAGAACCTTGTCCTTTAGACAGAGGTGTGATTTGAGTTCAGGCCTGTGAGCAAAGAATGAGTGTTTTAATGCAAGCTTTGAGACCAGGTACCCTTAGCGGTATGGGATGGGACCCTTAATCCTCATAACATTTCCTCCAGAGCAATATGGAAAGAACAATATTTGCCTGAAAGTGCTGTAACCCAGTTTACTTATCTAGTGGAACAAAATAATTATAGGGCTAAGCAAGCAGAATTCCAGTAACGGGAGTTCAACTGCACTTGCTTACCACAGTGGCGAATTTAACACTGTATAGTTAAATGCCTCAGAGAAATAAGGAAATAAACAAACAAATGAGTAAATAAACAAATGTTAAGTTTTATTGTTTCATTTTTTGATGATGCATTTGGATAAATGCAATCCAAAATACTGACACTAGTCACAATGAATGTACAACATACAGATAAGAGGCACTGAAATTTTTAGTTAACAAACTTTGTTGTCATTGTTTTCCTTGTTTCTGAATTCTTTGCAAAAATAATTTAGGATTTCTTGGCATTTATTGTTTTTAATTATTTCCATAAATATTTTTTTTTTTCTCTTGGTTTAGTATGATGACTTGACTCAAAGACTTGATAATACTGAACTATTTTTGTTGGTCTCATTATTTTCATGTTGTTTCTATTATTTAACTGGGTTAGGATTATATATATATATATATATTTTCCCTAGAATATTAGGGGAAAAAATGAAAAGAAAAAAAAAAGAAAAAAATAAAAATGTGTTTATGTATTTCAAGATGAACTAGACTATTGTAGTATTGACTGTCAAGCTCATCTGCTCACCATAAATGTCTGAAAGTTGAACTAGATATCTCAGTCATCTTGTCTACTCAGTGAAGAGAAATAGCTAAATTGAAAAGGCAGTTCATCTGACACGTCTTGAGGTCATACAGTCATATGAATTGTCCTCTGGAAGTTCACTCCATTGACTAATTTAATCAACAACACATGCACATCTGTTTAATCCCATTTATATGCCATAGGTTGCTAAAGATGCTGACTGTTCTCTAGTTGGTGTTCAGAACAGCACAAGTTCACATGCCATGTCTGCTAAACCTGTCAGAAAACAGCACCATGGCACCTACATTTACCTTGCTGTGATTAGTTCTGATGCAGATATAAAACTTAAAGACACTCAAGATGGGGTTCCTGGTTTGAGAAGATACAAAACATTTCATTTAAATATGTATTAACTAAACTGGGAAAAGAAAAACATCAAAATTTACTCCAATACCTATCTAAATAAAAAAACGATTAAAGAAAATATTGATACAAAAGTAATCCAGCTACAGGTGAAATATGACCTTTGATTAGATATATTGATAAGAAGCTGAATTCTGATACACGCTATCCAGTGTGAAGTTAATTAATGGACTAACCTACTCTGGCATGTTTTTACCTTTTTACGTCAGCTCTAAAAGTCATAAATCCCCAGTCTCTGGAGATCAAAAGCTC
>NC_137694.1:177733794-177868058 GCF_964034855.1 Anser brachyrhynchus | reverse complement strand
TCTTTCTCTTTCTCTCTCTTTCTCTTTCTCTTTCTCTTTCTCTTTCTCTTTCTCTTTCTCTTTCTCTCTCTCTCTCTCTCTCTTTCTCTTTCTCTTTCTCTTTCTCTTTCTCTTTCTCTTTCTCTTTCTCTTTCTCTTTCTCTTTCTCTTTCTCTTTCTCTTTCTCTTTCTCTTTCTCTTTCCTCTTTCTCTTTCCTCTTTCTCTTTCTCTTCTCTCTCTTTCCTCTTTCTCTTTCTCTTTCTCTTTCTCTTTCTCTTCTTTCTTTCTTTTCTATTTATATCTCTAATTTTGCTAATTGCTTATTAGCAATTTTAATTATATAGGAATATAAGAAGGGAAATCAACCCATGTGTTCTTTAAGCACTGTCTCCATACTGATAAGCAATGGAAGACCCTAGGTTATTATTTCCTTGACAACACTGGACTGAAGTCATGATGGGGACTAGCTGACGGTGCAGCAGGAAAATTTATAATCAGATGCAAAAAGCCTGGAGGGATGGCTTGGGCACTCAAGCCCCTCCAATATTTACATTTGGTATTAAACACTTCAAGTGAAGATAATGATTTTGGCTCATTGCCCTTTCCCAATATTTTGAAACTGCTATGCACCATTGGTCATAATAAAGGCAAAATTAACTCCACTGTAAATAGAGGGAACAGTTGCAATTTGGAAAATTATTAATAATAATAATAATACATATTATACATTGTATATTATATATTATATTATATATCACATATTATATATTATTATATATTATATACATATTATATGTTGTGTTATGTAATTTATTATTAATTATTAATTATCATCAATAATACTTATTATTATTATTATTATTATTATTATTACTCCGTACTTCCACAAGTACTTCCACAAGAAACTTTTTTTTTTCATATTTCAAGTCCATCTTCTTCTGAGTGGATAAACAAATCAATTAACGTAGTCTTTCTGATCTTTCAAAAGCTCTGAAACTTTTTTTTTCATATTTTCAAGTCCATCTTCTTCTGAGTGGATAAACAAATGAATTAAAGTAGTCTTTCTGATCTTTCAAAAGCTCTGCCAGAAGTTGGCAAAAGGCCCTCATTGGTGTTATTATGCTGAACACAAAAGTCAAATTCCTTGCTAATGGAAATGGTAATCATACCTCCATGTTTTAGTGGTTTATAACTTAGCTAACTAAGCTACTAATGAATACAAATACTAGAACTTATCTCAGAGTAATGCAGATTTCATTGTGAAGGCTATAATTTGATACTTGAAAAATCAGAAACCACTTGGTTGTTGTTTTTCCCTAGTATCAATGGCAGATAACTACAATATAGATTATCTACCACCGTACGAAAGCTATTAAATGAATGAATTACCTTCACTAATACAAAGTTACATTCACTAAGGAATTAATAAATATTGCCCTAATAGCAGAAACATGTTTAAAAACTACACTGAATGCATTACAGAATGAACTCAAGATGGAGATAGCAAGGTACATAACATTGTCAAAGAAATGGAGTCCTTTGTAACAGAGTCTTAATTAATGAGGTTATATGAGAAGTTTAGCTTCTAGGTAAGGAGCTGACATTTTTTTCCCCTTACAGACAGTGTTAGCAAATGCTATTTTGGAACTGTTGCTTTCTTCACTGCAGAGACTGGAAAAAGACTGAGAGTCAATGCAAATGTTGACAAATTGAGCTCTTAAGTAAGAGAAATATTCATTCACTTTATATTTTTTTCTAGAAAGTGATATTGTCATTTCTTGAAAATCAGCCCACAAAAACAAATTTCCCAATTTTGATTCCAGTATTATAGACTCTTTGACAAAATGTACCTTCTTGGGGTTAAAAATAAAGAAATAAGTAAATAAACAAACAATTTATTGGAATTATATTAGTTAAAGGCACAACAAAAAGCTACCTTGACATCTCAGTGACCTTTACAGTGGATTTGTCCAAAACAGGAAAAGTCATAACAATATTGTCCAAAAGGTAAGTCTTAGTCTCCTTTTCAGAAAGCAGGGAAGCTGAAAGATATCTGAACCAAAACAGATGCAGAGATGAGGTTTCCCATACAATTAGTTATTGTCATAAAGCTGTGACTGTTATCAAAATTTATTATGATCATTTTTTCTTTTAAATGATATGTAATGTGGATGAAATATGAGCCCTAAGGATGCAGACTGTTAGTACTGCAGGGGAATTTTTACCTTTTTTTGAACCAGTGAGAACAGGCCAGTGCCAGAAACAAAACATTGAAGCAGATAAACTTTGGCTGCAATCCTATGTAACAGCTCATAGGTTCCTTAACACTTGCTAATACAGAGCCATTAACTGTTTTTTTTCCTGTGTTTCTCTATCTTAATATCTATCCTCTATCTTAATAAATGCTGGAATTGATAATGAACCTTGTAAAAAAAAATCTAAAAGACAAAACTCTATCAGTTATAAAGGATCAAACTCTACTCATACTGTGTATGGAACCTAAATGACCCTTCAACAATTATATTGTAGTCTCAGTACTAACTGCTAACTAATAACACAAACTTTGTAGATTAAGCAGTAAAATTAACACATATTCCCCAGACATTCCTATGCTGAAGTATAAGAGGCATGAGGTGGTGCAGTTCAATTACAATGAAGGAAATGCACCCCAATATAGAGACAATTTCATCATTAGTGAGAGGGAAGAGCATATTTTCTGAGATACTAATATGATATGAGGTTATTGTTCTGTGATGTTTCTACCAGCTTAAGGTAAAAACAAGGAGAAAAAAAAATGAATTTAACTACAAAAAAATAAATGATTTCAAAGATCAATTAAATGTTATTTTAATTGCAAACATCAAGCTCTAAATCAATTCCTGATGGTTTAAAGTCAAAAGTTGATTTCCTAAATCATATCAGTTGAAACACACATTTAGGCTGGAACAATGTCAGAACAAATTGGTTTCAGTAGGTGAGTAGGTTGTGGGGTTTTTTGTTTGTTTGTTTGTGTTGTTTTGTTTTGTTTTTAGAAGTGTTTTTCTGGACTGTATAGGAACAATTTTATCATATCTTATTAGAAAGGAAACAAGTGCACATTCAGAATAGAAAAAGAAAGCTGTCTACACTGTAAGCTGCTAGAGGCTATTCAGTTTGGTCTATTTTAAATATCTGTCTTGGGATCAGGAAATGTTTACTCTTTTTTTTTTTCTTTTTTTTTTTTCCATTATCTCTAAAAGAAAAATTTTAGAGCGATGATCTCTGTCTTAGATGTCTAAGTTTTACAAGTTTAAGAGTTAAACGAAATGAATCAGGTATCTAGAGCATAGACATCCAATTGTGAGCTAGCTGACTAGCTGTATGCATGAAATATTGTTCCAGACCTAAAAAGTTAGGAGAAAAACTCTCATGCAGGCAGCAACACTAAATTTTATGTTATTACTTGCTAGTTACCTAGAACAGGGAAGAAAGATATAGTTAAGGTAATTCAAATTGAAATTAAGACTATTTATGCAAGAACTTTCTAATACTGTTCACTGTGGTTCCAACAAAAGTTCTTATTAAAATAGTTCACGATGGCAAAAAATATGTCTGTTTCTTTGGCTTATCTCTTCAATATTTTTTTTAAAATGTTTTGAACTGATAAGATGCTAAAAAGTTTGACTACTGCAAAACTAATGTGGAAGAACTTTGCGCCTGAAATCATTGTTACTTTTCTAACATTAGACTTCCATGTCATGCATTAGTAGAAACTTCTAATCATAGTTGTTAGTCATTTTGAAACATGAAGAAACCAATCAATCCAGTTACATGACTTGACTTGCTAAACTTTTCTTTTGCTCATGTGTATATATATAGATGTCATACTATTAAAAAGCTACTCAGAGAACAAAACAAAACCAACCAACCAAAAACATATGCGATATTATACTGTATTCCTGTGGATTTCAATTCACTTTCACAGGGTAAGTAGTGTCAAATATATTGGATGGATCCACTAGAACTGACTGTGCAAAGTAATGTTCCATTAGTTTCATAGAATATCAATTAAGACAGGCTAGCACAGAAATTATGAGAGAAAAAACTCAAGTGAGTTAGTTAATCATATTTACAAATGGCCCTGTCATATGATAGCTCAGTCTGGCCTTCGTTTCTTTGCATTTAAAAACAGCCATCACATTATACCAATGATTCACTAGACTTTTCAAGAACCTTTTATTGTATTTTATGACTTTACATTACACACATTTCCTTATAAGCACTTTTCTTACAAGCCTGTATGACCTTCTCTTGTTTTAAAATCTCCTTCAGGGGTATTGTATATCTTAAGTTCATAGGAAAGTGTACATGTATCTAAATGACTTTTTTCTTTAAGTTTTGGATTTGCTGGCTTACTTCAGTCTGCCAGCCATCAAATAATCAACTTGGTCCTTGGTTCTCCAACTGGAATATCATGCTCTTAAAGGACAAAGCACTTTAACTCTTTAGATCTGTGTTCCTAGGGCAAACCTCTCTCTATCCATCTCTGTCTCCCTCTCTACCTCCCTCACCTCTCTCTCTCATATCTCCCTGTGCCTCTGTCTTCCTCTCCCTCTTCATGTCTCTGTTTCAATTTCCCTCTTTAACCCTCTCTTTCTTTATCTCCCTTTTCCTTTTCCTTATCTACAGTCAAAATTTGGTCAAAGCTGTCATTTTCTTACAAATTAGTAAAAAGGGCTAGGGATGTCCAAGGTGCCGTAGAAACACATGATTTCAAATTGTCTCATTGCTGAGATGGAGAAAAGTGACAAATTTGGAGCTTTCCCTGTCATTTCTCCACTACCAACTCAGATTCATTTAAACTTTTCATCTATTTCATCTATTTCACTTTTATTTATGCTGTGATACGAACAGCTGGTGAGTACTTTCTTCCACTATGTTTTATTTTAATTATTATTAAAAAAGCAAAGTATTATGGAGAAAAAATTATAATAGATACACCCTAGTAGCGGTCCACCAGCTGTCATTGCATTGTGATTTTTTATCCAGAATTCTGAATTTCATTTAATAGTTAATTAAAGTAGGAATTAGACCTTTTTTCTTTCCCAGATTGCAGTGAATAAAGTAGTTTTGTTTTGTGCCAGTGATGCATTTGGCTTCCTCATGTCCAGGGCATCACCTTGGACAAACAATCTGTGTACCACTGTATTGCTGAGCCTTTAAAATGAACAAACAAACAGAACTAACTAACTAAAAACATTTGAAAACAAATAATAATAAAAAATAATCTGTATTATTTAACTATGTTAGTAAGACTTTTTTTTTTCTTTTTTTTTTTTTTTTCAGGTAAATTTGATAAATCTGTAGGAGGCCTGAGTTAAAATATAGACACAGACTGTAGCTATTAAAGTTCAAGCCAGGATGGTGTTTTGAATGTATGAGGCTATTGGAAAAGTCCCACATTTTGCATCTTTTCTGGGCATATTGCAGCAACAGCTGAATAGCTCAGTGTTCTGGTTTTGGACTGCTGAGGACAAGTGGCTGAAAGTAGAAGCCAGAGTCTTTCTTCTGTATATGGCTCTCCAGTACATGGCAAAAGGGAAAGTACAATCTTTCCAGAAAAAAAAAATGAAAAAAGCAGCTTTCAGCTGCCATTTAACTTCTCTGTTGATAGTAAGTCTTTAGTATGTATATAATGTAGGTTAAATAAATGTGCTTGTTTATACACATTTTATAGATGAGACATAGCATGTAACTCACTAAAGCTTTTATTCTGTACAGGTTAGGCCTAATGATAGCTTATAAAATCATTAGTCACATCTAGGTTAAGAGAAAGAAGACTGACCAAAACTGGTGTCCAGTATAATACAAACATATAGGTGGAAGACAGAGAGAAGCATTCCTTGCTTTCCCTGCCTTGCAATAGCTGTGCTTTCTCCTTCTGGGATTTCTACAGCATGTGCTCCAAGCCAAATAATATGCTATGTCTTGAGATGTAGATTTCTTTACTTATTTATTTACATCTATTATTTTAAGATAAGCCAGACTGGGAGACAAGCAGGGCCATAAATATAAATAATGATGCTGTTTTCACCTGGGTAAGTGCAGCTGAGGGGAAAAAAAATAAAATCTAAATTCCAAAGTCAAGATGTAGAACATTAAAAATCCACTACTATTTTTTTTTTATGTCATTTTGAGGGGCCTTTGAATGGGGATGTAGAAAGGTAGAAATTTTTGCATCCCTAAATAATTTTATTGACCGCTTTTCTTGCTGTATGCTTGTCCTTAAATATGTAAATTGTTTTACTTTATTCCCATGGGGACACATATCATAATCACCACACAGAACATTGTTACATGAAGTGTTAGGTGTTTGCATGCAAATCTGTTTAGGTTTCTAGAAAGCCTTATTCATTATTGGGATGATCAAGATGAAAATAAATAACTAACATCTAATAACATGCTGTGGAAAATATCCTTATTACCACTGATTTATGAAACTTTTTATCCATTTTATTTATTTGCTCTACGTTGTAACATATTTTTTTTAATACATAACTAATAATATATATATATATTTAATTTAAGCTTGTTTTCAAAATTTCTTAGTTGCAATACCTGAGAGAAAGTCCTTTATGTATGGACTTATAAGAACTACATAACACGAAGATGTAAGCAGCCATAGCCAATAAGAAAATGATGGTACTTGTTCATTACAGCTATTGAGAAAGTTAGCTAGAACAGTATTAGTTGGCTGTTTGTTTGTTTGTTTGGTTGGTTGGTTGGTTTGGTTTGGTTAAGTATTTTTTTACATAGGATAACCAAGGGAAAAAAATGAGTCTCACAGTTGAGTCGTAAGATCTGAGGATGATGGTAAATGTCCACCTAAGTACATGAGAGAACACACAGAGCTCCGTTTCAGTTGGCTCAGCCACCTACTGTGTCAGTGGCTTAAAGTTAAGGTAAAAAGGAAATGTACTGAAACAAGATGATGTTAGCCTACAAAGGGAAAGAGTTTCTCTCTTACTGAAATACTGGAAGAAGCACGCTGTAAAAAGTCATAAATATAGACTGGCACAGCTGTAGTCACTCCTGACCTCCAGTGAGGCAACAGTCATATTATTACAGCAGGATCATAACACACACACACACACACAAAGGGGGTTGGTTTTCTGTAATATTTCTGAAGAGCATAAAATCATTTTTTAAATGTTCCCTGTTATTATAAAGACCACCACCTTTGATTAAATGGTAACTTTTATTTCTGAATACCGGCAAGCAGATCAGTTCTCTCAGTTCAGCTGGTGTTCTTTCAGAAAGCAGGTGTAGGAGGATAGTAAGAATGTTATTTCAGATATTAAAATGGTTTCTGGCTATAATATGAGAGGAACCAAGCAATAATTTCAGCCACTTCACAGTATGGGAGAAGCGTTAACATTCTGTCATCTTGTTCCATTACGTTCTTTCAAGCTATTAGCCATTCTGTAAACGCCAGTTCATTATCATACAAGACTTTAAGTAACCCAAACAATCCAGTTATTCTCAGTCATACTGCACAAATTCTGCATAATCTATTTACTCATACAGATCCAACTTTCTATGTTGTTGCAAATATTTATTTTTTTTTTTTTTTGTCCAACAAGTCATCAGGCCACTGACACTTTACCATTATGTTTTACTTTTGTGTTTTTTTGTGTTTGCAACAGATGAAACAAGCAGAAGTGGTAGTTCAGTTTCCAGACTCTCACATTTCAAGATCCAGCTTTGCAAATACAAAATTATCCCAGGCTTTTTTTTTTTTTTTTTCTCCTTGATTTATGTTTTATGAAAGCTCTTAACTACCTTTTTTCAACATCAAAGTCTGCATAAAATTTACTTACTGTAACTTCATTGGTTTGGAAATATGATTCATTTGTAATCAAAATATGATTACAGGTAGAAGTTAACTGAAGGATGAACAAAGCAATGGTGCCAAGCCTGCCCTTCTTCCCTGAAAGGAATGCCAGCTGCATCTTCATTTTCCATAAAGTGTAGATTTGACCAGTGAGCTGCACTCATGAACAGCCAGTTGAGCAAGAAGTAAATGACTAAGAAAATGGCCATGCTTAAGAGAAAATGTCTTTGTGTCCATCACTAGTCAGGTGTGAATTCACAGATCACATTTTCATGTAATATATAAAACACTAAAGCAGAGCTTCATTTTGGTCACCTTAATAGTGCAGGAGGTAAAAGGTTTTCTGAATAGCAAAACTTTGCTTATCATAGAATCATAGAGTCATAGAATGGTTTGGGTTGGAAGGGACCTTAAAGATTATCTAATTTCAACCCCCCTGACACGGGCAGGGACACCTCCCACTACACCAGTTTTTTTCAAAGCCCCATCCAACCTGGTTTTAAACACTTCCAGGGATGGGACATCCACAACTTTGCTGGACAACCTGTTCCATTTCCTCACCACCCTCATAGTAAAGAATTTCTTCCTTATATCTAATCTAAACCTACCCTCTTTTAGTTTAAAGCCATTATTCCTTGTCCTATCACTACACTCCATCATAAAACTACACAGGTAGTGTTTTCATCAATCCTTCCAGTAGTGAGTATCAATACTGAAAAAAATAAAATAAAAATAAAAATAAGCAGACCCAAAAGATCAATACATGGCTCCGAGGCTGGTGCCATCAATGTAATTTTGGATTTCTTGATCATGGGAATGTCTACATGACACCAGGCCTACTGGCTCCTGATGGGAAGCATCTTTCTCGAAATAGGAAAGGATTTTTGCCCAGAAGTTAACAGGGCTGATTGACAGAGCTTTAAACTAGATTCAAAGGGGGAAAGGGACAAAACTGGGCATGCCAGCAATAAGCTATGGGACTGCATGCCAAAAATTAAGGGACTGTGTGCTAGCAAGACCCTTCAGTCTGCCCCACGAGGGGCTGGGTTCAATGAAGCACATCTGAAATGTTTCTACACAAATGCATGAAGCACAAAAAATAACCAAGAGGAGCTAGAAGCCTTGGCCCAGTCCCAGAGCTATGACATCATTGGCACAAGTGAAACCTGATGGGAAGAGGCCTGTGACTAGAGTGTTACAAGGGATGGTTACAGGCTCTTCAGAAGGGACAGGCAGGGCAGGCAACAGGGGTCAAACAGTGCTGGTTGGTTTTTAAGTACCACCTCCTAAGAGAGCAGGAACAGCAATTATAAAATGTCAGAAGTCAATCAAGAGGGGCAGAAGGTTGGCCTGGCTGAGCAGGGATCTTCTTTAAGCTTAGGTGGAAAAAGAAAGTGTATGGGCTCTGGAAGCAAGGTCAGATGACATGGGAGGACTACAGGGATGCTGCTCACCTTTGCAGGAAGAGAATTTGTGCAGCCAAGGCTTAGTTAGAGTTGGAGCTGTCCAGCAGTGTGGGGGACAATAAGAAAGGCTTTTAAAAGTATGTTAATAGGAAAAGGAGGACCAGAGCAAACATTAGTCCAATATTGATGAGGATGGTCACCTCACAAACAGGGACACAGACGAACCAGAGATGTTTAACGCAATTGTTTTCTCTGTCTTCAACACCAGTGATTGGCTCTAGGACCAGAGCCGCCCAGAGCTGGAGGACCATGACTGCAGGAACAATAAACTCTCAGTTTACCCTGAACTTGTGCAGGATTTGCTGCTCCACCTGGATGCATACAAGTCCATGGGGCCAGATGGGATTCATCCCACAGTATCCTTCTGGACAAAATGACCAGAATACAGTTAGATAAAAGCATAATAAGTTCTGAAAATAATTGGTTGATGGGTAGGGCCCAGAGGGTTATGGTAAATGGGGTTTCATCAGGCTGGTGACCTGTCACTAGTAGGGTTCCCCAGGGCTCCATTTTAGGACCAGTCCTCTTCAATGTTTACATAGACTATTTAAATGAAGGACTTGAAGTTTTTTTGAGCAAGTTCACAGATGATAACAAATTCGGTGGAGCTGTTGACTTCGTTGAGGTTGGTGAGGCCTTGCAAAGAGATCTGGACTAATTAGAGAGCTAGACAATCACCATCAATATGAAGTTTAACAAGAGAAAGTGCCAGATTCTGCACCTGGGAAGGGGCAACCCTGGTTATACGTACAGATGGGGGGATGAGATGCTGGAGAGCAACCCCACAGAAAGGGATCTGGGGATTTTGATCAACAGCAAGCTGGATGTGAGCCAGCAGCATGTCCTGGAAGCCAAAAGGGCCAACCATATCCTCTGGTGCATCAAGAACAGCATTGCTAGCCAGTCACGGGTAGTGATTGTCCCGTTCTACTCTGTGCTGGTGTGGCCTCACCTAGAGTACTGTGTGCAGTTTTGGGCACCAAAGTATAAAAAGGACATCAAACTATTAGAGAGTGCCCAAAGGAGGGCAACAAAGATGGTAAACGGTCTAGAAGGGAAGATGTATGAGGAGCAGCTGAAGTCACTTGGCTTGTTCAGCCTGGAAAACAAGAAAGTGAGGGGAGACCTCATCACGGCCTACAGCTTCCTCATGACGGAGAGTGGAGGGGCAGGCGTTGATCTATTCTCTTTAGTGACCAGTGATAGGACCCGAGGGAATGGCTTGAAGTTGCGACAGGGGAGGTTCAGGCTCGATATCAGGAAAAGGTTCTTCAGCAACAGGGTTGTCACACACTGGAACAAGTTCCCAAGGGATGTAGTTACAGCACCAAGCCTGTCAGAGTTTAAGAAGACTTTGGACTGTGCTCTTAGTCACATGGTCTGAACTTTGGGGTAGACCTGTGTGGTGCCATGAGCACCATGAGACTCAATGATCCTTATGGGTCCCTTTCAACTCAGGATATTCTACGATTCTATGATTCTATGATCCTGTCAGGCACAGAGGTGAGACTGACTGGCCTGTAGTTCCCCAGGTCTTTCTTTGCCTTTTAAAAAATGGAGGTCTTCCCCTCTTCCAATGAGTGGGAACTTCACCGGACTGCCATGACTTCTTAAATATGATGGAAGGTGGCTTAGCAACTACATCCAACCGTTCCCTCAGGGCCTGCAGATGCATCTCTCAGATCCAATGGACTTATGTACCTTCAGGTTCCTAAGACAGTCTTGAACTTGATCTTCTCCTACACTGGGCAATTCTTCATTCTCCCACTCTTTACCTTTGCCTTCTTGGGCCTGGGCCATGTGGCTATACGTGTTTTCTGGGAAGACTGAGACAAAGTAATCATTAAGTACCTCAGCCTTCCCCATATCCTGGGTAACCAAGTCTCCCCTTTCCTTCCAGGGAGGACCCACAGTTTCCCTTGTCTTTCTTTTATCACCAAAGAACTTATAGAGCCTTTTCTTTTTGCCTGTGATGTTCCCGGCCAAACTTAATTCTAAATGGGCTTTGGCTTTCCTAAGCTTATCACTGGCTGCTTGGAAAATGTCTCTGTATCCCTCCCAAGCTACCTGTCCTTGCATTCTCTGTATGCCTTCTTTTTTTGTTTAAGCTTGCTCAGGAGCTCCTTGTTCATCTCTGCAGGCCTCCTGACATTTTGCTTGAATTCCTCTTCACTCCTGAGTTTGAAGGAGGTGATCCTTCAATATTAACCAGATTTCTTGGACCCTTCTTCCCTCCATGGCTTTGTCCCATGGTATTCTACCAAGCAGATCCCTGAAGAGGAAAAAGTCTGCTCTCCTGAAGTCTAGGATAGCGAGCTTTCTGTGATTCCTCCTTGCTGCCCTAAGGATCCCAAGCTGCACCATTTCATGGTAACTGCAGCCAAGGCTACCTTTGAGTTTCACATTCCCCATCAGCTCCTCTTTGTTGAGGAGAATGAGATCCAGCATAGCACCTCTCCTTGTTGCCTCCTCTATCATTTGGAGGATACACTTATTCACTTCTACTAGTTATTCAAGCCAAGTTGTTCTTACATTACGATACTCTGCTTTCAGTTGTATATCAGCCTTTCATTATGCCTGGGAAGGAGGACAGGCACACTAGAATATTCAATATTTTGTGAATTTCCCCATTAGATTTCCTGACACTAATTAAAGGATAAAATTGTGTGTTCAAGTTAAAACATTCATATCCATCACCTTGACCACTCAAAAAAAAATGTGTATGAGGGTGGATGATGGAAGATGGGAAAGGACACACATGTACACACAATGTGTATACAGAAGGAAATAAAGAGACCATCTAGTGTTTTGAAATGCTACTTGATTGGGTTGGGTGCACTATACTATCTACATAGTATTTCAACCCAGAAATGTGGCTTGTTTCATTAGTCATGACTGAATTTAACCCAAAATTTAACAAAAATAGATTTTCTGCTCCCAATAAAACAGCAAGTCTGTATTACGCATGTCAGAACATTTAGCAGTCATTTTCAGCAGGATTCCTGTAATTTAACATAACAGGAAAAGTCAGTCCTTTCCCAATTTCAAAGAACAAGATCATAAGGTAGAGTTGTATGTCAGCTGTCAGGTACAGGACTCTTGGAAAACCTAAGTACCAAAAAACCATGCAGTTAATTATGAGATAATTTTAGATCTCATAATAATGTTATCATAGTACCTTCATGCAAGAGGAATTTTATTTTATTTTATTTTATTTTATTTTATTTTATTTTATTTTATTTTATTTTATTTTATTTTATTTTATTTTATTTTATTTTATTTTATTTTATTTTATTTTATTTATTTTATTTTATTTTATTTTTTATTTTATTTTATTTTATTTATTTTATTTTATTTTATTTTATTTTATTTTATTTTATTTTATTTTATTTTATTTTATTTTATTTTATTTTATTTTATTTTATTTTATTTTATTTTTAATTCAGCATTTTTTTGAAGCCCAAAACCCAGCATGTGACATCTGGCAAGGGTGAGTAATTGTAACTTCCCCAAGTTTCCCACATGTGCTGATCAATGTCACATCACAGAACAGAAGGGAAAGTCCCAGTGAAGTGGACTGCTGAAGAAACAAGAACAGTTGCAGGGAACTCAGATTACAAAAATTCAGAAGATCAGAAGAGAAAACTATTTAAGTCATATATCAATGATTTATGGCTGGAACAATGGCTGAAAATCAAGAATTATATTTTACATACAAGGAAAATAACTGGCAGGAAAGATAGTTGCATATTCTTACTCAAAATCAGGCAGAGAACCGACTGATTGCAATAGAACTTGCTGGAGTGGCTTTTTCAGGTAGAGGAAGGAAACTTTGGGGGGTTAAAGTGAGAACAAGCAGCACATTTGGCATGGCCAGTATGTGTGTTTTTTTGTTGTTTTTTTTTTTTTTTTGCTAAAACAAATTCCTGAACTGCAAAGGAAAATATGCAGGACAGTTCCAATCAGTCAGACAGCATAAGAACCTGAACTCTTTTTTCATATGTTGTACTTAAATTACTTCATTATTCACTGATCTTATTGCTTTGCTATGCTGGGGTTCTTTTCTCACCCAGAAAAGCAATTCCAAATCTTATGAACCTTTCAAATATCAATTTAACCCTTGCTTAAATTTTCTAGGAAAAGTTTTCTTTCAAAGAATTGGAATTTTCTGATAAAATACGTATTCAGTCAAAAACTCCACAGCCAGCTCTACTTTTGTATTAAATCCACTATTCTCTGAAGTTACACAACGCTTTTTTTTCTTTTTTTTTTAATCTTCAGCTAGAACATTTTTTTGCCCTAAATAATTGTTCTATATTCCCAGTTCAACTCTGACAACAATCTTGATAGCAAAGTAAAAAGACAAAATAATAATGCTTAGCTCAATTTCCTCCATTAACCCATTATCCTAACAGTGCCCTTTGACAAAGAAAAGGAAAAATATGATGCACATACTCACACACAGATATGTACATATGAACATAGATAAGAGACAATTATTTTCCAAATACTTTTGAATCAGAGATGTATGATAAATTTCCTCTTCCCTTGAATCAAATAACAGACCAACAATAAAAGTATGATCCAGAATGTGAGGACCATGTCCTAGTAGATCTAAATCCATAAGCTCAAATGCGTGAAGTCTCAAAAATGTTGTGCAAGGTCTGAGAATGAAAAACAACAGATCAATTTGTCTTTTAATTTGTTTTTCAAGTAATCAAAATTTTAAATACACGTAGCATAACTCAAAATTAAGAAACATGAAGTTTTGCAGCATTTAACCCTTAATTTATATATCCTGAAGTGCCATTCTGGTTCTCTTTTGTGCTATTTTTTTTTCCTTCTACAAGAATCCTAAAACAAAAGAGTGCGAAGGCACCTTTAAAACAGCAGTAACAACAAACAAAATCTGAACTGAGTTCCTTAGGTTTGTCACTGAATCTTTATTTCATATCCTGGTCACTGACAGAACTGTGGCTCAGTGTCCAGGCAGAGATTTGGAGGGGGGAGGGAGAGAGGAGTACTTTGCATACTCTTCAGCAGAATTTGTGTTTTTTAGCCTCTGGCATTCAGGTTGGAATGTCTGTTCTTATTACAGTCTGCTGCAAAACTCCTGAAGATGTGACTGCACATTTCAAAAGCAGAGAAAGTGGATGTTAGTTCAAATTACTTCTCTGGCTTCTGAGTTAAATGAATACTAGAATAACAAAGGAAGGCAAGTTTTTTTGTTTGTTTATTTTTTATTTTAACTCCAAAACATTATGCATAAGTAGCACATTGCATATAAAACATTACCAAAAATAGTAATAAAAAATAACCTTAGCTTCCATAATTATAAATTTTTTCCCTTACTGGAGGCTGAAGACCTTAATGAACTTGAATGATTTTTTCCATCATAGTTTACCTTTCTTCCTGGTGTCATTATATTTAATTAGTATCCTGTTTGCACTATTTATTAGATGTAATTTCATGTTCCTGCAGGTTTCCTGATTATTCTAATATCTTGATTATTATATCTGTCCACTTAAGTGGGGATACTTTGACATTTTTCATTTCAGCTGCAATTCCACTAAAAGAATAAGCATTTTTTTCCATCTTATATTTTTCAGATTAGAACAAGTATGTAAGTTTTACCACTTACACTCCCATATGTATTATTTTATAAGTGCCTGTGACAATTCAAAACTGCCTTTTAATTCATTCTTTGGGAAAACAGGTGTTAATTGAAAAATGTTGTCAGTAAATTTAAAACAACAACAACAACAACAATAACAACAACAACAAAACCACCTTGAAAACCACCTTGAAAATCCAAGAAATGCTAGCCTTTGGAGACTGTGGAGAACATATTAGTTTATACTAACATCTTTTTTGAGTGCTCAAATAGTTTTAAGGATGTTTAAAACAGTAATATTTATTTATGTGTGTGTAGCCATAATACAAATCCTTTTGATTACTGCATTAGAGACACTTAATGTAAATGAAATTTGGAAATCTTGCTGCCATTCTAAAACAAACCCAGAGTAAATCTACTTCTGAGCCCTAAAACATCTAACCGAGCATGTATATACTTTGGTCTCTTATGAACAAACTGGTCGTGTTTTACAGGTAAATGATACCTCTATCTTCCTTTAGATAACAGAGTGTGCACAAGAGGAGACGTATTACATGCTGCTGTAAGGGTTCGTGGCATGAAGAATTTTGTGGTTGTGTTTTTCAAGAATTCGTGTACCAAGAGGGAGCCTAAGGGAACTGTGTGGGCACTGAAAGCTAAATGACCTGCAGGTAACAAGTGCTGTTACATACATATTACTTTTCTGTGTGCAAGGAAAATGAGTTACCTGAAAACATAGTCTTTTGTTATTTTGGTAGTAGCTCTGCGTGTGTGTGTGTGCGTGTGTGTGTGTGTGTGTGTTTTTGGAGTGGAAACCATGCATTGTAACATAAAATACTGACTACTAGTCAGCATTCTACATGTAAACAAACTGTCTGTAGAATTTGCTTTAACCAGAGATAAAATAATCCTTCTGCCTTGCAAAAGAAAGCCTATGCAATCACGTAGAAGTAGTTTAAAATTTTCTATAAAAATAGTTTATGAACACGTTCATATCGTGTAAAGACAGAATGCAAATATCAAGGCTGATCCCACTGTTCTTACACAAAACCCCTTTAAATTTAATGGGAGTTTTGCATGAGAAGACTGCAAGCTTGGACCAACCCTAGTAATATTCAGTGAACTAAACAAACATCAAAGCCGTTCAAGATTTTTGTTTTAAGTGGAGTAAACATACAGCATGCTCAGCAGACAGAAACCTGTGTTTCCAGTATAAATACCTGCAAGGCAGGCTAGCAGTTAACCTTGCAGATTAAAAAGAAGGAGCTACAGGAGGGTAGTTGATCCATTCTGTCAAAATGCCAGATGGCTGTAAGTCTTTGCTTTTGCATATTAAAACTTGCCCCAGGGCTTGCTTTTTTTTTTTTATTTTTTTATTTTTATTTTTTTTATTTCCTTCTCTCCCTGTCTAAATCAACATGCTGGCTCCACTGCTGGACAAATGCAACTTGCTACTCCTTCTGCAAAAAGGAATAAGCAAACAAACAAAAAGTCTTCTATGGCAAGTCTAACATCTGGTGTCAGTAAGATCTTGAAGAGAATGTCACTCTTGGAGAGCATCTCTTCACCTTTTCTCTCCAGTTTAATTTAACAGATAGCACACATGCTTGAAATCTCCTAAACTGTCAGAGTGTTTAGACTCAACTTTACATTTGCCTTAGAAAATACAAAATAAAGGGAAAAAAAATACATAAAATAAATATGTACTTTTGTGGCTACAATATTCACAAAATTCAGATGATATTTCAGAAATGAAAACTGTTAGGCAACAAACTTGTTTCTACAAGATAATAGATTGGTTCTAAGGAGAAAACAAACAAAATAAAATTAATCTTTCTCTTAGTGATTCCTCTTAGCTAAGCTGGCTTTTCATTTGCCTTGTTACTCTTTCTTCTACTAGGTAGTCTGATATGTGGACATTCTGGAATTACAAAAAAAAAAAAAAAAAAAAAAAGGAGAACTATTTATCAGCTCAGAAAAATGTACATACCTAGGGTGCACACTTAATGTTCCACTTTTAAGGTTGAATAGGATGTTAAGGATCCTCTTCTGATGTATACCAATTAGCTATAAGCAATGTATTAGCATTGCTTATATTAAGCAGACATATGAAGCAAAATCACTCTTAAGAGGGCAGCCTGATCACACCCTTCAGCCTTTTGCCATATTTTGAAGGATAAAATTCTAGGGTAGGATGAGCTGTTTATCTCAGCCTTAAAATAAACCCGGACTTAAAAATAAATAGAAGGAAATACGATGGCATTTCTTCCGATTGATTATGTCAGTTGGAGCTGAAGGCACTGGACTATACTACTTTAAAGTAATTTATTAGCCATCTCCAAAGAATTGGTTATCATCTTTTCTATTCTGCTCATAGACATAGTGAAAATACAGTTTGATTTGAGAGGCTTTTTCAGATGATAGTGCATCTTCCTTCATCCAAGTAAATACAATAATCCAGTTCTGAAGAAATACGTTTGATCCATGTAGCTTGTGTCATAATTCCCTTCTTTCTTACCACAAGATTCTTTTCATTACAGAGTTCCTAAGAAAATCTAATAACAATATTAATTGCTAGTCACTTTCAAAATGAAAGTAAACAGCAATAAATTCAGATATCATAGATATCAAGCAGAATTCTAACTTTAAGTATCTCCTAGTCTATCACCAGTTTTACTGATAATCTGTTTTTTTTTTGTTGTTGTTGTTTTTTTCCCATTTTCTTCCGCAGCCCAGTCAGAAGTGCCCATGGGTAAGGCTACTTCCTGGGGTAGGTTAAATACTAGTTAAGCATGATATTAAGTAATAAATTGAGAAATTCCTATAAATCGTGTGATAAAATGAAAAGACAAATCTCTGTAATGTCAAGTCTGACTGATAAAAATCACACTGTTACTACTTTAAGGAACTACAGAAGAACAGTCACTGTATGTGAATTTTGTTAGGAGGGTTTATCTCATGCTGGCTTTAAGAGACAGAATACAACTCATTCTAACATTTTCACGGAATAGATACTTGAGATATGCTATATATATATATCTTCCATATTTTCTTTTTAATAAGTTCTTTTACTAGAATTTAAAATGAGCTTAAAAACAGACAGAATACAACTTCCCCCAGTAACTACCAAATGTAATTCTAAGGAAGATCTTGAAAAAATTCATAGATGCTATTCATTAATAGCCTTAATGAATTTATACTCCTTCAGCTTTTATAATCAGTTTTTAACCTCATTTCTAGTTTTGACCTCTGACAACTGGCAAAAGAAAATCAAATCTTTTCCCATACTTTGTTTGACATTAGACAGGTGCTTGGTAGAAATGAGCTTCTTTGGCTTCTTCCTCTTTTCACTTATGAAAGTATCTCAGCTGGGACCATTTTCCATAAAACATCGTGGGTAACAAAATATAAGCCTGGTACAAAGTAGCTCACTGTTAGAAGGTACTTGGAAGCTAAGATCTCAGTTATTGAATGGTTCAGCAGACCACTGCACTACACCATGGGGCTTTAGACATTTAGTGAATGATACCAACTCCTGCAATTTAACTTTGTGAAATCATATTCCAGATTTGTTTTTATCTATATGTAAATTTTTATCTATAAGCAGTGTCCCTATTACAAACTAAATGGTATTCAAAATATTTTAGGAAGGTGAAATCATATCTTTCTCTTGAATATTGTTCAAGTTCATTAGAGACTCATTTTTTTTTAAATTATTATTATTTTTTAAGTGGAAAATATCAGAAAAATAGTACTATTTCTCATGGGATTGTATATCCATCTAAAATCTAAATTAAAAAAAAAAAAAACTGTTGAGAGATGGCTGTTCACAGGAGATTCTAACTCAGTATGTTGACTAAGTAGATTTGGGTAACTTGGTATAAAATATTGAAATACTGAGATTATTAATTTTGCTGATATTTTGACATAGAATTAATCCTTGGCTACTGAGATTTTTATTTTTTTTTACGATTATTATTTTCAATTGATATAAGACAGCTATAGTTTCTTCAGCAATTTTATTAATATGTAACAACTTTAAAAAATACTTTGAATATTGCACAAATAATAACAGCATCCTGACTGAATGTGAGGTTTGTATTTCAACTGCATTTCTCCATAGATTGCAAGCTGATCCAAATACATTGTAAGTATGTTTCTCTGTAGCTGTGTACCAATTGTTTTACACATTCTCCCACACTTCCTTAAGGGATACAGAAGAGGAGGAAGGACTTTTACTATGAGGAATTCAATAACTGATTGTTCTGATTGTTCAGATACTTGGTATCCCAAGTTGCTGAGCCCTTCTGATAGAAGTGACCTCTGAAAACCAGTAGGTGTACAAAGAATTCAGCATCATTCTTTCCTGTTCGAATTCCACAATCTTGCAATAATAGCACACAATCCACATACCAATGCTATGTGAAATGTTAATATTTAGCAATAATAAAAAGGTATCATTCAAGTGAGAAGTTTCTGTGAGCCATTAAAAACATCGACCTAGAGAACTAGGTGATAAATAGAGCAGATCATGTTCATTAAATATATATTTATTCACCAAGAGATCAAAACATGACACCACAGCTGAGGAAAGTGTTCTGTTGTATATTCACCTCATTTCCTGAATTCCTTCTGTTGTCAGTTTGTACTCACTTGTCCTGGTCTTCCTTTTGTTTACTTACTGTTATTTCAGTATTGTGATCTACAATACTACCACCGTAGTCTGTAAGATTGAAATGTTTAAGTTATTTTGGTTAAGTTTTTCAATAAAAATAAAACTGAGAGACTTTCTAGAATGTATTTTGTGGAAGAGCTTTTGATAGAATTCTAACTGTTGTTGTCAAAAGTACTTTCTAATCCTGCAGTGTCAAATATTCTTCTGTCTTTGAGTGAGGGACATTGAGATCAGTGATTTTTACTGGAGTATATCATAACACGCATTTCATTGGAATATGAGACAGCATCATGGCAAAATGTTTTATTTCAGAAAATAAATTATATGTGAATAGCAGTGGATTAAAATAAGAACAAAAAACATTGAGTTCTGACTTAACATGTTTTATTTTAAATACAATTTTGAATTAATTTTAACTTCATAGACTGGTACCATTTCAGGAAATATTTTTAGAAAGAAAAAGCATAGGAAATTTACCTACAACAGAGCTACCTAACAAAATGGTAGCTCTGTTTTTATGGATGAATAATAGCATATTTTTTCCTGTTACAGTAATTGTACTGTTCTACATTATTTGTCTGAAGCTGGAAAACAGAAAAGAAAGCCACAGACAGTTCTAACAAAAATGAATCACATTCATCAGATTATTGTGTTTTTCAGCGAACGGGTATCACAAAATGTTAAAGAGAAACTTATCTTTGGAGCAGTTTCCTAACAGGATGCCAGGTGCTGTTAGTAAATACGATATTAGCTGAATATCAGCTGTTACTCATTATTGCTCCTGTTGTCTGGATTAGCGGATCTTGTATTATTACAGTTAAAAATAAAAAAATAAAAAATCCAGTAGGATGAAGGAGAGAGAATTGAAGGGAAAAAAGTAAAAGCTCATGGGTTGAGATAGATAGTTTAATAGGACAGAAAAGGAATGGAAAATAATAATAGTAAAAGAATACGTAAAGCAAGCAATGCACAATGCAATTACTTCCCTCTCACTGACTGTTGCCCAGCCCATCACCAAGCAGTTCCCAACCAGCCCTGCCCCTCCCCATATTAATAGTTCAGCATGACATCACATGGTATGGAACATACTTTTGGTCAGTCTGGGTCAGCTGACCTAGTTCTATCCCCTCCCAGCTTCTGGTGCATCCGCAGCCTGCTTACTGGTAGGGCAGCACAAGAAGCAGAAAAGTCCTTGACTCTATGCAAACACTGCAACAACTAAAACCATCAGCATATTATCACTACTATTTTCATCAAAAATCTAAAACAAAGCATTCTGTGAGCCTCTATGAAATAAATCAACTCTGTCCCAGCCAAAATCATAACAATAGACTACTGAAGAGTACTGAGATGTATCATTTTAGCTAAGTATACTTCACTATTTCTCACATTTGTTCACGCCCTACTTAATCATACCTATTCATTATAGATCTGTTCATACTCTTTCCTTTGTGATGACTCATGGTAAGAGTAGCGACAAACATCTATGGAGTCATTGCAACAAGATCTGGATTCTTGAATAATTATTTTATTATTTCACACCATGAAATATGTGCCAAAAAGAAATGGCCTTAACCAGTGAATGGTATTTCTAGAGAAATAATAACAACTCAAGGAAGACGGGGATTTCTTTTCCAAGAGAGTCATCGTAATCAAACTATGAACTACCACAGGTGAAGCTGTGTTTGTTGCCAACAGTTCTTCATCACCTGAAGCAAATTTTTTGATCCTGTAATCCTCTTCCCAGAGTTTCATCTGTCTGTGATCCAAAATATAGTTTGGACACAGCACAGCTTTGTAACCTTAGCTTAGACTTCTGAAAAGACTAAGATGAGAAAAATCAGAGAGAAAGTATACAAGCTAGAACTGTGCAAAATAACAGAAGTAAAAATGCAGTAGAGATGAGATAATTTAGATAGCAATAATAAATATTTAAATTCTAATAATGATTAGCAGCTCAAGGATTCAAAATCAATACTGGCTTGAAAAATGTTAAAATTCTGGAGTCAGAATAAAGTCAGAATAAGAGACCCTCACTGACAAAATCGATAAGCCTATTTGACCCCCTTCGTTGGCTGCATGACTAAAAAAGACTGCAATATCATTGCAGAGCAATAAAAATTTTAACATTTAAGCTAATGGCTTGTTAGTCCTGTTTCTCCCATATGGATATTAGATAATAAAGAAATACTGCATAGTTTTACCAACTTATAGTTTTACCTCTTTATGGCATCTGTTTGGGTAAAATTGATTGAAATGGAGTGACATAGAAAAGGAAGTTGACATAAAGATAAAATCTCTGCTTTTGTTAATGTGATGGTGACTTAACATGGTCACTGATCAAGCTAAAGAAAGATATTTGTGGCTAATCGATGGATTGCCCAGTTTACTGTTACAACACAGCTCTGTTTCTCTTGATACGGATGGTTTGTGTGCTCAGAAAAAAAAAAAAAAAAATTTTGGTGTACTTATGTCACAGAAAATATTTGGTTTTAATTCCACTGGGCTAGTACTTGCATAAATGCTGATATGATTCTATTGGCTTCTAGGAAAAGGCTTACTACAAGAGAATAGAATGTAGAAATAAACCGAAACTTGAACTTGCCAGTTTATAAAAAAACATGCATTCCACTAATTTGCTACAAGGATATATTTTACTTGCATTCTGTACAGCTGTATTAGTATTGTTTCTTTATGAAACATTGTATGTTATATTTCTGTTTTGGGGTTCATATAGACTTTTTCCTCTTTCATGTTTTATTTCACTGAAGTTTTAATGAGTACATGATAACTTTGGTATAAATTAAAGAAGAAAACAAACAGGTTGTTACAAATGAGGAAGAAAGCCAACATGTTCACTTATAGCAATAAACAGAATGCCACTTTTTATAAAGTAAGACAAATTTTATTTGCTTTTCTTGTCTGAAAAAGACAAAAATTGCTGGGCTCACAGGAAAGCAAGAAACCTTTTACATATTCTATAGCTATGCAAGATAGCATAGCTAGCAAACTTGGGAAAGTGAAAAGAACTTAGAGACTTGATGATTAATCTCTTGAGTGCTGAATGATGTGCCATATACAATGCATCAATGAAATGTACTTCTCTAGTACAGCCTGACATACCTGGTGTACTTTGACATTTCCTTCAAATGCGTGGACATTTATTTGAAAACTATTGCTGGAGGTAGAACTGTAACTTTCAGATGTAGATTGGTGATGGGTGGGACTTAGAAAGTTTGGAATTCGTATTTGATTGAGATGAGCATCTACATGTTCACAGACTTAGCTGAAGCTTATTAGAACTACATGAACCCCTCGAGTCTGCAAAATTGGGGCAGAAATCTGAAAAGAGGCTTTCTAGTCAGATTTCTTAGCAGTCTCAGGCTTAGAAGAAAATGCCACAAGAACAGCATTTCACAATATTTTGGCACCTCTGCTTCCAGCCCCAGACATAACATGGCACTGAAAGACCACACAGAAACAACCTCTTTGTATTTAAGAAGGGATGCGATCTTTGGGACTATTTCTTTATTTTTCCACTACTGAAATCATTATCCATTCTTTAGTCAGGCTTTGGAGAAAAAGATACACACGTATTAACATATTTCATGAAGTAAAAAGTAATCATTGTCTTAGTCTTTGGTTAAACTCATCTTTTAGTGTGATGAACAGCTAAAAGCTTTTTCCTGCAATTTTTTCTTTAAAAGAATGTGACAGTGTGAGTTAGTGGGAAGTCATGTTTTTCTCAAACATCCACACCACGGTAAACATTCATGCTAAAATGTCAAGAAGACATTTCATCTTCAATATTTTTTAATGTTCCACTTCAATTGCTAAGTCAAAAACAGGAAACAATGAATATTTCACTCAGCTCTTTTTCACCCAGATCTACTTACTTTTCAATCAAGTCAAAATAATTAAAAACAAAAACAATGGTTTCACATTCAGAAGACTGTAACAACATGATTAAATTTACCTAAGTTTTAGGGATATGGATTACGCACTTCCCATTAAATTGCATGGAAAGAAGAACTTAATTCTGAGCACCACAAGTCACAGCAATTTCCTTCAAATGCCTTCCCAGAGTCTGTATGATTCCTTTATGTACCCAGATGATCTCAGTTCTGCTCTGCATTGGCTCTTGTATACCTCCAAACATATCTCTGTAGTAATTGTTATGAATATTATCATGTAAACCAATAGCATAATATTTATAGAAAATAATTGACTGGTAATAAATTGACTTGTGCTTATTAAAGACACAGAGATCAATTACATAGTATCTTAGATCTCAAGAAAAAAAATCAGTATATTCCATTTCCTTAGAGCTTTTATAAAGAACACTACTAATTGAACCATGCAAAGTTGAAGGCAGGGGAGACAAAAAATAAAATAAAAAATCTGACTTGCAATAACCAGATAAGAAAAAATACTTCAGGAAATATTTGTACTTGATTTATAAATTTTTATATTTAGCAACTAATGACTGTGACTTTATTTATTACAATTTGATATATAAGAATAACAAACACAGTGTCAAGTGAATTGTAAACACCAAAACAAATGAAACAAACAAAAAAGCAAAACCAATCAAATAAATAAAACACAAGAAAACAACATAATTTTATAATGACTTACTTTATACTTCATTTTATGAAACATGGTTACAAATGGCAGCCAAATATCAAGATTTTTCTTGAAGACTGTCATGCAGTTTATCTAAAAGATTGTGTGCTAAATTCACACCCACTGCTTGATAGCATATTCAAGAAATTTATGTTGCTCTCTAGAAACTGATATATGCAGTCGTCTATAACGTGTGTTAAAAAAATAATAATGATAAAGCTCACAAAGACATTTGAAAAAAGATGAATATGTTCTTTTAATAAGTAGTAAGAAGCCAGTTGCATGTGAGAAAATCTTAATAGTGTACAACAAAGGAAAAACAATTAAAAAGAATTTATCTTACTTATACAAGTAAAGTAACATGGTATTTCCAAATAAAGATGAAACACAGAAAACATTGACAAAACAGCAAATTTATTTTGACAAAAGCAGTTTTTAATTCATTTTCTAAATATATATGTTTATTTATATACAGAGATATTCTCTATTCTATATATATTCCTCATTTATATAGATGGATGTAATTACACACATAACTCTTCTACTGTAGCAGAAAGCAAACTGTATATATAATCAGCATATTTTACTAAATGAAGCTTACCTTTCTTTCTTTGGACTTAGATGTAGAATGATACATAATGAAAAGGAAGAAAAAAGTCACTCTATCTTAGACTGACCCCAATGACTCTATGTTGAACACTGAGAAGAAATATAGATATTTTTTCCTAGTGAAAATCCTTTGTTATACTTTATGATCAGGAAAATAAAATTTATTAAAGTTCCATGTTTTCCTCTCTTTCTTTCTTTCTTTCTTTCTTTCTCTCTCTCTCTCTTTCTCTCTCTCTTTCTCTCTTTCTCTTTCTCTTTCTCTCTTTCTTTCTCTCTTTCTCTCTTTCTCTCTTTTTCTTTCTTTCACTTTTTCACTCTTTCTTTCTCTCACTTTTTCACTCTTTCTCTCACTTTCACTCTTTCTTTCACTCTTTCACTCTGTTTCTTTCTCTCTCTCTCTCTTTCTGTCTTTCTTTCACTCAAACTACTTATGATATTGATTTGGAAATAACATTTTTCTCACCAAGTGAAAACTATGAAATGGATGAAATTAAAAAAAAAGCATCCTGCAACTCTTTTATTAAAGAATAGTCATTAAATGCTCTCTCAGGCCATTCTGGTCTGGTCAGTCCATACAAAATCTTTACAATTAATCCAAAAGTATTTTCAGCTAGAAAAGCTTGACAAAAATTTAATATGTCATTAAAAAGTGATACTTAGTTTAAGAGGATAAGGAAAACCAACCAATGTATCTATCACCAAATATATTTTTTTAAATAATTAAATCACAATAGAGAAACAAACAAACATGAGACTCTTAAAATATTCTGTATTTATTTTAGCAAGACTGTAGTAGGTATGTGCAAAGTTCTTTGTGAATTCAAATCTGAATTTCTTTGATCCATTTAAGTGTTCCCCAGTGGGAACCCATCTGGAGGCGATCAAATACAGTTCTATACTTAAGTTAGGGACAATTTTGATCATGTTGCTCAGTTTGTTTTCCAGTCTGAGTACCTCCAAGAAAGGAGATTTCATAGGGATATTTCATAGCCTGTCTGGTCAACAGGTTTCTTTTGACTGCATGCATTGTGATTTTTCCTACTATTACCTAACTGGAATTTCCCTTGTTCCAGCTTGAATCCATTGTGTTTCCTATGGTCACTGTGCACTTCTGAGAAGATTCTGACTCTGTCTTCTCTGTAATGTCTGTTGACAAAGCTGAAAACAGTAAAGCATCTGCATTTCCCAGAGATGTCATGTTGCTTTATTTAGGCAAACAAAATGACCTGAATCTATCCTAGAAGTGTATAATTCATATGAATCAAGACCGTGTGATATATATATGTCACTGACTGTACTGCACTGTTTATAGTGAGTCTAGAAAAGAAACTTGTGTGTAGTAGCAACACTGTAAAGCAGCAATGCTCATGAGAAGTTGTGGAATACTTGAGAATTTACAAGTAGAAAACAGACAGAGAAACGGAGGAAACCATTTTTGGAACAAAATAGGAACAGAACCTTTCACTTAAACTGACAAAGCCAACTCTTCATGTGGACTGCTCCTCGGGTTCTTCAGAAATGGGTGATTAGTCAGAAATTTTCACTGCAAACAACAATTTCATTGGACGTGGCATCCAAAATGAAGTATAAATTGACTTATTTCAGGTTATTTATGCCAAGTTTGTCAAACTTTTCATGCCAAAGTTCAGTTATCTTACATCACCATCTACCACTGTAGGCAAATGGAAAAACTGAAGGTGCAGGTAAAGTTACTGTTTCAGTTAAAGAAAGCTACCAAAACAAACAAACAAACAAACAAACAAACAAACAAAACAGCAAATAGTGTGTGACAAGAAATTCTTGAATCAATCTTACATAGTGTATCAGTTGGAGTATGATACAATTCCTGATGTCAAAAGTCAGAGATGCACTGATGCCAGTTGCCTCAGCATTACTAGAGATGTCAGGTTTAGAAGGAAAAAGAGACAAGTGTGCAAAGTCCAAAGACTGGGTAAAGGTCCAGTGGTAAAAGACCAGTCAGGTCTTCCCACTCACAAATTATTACTTTGACGTTAACTATTTCATTGGGAGCAAGTTACTCGTATCAGTCAGATAAATCCCAATTTCATAATGCTACACTGGTAAGACTTCTATCTCATTGTTGCCCCAAACATTTGCTAACAAACAACATTGCTAACAAACATTGTTAGCAATGTGCATTGCTAACAAACAACAAAATTCTGAATTTAGTGAAAGTTAATGACTGTCAAACAGACAAACATCACAATGGGATCTTAAAACACTATCGCAGCCTTTGTAAGAGACCAAACTGTAAGACAGACTCCTGACTTAACCCTAAAGATTTTATTATTTTTTTTTATTATTTTTAAAGACGCAATAACAAATAACTTCCCCACAGGGACATTACATTACATTGCGATTACAGAGTCATATAGCTACATGTAGTGTAGTTAGAGAACTACATTTCCAGCTGGTAGCTGCTGGGAGAGATGATTACACTGACAATAAAAAAGTCAAAACATTTTCAGTTTTTTGAATCCTTTCTTTTATATCTTTGACACACACACATACAATGTGAAAAAAAAAAAAAGTTATTTAAAAAAACAACATAATATACAACAGGTGTAAGAATAAAATAACACTCAGGTGACAGTGTAAATTAGTACATAATTACCAATACTTTAGTAATACCATATGTTAATAGATGAAGACTTGTAGACTTGATACCTGTAAGTTATCTTGTGAGACAAGAGGAGGGGAAGAGTAAAGAAAAGATGTGTGAAACATTAAAACAAACAAACAAAACACAATATGATAACACATGCTAGCATGAATATTGAAAAGAAAAAAAATAATAATAATTATAGTTCTAAAAAATGTTTATAAAACCTTATCACTGGCTTATCTAAGACCAGACAACAGATTTTTTATTGTCAGGGAAAAAAAGAAAGAAAAGAAAAAAAAAAGAGAGAGAGAGAAAGGAGTAATGCAATACATTTCAATTTTCATGCAGTCTCAAACAAAGCCATTTAAAATAGGCTGTTAAGAAAGGTAAATGAGTCAAACGCTTGCCATAGATTAGAAATTATCTTACAGAAAACTGGACTATATGTGGCCAATTTTCTCTGCCAAAAATCTCACAGTGATGTGCCTCAATGATCTGTTTTAATTGTGTATTTTTAACGTACTAATGGTAATACTCAAAATATTCAAAAAAAGGATTGCCCATTTAAAATATGACTCAAAACACTTCATTTTAAAAAATACTCAATTACTCTCAGTAATTGTATAAGGTGTATTTGGCTTATGTGGCAAGGTTTGGTAGTGGTGGGGCAGCAGGGGTGGCATCTGTTAGCAGAGCCCAGCGGCTGCCCCATGTCAGATCAGAGCCAGCTCCAGCCAGCTCCAAAAAGGGACCCACTGCTGGCCAGAGCCAAGCCAATAAGTGATGTTGGTTGTGCCTCTGTGGGAGCAGATTTAAGAAAGAGGAAAAACACTGCACAATAGAAGAGTTAGAAGTGAGAAAATATATAGTAAAACAGCCCTGCAGACCCCAAGGTCTGCAGGAGGGCAGGAGGTACTCCAGGAACGCAGCAGGAGTTCCCCAGCAGCCTGTGGAGAGGCCCCTGGTGGAGCAGGCTGTCCCTCTGCAGCACTTGGGTCCCACATGGAGCAGATCTCCACGCTGCAGCCCGTGGAGGAGCCCCCGGTGGAGCAGGTGGATGTGGCCTGGAGGAGGCTGCGGCCCGTGGAGAGCCCCCGCAGGAGCAGGCCCCGGGCCGGAGCTGCAGCCCGTGGAGAGGAGCCCACGCAGGAGCAGGGGGTCTGGGGGGAGCTGCCGCCCGTGGGGGACCCGTGCTGGAGCAGTTTGCTCCTGGGGGATGGATGGACCCCATGGTACGGAGCCATGTGGGAGAAGTTCTTGAAGGGCTACTGCCTGGGGGAAGCCCACGCAGGATCAGTTCAGGAAGAACTGTATCCTGTGGGAGGTACCTCACATGGAGCAGGGGCAGAGAGTGACCCTGAAGGGGCGGCGGAGATTGTTTTATGGACTCCCATTCACTGTTTGCATGCACCAATTAGGGGGAGGAGGACGTAGAAGAGGGTGATGTGGGGAGGAAGATTTGTTTAGTTTGCTTTTTAGTTCTCACTGCTCCAGTCTGTTAGTGGTTGGCTATAAATTACATTAATCTCCTTTATGCTGAGTCTGTTTTTCCCATAACAGTAATTGGTGAGTGATCTCCCTGTCCATCCCTCAGCCCCCCTGACTTTTTTTTTTTTTTTTCATTGAATTTTCTACCCCTGTCCTTTTGAGTAGGGGAAATGAGAGTGTGGTGTAGTGGAGCTCAGTATTCTATCAGTGTGAAAACATCACATAAGGGAATACGTCATTGGTAGTTGTGAACACACAGCATTATCCAAGTGCAAGGATATTCAAGGATTCTAAGGGCATAATTCAGCATTAAAGAGGTTAATATTTTTATCTTGGTCTATGATATTTATTATTTTGTTAATAAAATATAACTATCAGAACCTTTGAAACACAAAACTTGCTACATGTAAATAATTATTAATAATAATAATAATAGTAATAATAATAATAATGAGAGGTGGAGCACTATTGCAAGCGAGTCCAGGGTCATGGAAATCTTTACTAATTATAAAACAAAGGGTTTTCATTGCAGTTATCAATAAGTGGGAACAATGATCTGACTATCAGAAATGTAATAAAATATCAAAATTTCATACATAAAATATAGTAAAATTATATAATAAACATTTTTATAATTATTTCATATTATTGGAAATATGAAAGTGTTAAAATATCCATAAGTTTTGACATTGTGTTACTATTGTTTAAGAGAAGTCTTAGATTTACTGGGCTTGTGCAGAGAAGGTTGAGTGTCTGCCATGTACATTAAAAATTATTCTCTGTGACAGGCACAACGTTAAAAAAAAAACTCAGGTGTACTGAGTCTGCTCAAATGTCCATCAAGAAATCTTGCTAAGCCTGTAGTTAGATTTCAATTTAGATATAATTCCATTGGATAGCCCTTTCCTCAAGACAGATCTTTAACACTGGAGAAACCCATGCCTTTGCCCTTTATCATATATGAAACTGACATTTTTTTCACTAATGTCTTTGCTCACAATGCATTAGTTTTGATATTTAAAAGTGTTTAAATAAGTGAACTGGTTCAGAATCATAGAAGCAGAGCTTTTAGAACTACTTACTAATATCTATTGTCTTTATTCAGGTATTTATGACTGACATATGCAATTATATAAATATAATATAATATAACACAGATAGATGAACATTTCAGTTATAGATGAGGATTTGTTTTGGAGTCAAGCAGAGAAGGCATCCAAAGATGGCTTTTGCCCTGATCAAAACTACAGTACCAGTATGGACAAAGTCCTCATGTCTGGAATAGACCTACACAGGCTCCTCAGAGGAGCCTGTGGTGTGCTATTAATTCAGAAGCTAGCCAGCAACAGACAGAGACAAGTGACCAGTCCATGTCTT
This sequence comes from Anser brachyrhynchus, assembly GCF_964034855.1. NCBI lineage: Eukaryota > Metazoa > Chordata > Aves > Anseriformes > Anatidae > Anser > Anser brachyrhynchus. Next base: position 177,837,724 of record NC_137694.1, on the reverse strand, counting down.
CCATTTCATACCAAATCATCCATTAAAGGCTACAGATGGAGGGTACTCTGCTCAGTATTTATATAAAGTACAGCATTTGTCTATGTCCACTCCGCTACTCTCTGCCAACTTCAGATAAGAAAAATATGGTCATGACATGTCACCTTATAACAAGGCAATGCTACCTAATGAATATCTCCAAAAGGATGAAGTGGCAGTCAGGAAAATAAAATGATTCTGAAATATTGTTCTACAGAAAGATTGGTTTCAACTTTCTATAAGGCTGTATAGACCACGTTCATCCAAATAGTATGGAAACATAATTTTTGACTCATCTCTACACCTCTTTAAGCTTGTTTGTGTTTGTGAACATGCCTGATTTTACCTTCATGTTACCAATAAACTGTATTCTTTTTTTCCACATTGATTCTGGCCACTTTAAGTTATGTCTTTACTACCTTATAACTCAGTTACTGGAATTTGCTCGACTGAAGCTGAATGTGAAGACAATGCAGCAGGTTCAAGACTCAGAATGCAACTGTCCATATACACTCCAAAGACAGAATAGAATGCAAATGAAAGAGAAGAACAGAAATAAAAGAATAAGAAATAAGAACAGAAATAAAATAATACATTAAAATAATAGGAAATGTGTATTATTTCTCAGATAATATGTTTTTTCCTCAATTGGCAATTGATTTCCCAACTGAAATTATTTACTATGTAAGCAAGTGGATGTAAAATAAAATTCCCATACTAATTCAGAAGACAATATAATTTATCTTAGAGTACATATTGTTACATTTTTCATCCGTCCAAGTTAACCACATACGTTTTTATAAGGAACAAGAACAGAAATAAAATAATACATTAAAATAGTAGAAAGTGTGTATTATTTCTCAGATAATATATTTTTTCCTCAATTGGCAATTGATTTCCCAACTGAAATTATTTACTATATAAGCAAGTGGATGTAAAATAAAATTCCCATACTAATTCAGAAGACAATATAATTTATCTTAGAGTACATACAGTTACATTTTTCATCCGTCCAAGTTAACCACATACGTTTTTATAAGGAACATTTGTTAAATACATGCATGCGCATAGTATAGTATGGTATAATAAAGTATATGTATTTGTCATGAACTAGTGAAATCCCATGTAGTACATGTTTATAAGCATGTTTATATGGAAAAGCTGTATAGCTTGACTCAGAGTTTCATACTTATCCTAAAGGATAAAACAGCTGTTCTCAGAACCCTTAGGTTTTTCGATTAACTGTGTATTCTTTCCCTCTTTGGTATATTTTGAAATATATTGTGTATGATTTGTATCAAAACCTTAGGCCTTATATTGATTTTATTCAAGGATTATGGTTCATCCAACTTCAAAGTTGCTATCTTGGGATCTCTAAAATTTCTGAAATATCTTGCCAAGTTCTGAAAAAAAAAGCAGCATAATCCCAGATCAGACACAGTCTTGTGCATACGGCTCTGCAAAGAAATTGAATGGTCGCAGAATGCTAGTAATTTAACCAAGTCTCAGAATAAACATTTCTGAAAATAATAATTGCTTATAGCAAAACAGTTTGTTAAATAGAAAAGCATTTTTTGTTGTTGCTTTGTTCAATTTTTATCTTTCTTTGCCTTTCTCTTTTCTGCTCCTAAGCTTGGACATGTTGTTTCCATGTTTAAACAGATGGCTAATAAGAGCTTATGCAACTCAAACATCTCACCTAACCATTAATCTTCATTTCAGAGCAAGTGCTGCACGTTAGTTGACACAATTCTGTAGAGATGTGAAAGTCCCAGATACTTCCCCTTTAACTTTCAAAGTTTGCCTTTAGTTTATCCCATTGCAGCTTTACTTTTCAAAAGAAATTAGAAAGTTGAAGGTGGAGGGAGGGGAAGGACAGTGGAGGAAGAGTAGCTGGAACTCAAGTGGAAAATCCCAATGTGCTAAAATTGATTCTGAATCTTATTTTGTTATGATGTATCCAAAACCTCTCTTATTTATTTCTTTTTATTTCAACTACAGTGAAGTACCTGGTAGGAAGAATACTACCTACAAGTTCTGATAAATCTTTGCAGCTTTGGAACAGTAATGACAACAACAAAAAGCCTTCCGACATGCATTTTTCCACTATAAATATGTACTTTGAAGTCAGTATGGCATTTGGGTAACATAGTAATATTTTATGTTTACCTGTTATGGGCATCAGATTAGAAAGGAAGAGATTACAGGAAAAGCCTAAAACTAAAATCTGAGCAAAAGAATAACCTTTGCTTCCCTGAAAGAGGCATATTTCACATATCCTTGTCTGTAGTTTTCTATACTGAAAAGAAAGATGTTTGTGAAATTACAGACAGCATTTCCTGTTTGTTTGTTTTGTTGTTGTTGTTTTTCTTTCCTTTTTTTTTTTTTTAATTGTTAGGTCTCCAGTAGGACTGTCCTGCTAAGTAGGATTTGGCCAATTATTTTTTTCTTAAATTCTTGCTTCATTATTACTTTACTAGAGTGTTAGCTTTTTTTTTTTCTTTTTTTCTTTTTCTTCTATTAATTAATTTCCTTCTCTACAACAAATGGAATAGGTACTTCAGAGTTCATGTTTGTGCAACCTCAGCTCAAGGCTCATTAACTAACAGATCACTAATAATGCCTTTTTTTCCCTTCATTTATCGTTATGTAGGGCATCTTCAAATCTTAGTGTGATACACAGAAAGCAAAAACATGGTTTACCATCACAGATTAGCAATTCACAGAAGATTAAACAGATCTACAGAACCCTGCAGCTATATAGCTATCATATGAAAGCAACAAGAAAAGAGCTATAACAAAGACTTTCTGTATTTGGATAATCCAAAAATTCAAAGTCTGATTTTGAGATTATTAAATGTTAATACAGGAGAAATAGATCTTCCAGCCATTCAGTGTTTCATCTCATGGCTGTGCTTCAGCTTTCAGCTTTCATCAAAAAGGGAATGTGACACTCAGAATACAAAGTTACACATGATTCAATTCGTGGTCCTGTTTGTACTGTTCTGAAGGAATAATAGGTTCACATCTTTTGTTATAGATTTCCCAGAAGTCCCTCTTCAACTGCTTTGCCACAGTCGACAGCGTAGAAGAATGTATTCTAGCTGTCCCTTGATAATGTCGTCCATAGGGATAATATTGAAGAAATCAAAGGGCTCTTCTGACTTTGATCTGACCCAGAGCTAGAAAATGAAAACAAACCCCCAAAATTATGCATTGCCAGGTTTTTATATATTTCTTCTTCTTCTTTCTGGGATACTTTCTGTAGATATATTTTTGCTTTAGAGAGTGAAAGCAGGCAGTTATGCAGGTGGAATACTCAATTTGATAGCAGATCTTCCAAAACTGGGAGAAGTCAGTCCAGTCTCTTGAGTATTTGCTTATTTCTACTAGTATCTTCTTACATCTTATACAAGTACTGGTGAAAGTTAACCAAACCCCCTGTTTCTAGAATAACATTGTCTAAAAGTTAATCAAACATAAGGCTAGTTTAGCTTGAAGTCCTTAAGAACTCATGGAATCAGAACCCAAACAGAAATATATATATGTATATATATGTACATACACATACATGTTTTTGTTTCTTGGTTTTATTTCATTACTTTTTTCATGGAATATTTATTACTGTAGTGTGATTTCAGCTTGTTGACAAATGCAACAGTAAAGAAAATACGCTCAAATACATATATTTATAGGCAGGTGGCTTTTTAAAATTTGAAAGATATAAGCTTGATGATCTCCAGAAAGCATATTTAATAGTAGCATATAGGTAGAAATACTGCCTCATGCCACCGTATAGACTAGAAAATTTTAAATATTAACATATTATAGCTTCAAAATGTAGACAGGTTACCATTAATGCAAAACATTAGTTTTGCATAGTACTTAATATAAACCTCAGTGTGTAAATTTCTCTATTAAACTTTATGTGCATGTTAGTGGAGGTGTGGTGCTTTTCATAAAGAAGTATTATTTGTTTCCTATTAGATTCCATTCAGAAAGCACTGTGGGTTTAGTACATTTCTCTGATTCCCATTCCCAGATTTATGCTCCCATCCATGCATTTAATTTGAAGTGATTTGTAACGCACAGCCTGAAGATCTAAATGCACTACATTTGCAAAATTGTTGTATTGTGACAAACCAGCTATCAGAGATAGGTAAATTAATTCCCCCTATTTTGTTGATATTGTTTTAATATCTGCTATGGAACTTAACTCTAACATATTACAAGACTGCTTGTCTAAAAATCTACTTCTATTAGTAACATTGCATTGTTCTACTTTATAAAAATGTGATTCAAGACATTTTTGGCTTTGATCACATTTTCCAGTTTCTTTTCAAATTAAACTTAAAAATCAGTAAGTAAATAGCCTGAGTAAAGATGAATCCTACGCATTTTGTTAACCTAATTATTTTTGTTTAATTATGCAAGTTTCTTGCATACTCATTCCTATGCTTGTAGTCTTTCAAGTTATCAAGGGACCTGAACTAGCATTTCCTGAAGCAAGATGGGTGTCTACCATTGCTGTAAAATACAGAGACACTTCAAAGATCAGCCACTGTGTGGATAAGAATAAGTAGATCCTCTCTCATTGGAAGACTGATGAGTAAAAATGTATTTAATGTAATTCTATGAATAGCTGTCTTTTAGCAAAATCTAATTAGTTAATTTGGTCACTTATGTAAGTGATGGCTAATTATCTTTGTTTATGGGTATTCGATGGAAACAAAAACTATACTGCTGGACCAACTTTCTGTTGTTTTTTGTTGTTGTTGGTGGTGGTGGTGGTAGTGGTGTTTTGTTTTGTTTTGTTTTGTTTGTTTGTTTGTTTTTTCCTGGGAGAATCCAACATCCCAGACTGCAGAGACTAGACACTTGTTGAACTTCAGTGCCAAGGAGGTAACTAATTTATACTCTTTTTTTTTAAAAAAAAAAAAAAATCTAAACTGTGGATCTTTACTAAAATTGCTTGCTAACAGTAGTAGTGACATATGAATGTGCATTTTAAGGTACATTTGTAAGAGTATGTACATGTAAGTGTATATATATATACATATGTATGTATATATACATTGCTGGAGAAGAAGTTTTTTGGAATAGTTTTCTTTTTCCAGACCTGCACAAAGTAAATGTAAATCCTTCCGTTTCTTATAATTAAAACATTCTATTTGGATCCTGGCAAGAAAAGATTGAAGTTAGCTCCCAACAAGGGCTAATTCTGACACATACTCAGTGGTATCAACAGACTATTTATAAATTTATTAAACAGTAAAGCCATGAGATGTGATAAAGGTGTAGATACTTACAATGTACTGGAAAGTATAGAATCACCATTTTTCAGGGAAATACAAATATCCCTCAACAGGCTATGTAAGGCTTTATATATTGTTATTATATGACTTTCATCTTCCAGTAGGATGTTCTCAATAACCAGGATAATATATATGTGCATCCAGACTACATATATATAGTCTAGAATGAGAGTTTTTGCAGCAATATATTATTTTGTTCTTTCTTTTGATGTTTCTAGTAAACAAGTTTCTGATCTCTTGTTGCAACAAATATTACATACCAAAACAAACAAAACCAACAACAACCACAACAACAACAACAAACATATAAAAAAATATATAAATAAAATGTTTTTCAGTAGGTAGGGTTTTTTGTTTGTTTTTCTACTAAGTCCCTTTGGAAGACTATCTGGAGATACAGACAGTGCTTAAGTAAACAAATACAACTCTTTATTAAATATTATATTCTAAAAACTGAACTGCTTTTATATTTTTTCCCAATCAATAATAACAAGTCGTTCAGTTGTTATTAGTGTTCTCCATCTTCCATCAGAATTTTAGTTGTATCATTCTTTTATCCTAGTATCTATCTGTCTATTTATTTGGGGTACTATCAATATTAAATTGAAATATTAATTTATATATTTATTGAAAAACCTTTTTGAGAAATATTCCTTTTATGAGGATTTTTTTCAGATTGAAGAATGTCAGTTCAGATTAAAAAATCAGTGCCAAGAAGGGAGTAGGAAATTCACCTACTCATTTATTTAAGGACTCTTTCCTATTCATTTTTCGACGTATACTTTTAAACATTCATCTAAATTACGTCACTTTGAAAGACAAATTTGTAGGCCCAGGTTGTACCATATTGATTTTTAATTCTGGCTCCCCTATAGAATGAGCAGAGTTGTCACAGAAGACATGCGAACTGGAGTCTACAACACGCTTGATAGATCTGCTAACCCCCAGACTGTTTTAGGCTGACATTACCTGTCCACTGTTCTTGAAATTTGCATTTCAGAACTAATAGTTTCCAAATTTACTTAGCTTATGTAGAATAGGAAGCAATCTACTCCATATAATGTGAATACTGATAAATAAAATACATATTTGCATGTACGAATGTTTCTAAAATGTTTGTGTACATAATAAGACTACAGTAACAAGCACCACTCAGTTCTAAATTGAGACCATCTATTCTGAATGATCTTATCCTCTGCTGCATTATAGTAATATTGATGTGATCAACAGATTTAGTTTGACAGGGAACCATATGATAGTTCTGTTTTTGTGACAAATCCTAGAAAAGGTCTTGATTTTCATGATCTAACACAGATCTGTAACATGCTTCCCTAACACTCCCATATCATGGATCATATATGTTATACTGCAACTAATGCAGATAAGCTAATTTAACTAAGAGACTGTGATGAGAACAACTTAATTGTGATGAAAAATTCTTGGGGACAGGATATCTTATGGATGAAATTTCTGTGTGGGGTGGACTTTCCTAATGGTTTGATGTTATTGCTCTTTTTTTTGCATTTTTTGTTGTTTGTTTTCTGACTTTTTCATGTACCCATGCGCCTGATTAGACTATTAACAGTAAACTAGATTCTGAGCAGCAAAGCTTTCATGGTAGAGGTTTGTGTGTAGGTAGCTGTATATGGATATGCTTAATTAATACAATTATGATCACAGTGTTAGTATCCAAAAAATACCAAGAGGATCTACAACTTCTCCATCTCTCTCAATACTTTTTTTCCAATCTTCACTCCAAAATGCTCTGAATTTTGGAAACCTTTCAAACTGCTGCTTAAAATTAAAGTGAATTACAAAACATGGAGATTTTAATCAGAGTAAATTTAAAGGGTGTCTTTTAAATCTTTCCTCTGTTCCTACTGCAAAGCATAGAAATTGTCTCAGAGCATATTTCTCACAAGTCTGGGGACTGCTGTTTCAAAACCACTGGCCTTGTGTTAGTTAATGTTTTTAGTTTTCTTGTGGACAAACACTCTCAGCATAAACACCATTACAATTGGCAATCTTGATGACTGCCTCAGCAGGACAGCTAGAGAGTTAATGGACATGAAAGCTGAAATGGTTTGAGATGCACAGCTCTATCCCGTTGGTAGAACATTTCTGTTTTTTCAAAGTCCTACAGATAGAATTTTTTATATTAGTTACAGGAAGGCTCTTGTTTCTTGGTTATGTCTTAACCAAGAAAAATTAGTGTAAGGACAGGAAATGAGTTTTCTGGCTACAGTTTTTCTGTGGTAAATGATATATTACTAATGTAATTGTTAAACCCTAAAGTTTTGGAATGATGGCCTACAGCATACAACACAATTTGGATAAGAAAACTATCAACTCCTTTTATATATCACAAATCTCACACTGTCAGAAGTTAAAAAGCAGTCATAAAATGTAGCATAAACAAAGAATATTTTAGAAATAAGCAATCTGATGTAGTTTTCCATGTCACAGTAGGTCTGAACAAAACCCTTCTCTGTGCAACCCAAAAGCTTAAAGCAGAAAAACTTGATATGTGTGTGGGGCAGCTAAAGGCAAAACATATAGTGCCTGAGGCAATCAGCAGTATCTCTGAATCCTCTTGAATATTTCTGAAAATACAGTAATTCAAAGTGTGCTATGAAAACTTATATGAACCTCACTCCAATTAAAAGAGGAAATGGTAGTGTTAACCTTCGTTCTGCATGATACTCAGTCGTAATTATATTTGTCACCCAATGGGCACTAGAACTCTTCAAAGCAGTCTCACGCTTCAGAAGAAATATCTAAGAAAAAAAATATATATATATATATATAATCTCAGTTACTTCTACAACAGATGTCAGCTCAGAGAACGTTAGTGAAAAACAAGGCCCTGAGCATTGCTCTTCTTTGTCACAGCACAATACCAAAGCTAATCAGGAAGCTGATAAGTGGATGTGTGGTTTTCTGTTGTCTGACTAAGGTTGGCCACTGAAATCACTTCTAAAAATGAACAGGATCCTAAATAACAGAAAGTTTGTGTTCCTTTCCTTCCCTTCCCTTTCCTTTCCTTTTTTTTCCCTTTTCCTTTCCTTTCTTCTCCTCTTCCCTTTCCTTTCCCTTCCTCTTCCTCTTCCCCTTTCCCTCCCTCTCCCTCTTCCCCTTTCCCTCCCTCTCCCTGTCCCCCCTTCCGCCTTTTTGCAGGATAGATCCAGCAAAGAACACAAGGCATTTTAACTTCATGAGTATTACCCTTCCTCTGATTTCCATTTAGATAATCAAAAGATAAAAATAAAAATAGACATGGTCCCAAAAGCACGTGGCAGCATATTATTCATCAGCAACAACATGCAAGTTTTGGCTAACAATAATTATGCATTCAAAACTCTTCCTTCCTCAAAGTGAGCCCCAGAAGACAGTATTCACACGGCACAGCAAGTCAGTTATCTGGCACAGGAGGCAGGTAGGAATACCTGCCTTTCTCCTGAATTGACCACTAACTGCACTGAGGTCCTCCTATTAACCAGTCTGACAGGGAGAGCAGGGTGGACGTGTTCCAGCTGGTAGCAGTTCATTAATTGGATAGTCATTTTTTTCTCATCAGGTCAATTTGGGGATTTGACTAGCTGATTTTTAAGGTCTCTTCCAACCAAAACTATTCTATGAAACACTCCTTCCACAGTCTGCTACCTTGGGTGCTTTCTAGTAAAATTCTGATGCCAAACTGTAGAAAAACTTAAGTGTTTCTAAAGTATCCACAATATAGAGTTAATAACTGCTTTCCTAAGTTCTGTTGAATGTGCTAGGTTTAGACAACTCCAAAATTTATTCTTATTCCATTTTGTTCACTCTATACCCTCCCACCAGCATGCACTAGTATATGGCCCATCTGTCTGCCCAGCACCCATGCCCGGATCCTGGCCCCTCTCACCCACCCCATGGGTGCCCTACTTGCTGGCTGCTCCAGCATGGGGTTTGCCAGCGAATGCACATACACACCCCATGCACTGTACCCTATCAGCAGGTTTGAGGACATACACTGCTCCTGTCCTAGGGGCTGGAGGCTGAATACCCTTACCTGCTCCAGGACCTGATGCTGAGACCCCACTGGCTGCAGCAGCTGTCACCAGAGGCCAGGGCACCCACACCCCAGCCTGACTCCAGCAGCAGACAGTCTTCTCTCACACACACAGGTCCCACCAGGAGCTGGCACTAAGCCCCTGCAGCAGTCACACACACAGGATGGAATGATATTACAGAGAGTTAAGAATGGATTTAATGAGATTTAAGAAGACAGGACATACTGTGGTGATCAGGTGCAGGGCTCAGCCATACAACCATATGGACTGTCCCCATTTTACATGAATGACCACTTATATGCCTCTGTCTGTTTACCCCCTTTGTTCCTCTCCGCTTCCCCATCCTCTGCACATTGCTTCTTCAGCTGGTACAGTCCCACCAAACATCTGGGACCCTCATGTTTTAATCCTCATCAGTTGTAAAGTCCTGGTTTCCCTGCAGTTTCATGATATCCCATCAATTAGTGTGACTGACCAGTTTTGTTTCTGGTTATTGTCTTTGTTAACGCTAGCTGGTCAGCTTTTATGGCTCTGTGTTGTTTTCTCCATCATTTTCCTTTTTCTCCCAACGGAAAAAATAAACATCCTCATACTCCATATTTCGTTACCAATTAGCGCAAAAGACCAGTTTGGTTCTTATCAGGACCTACCTTATTATGTGATAGTCAAATTTGTGCCTTTATGATCTTCTTTATGTCTTCTTTGACCAGATATCCTTAAAGAAGCAGACATTCTCCTTCTACATACACACCTGTACACTGTACAGTTCAGAAAGAAGCCTATAAGCCACCAAGAGGAAGTAGCTATAGTCTCCAAAAACTGACGGAAACATCACTGAAAGTTGTAGTGGGTTTACGTGGCAAGGTTTTGGTAGCAGGGGGCCATAGGGGTGGCTTCTGTGAGAAGAATCTAGAAGCTGCCCCATGTTAGGTAAGGGCCCCGCTGCGTACCAGAGCCAATAAGCGATGTTTTTTGCGCCTCTGTGGGAGCATATTTAAGACAGGGAAAAAAAAAAAAAAATTCTGCACCACACAGCAGCTGGGAGAGTGAGAGGAGTGAGAAACAGCTTTGCAGGCACCAAGGTCAGTGAAGAAGGAGGGGGGAGAGGTGCTCCAGGCACCGGAGCAAAAGTCCCCTGTGGCCTGTGGTGAGGACCATGGTGAAGCAGGCTGTCCCCCTGCAGCCCATGGAGTACCACGGTGGAGCAGGGTTCCACGCTGCAGCCCGTGGAGGAGACCAGAGTGGAGCAGGTGGACCTGCACTGACGAAGGCTGCAGCCTGTGGAAGACCCCTGCCGGAGCAGATTCTGGGCCGGACCTGTAGCCCGTGGAGAGGAGCCCACGCAGGAGCAGGTGACCTGGCAGGAGCTGCTGCCCATGGGGGACCCGTGCTGGAGCAGTTTGTTCCTGAGGGATGGACCCCATGGTACGGACCCATATCTGGAGCAGTTCTTGAAGAGCTGCTGCCTGTGGGAAGCCCACGCTGGATCAGTTCAGTGAGGACTGCATCCCCTGGGAGGGACCTCACGTGGAGCAGGGGCAGAGAGTAACCGTGAAGGAGTGGTGGAGAAGCGCTATAGACTGACCACAACCCCGGTTCCCCCGTTCCCCTGCGCCGCTCAGGGGGAGGAGGTGGAAAAGGGTGGAAGGGGGGGAAGGTGCTTTTGGTTTCTTTTCTTTGTTTCTCGCTTCTCTAGCTTGTTAGTAATAGGCAATAAATCTTACTATCTCCCTATGCTGAGTCTGTTTTGCCCGTCACGGTAATGACTGGGTGATCTCCTCGTCCTTATCTCAACCCTTGAGCCCTTTTCATCGTATTTTCTCCCTGTTTCTCTTAGAGGAGGGGGAGTGAGAGAGTGGTTGTGGTGGAGCTCGGCCGCCCACCTGAGTAAAACCACCACAAAAATAAATTCAAAGTTGTTAACCAAAGAAAAGAAGGAAAACAAAACAAAACATAAACAAGCAAACAAATCTTCATGGTATAACTAGAGAAACGGAAAAAAAATTAAAAGTAACTTCTTACAAACTTACAACTTCTTACTTCTTCTTATGCTGGAAGCATAAACATACTGTATTTGCCTAGCACTTTCAGATAGCTGATTGATAGCATGTCAAAGAATGGTCTTTTATGCTGAGTTCTAAGTTCTGTCCACTCTGTCAGGTCTTAATTGGTGTCACCTCCATTTTTCTGGAAAAAGCAGACACTGTAGTTTTCTGAATCAGAAGCTTGCTATCTTGCTTCTCCATATGTGATGACTGAAATACAGGTAACTGATTCAACAATGATAAAATGTAAATATAACTGTTAATAGATGCTATTCCTTGTATGAGACATTTTTTGAATGGATTATCAGAAGGAAATAACAAATTTGGATTGGAATTCAGTGGTTTCTTTCTTAGTTTTCAGAGCAGCAAAGCAAGACAGAAAAGTTTTATGGTCCAAAATAGGTCTTGCTGTAATCATAAGGATCTTTAGGACTAAATCCCATTGGCACCAATCGATGTCCTGTCAAAGAAAGACAGCAGAATGGAAAAAGTCAGAGTAGGAAGTGGAAGAGCAAAGTTACTGGAAAACTACACAATCCACTGGAACTGTTCAGTTTCCACAGGTGGAAAAGAGGTACCAGCAATTGTTGAATACAATAGATATCAAGATGATAAATGGTGATTAAAAAGAGCATTTAGGAGTATGTGAGAAATAACAATTGCACAGAAAATAGTTTCTTGTGAGTATTTTATATACTGTTTCTTTAATAGAATTGACACTCAAATTAAAAGAACATCTTAAACACACGAGTATATAAAACAACATTTATTGGCATTGTGTACTTAGAGGAGCTGGCATACCTTGTTGAAAAATGTGCCTTTAGTACCTTAAATATCTTTTTGGAGCTTTTCTCCTTTAAAAATAAAACAAAGATCAACCTCCTTTATCTTTCAGCACGGAAACTAAAAGTCTTGCAGCAAAAGAATAAACAGTGTTAAGGGACTGAAGACAAGTATGGATTGCTTCAGTCTTAGTTTAAGTGTACATGAACAAGATACACAAAAACAAATAGCAATTTAAAAACAATTTTACAAATAATTTTGTCAGGAATGAAGAGAAATGCATATGGCATGCATGCAAAATAGACTGTTAAGTGTGATCCCATAGAAAGGATCTTCAGGTCCAAGAGTCAGCCTGTATTTGTGCTTGGGATTGCTCCAACCCAGGTACAGGACCTTGCACTTGGCCTGGGTGAACTTCATGAGGTTTGCACAGGCCCACCTCTCAAGTCCTTCGAGGTCCTTGTGGATGGCATCCCTTCCCTCCAGTGTCAACCGCATCACAAAGCTTGGTGTCATTAGCAAACTTGCTGAGGGTGCACTCAATCACACGCTCCGTTTCACTGACAAAGATGTTAAACAGCACTGGTCCCAGTACTGATCCCTGAGGAACACCACTCATTATTGATCTCTGCTTGGACATTGAGCCATTCACCACGACTCTTTGAGTGAGACCATCCAGTCAGTTCTTTACTCACCGGGTGGTCCATCCATCACATCCATGTCTCTCCAATTTAGAGACAAGGATGGCAAAGTGGACAGTGTCAAATGTTTTGCACAAGCCCAGGTAGATGATATCAGTTGCTATTCCCTTGTCTACCAGTGCTGTAACCCTGCTGTAGAAGGCCACCAGATTTGTCAGGTACAATCTGCCCTTAGTGAAGCCCTGTTGGCTGTCACCAGTCACCACCTTATTTTACATGTTCCTCAGCATAGTTTCCAGGAGGATCTGCTCCATGATCTTGCCAGGCACAGAGGTGTGACTGACTGGCCTGTAGTTCCCCAGGTCTTTTTTTTCCATTTTCAAATACAGGGGTTATGTTTCCTCTCCTCTAGTCAGTGGCAATTTCACTGAACTGCCATGACTTCCATATGATGGAAAGTGGCTTAACAACTACATCCAACAGTTCCCCCAGGACCTGCAGATACATCTCATCATGTGCACCTCTAGATTCCTTAGATGGTCTTGAACTTGATCTTCTCCTACACTGTGTGGTTCTTCATTCCTCCAGTCTCTTCTTTGCCTTCTGGGGCCTGGGCTATGTGGCTTGAGCTCTTGTCTGGGAAGACTGAGACAAAATAGTCATTAAGTACCTTAGCCATCTTTTCCCTCTGGAAAGGGCCCACAGTTTCCCTAGTCTTCCTTTTATCACTGATGTACCTATAGAAGTCTTTCTTGTTGCTCTTGACATCCCTCACCAAATTCAATTCTACACGGCCTTTAGCTTTCCTGACCTGATCCCTGGCTGAAACCCAGAAACCCAATCCAACAAGCGAAAGAATCTTGAAGTTTGGAAACATGTTCTGAAAGATAGTTTTTCACTATGAAAGTTTGAGAAAACTCTACTGTGTATACATGCCATGTGCATTGATTTTCTCAGAGGGTTCCTCTAGGGGCCATTTTTGCCAATACAGCAATTAGAAATGGCATACAATTTTCCAAAGACTAATTCAAGTATCTACCTCAAGACTTAGAGTTTTATAAAAGTATCTAAGATTTCTGCTTAGTTTTGTTTGTTTGCTTGTTTTTCTTTTCTTTGAAAACCAGAACCTTTTCTCTTCCATGTTAGTTCCAGAGCTACCTGTAAGAAAACTTTCTAAAAAAAAAAAACAACAGGATTTCAGGCAAAGTGGAACAATATGAAGAAACTAAACACATGTAACAGTGTTTTATGGGGGAAATATCAATGAAATTTAATAATTGCTAGCATAGTTATTTGGCATTAACTACTGTAGATAGCATTTGCACAATAAATCCCTTTCATTATTGGAGTCTGAATAAATTTCTGTAATAGAATAAACAAACAAATAATAACAAATGAGGAGTGTACAGAGAGGAAAACAAATATAATGCCCTGTGATGCTATTTTTAATCTTATAATATCTAATTTTTATTTTATATTTTTTAATATTGCTGTAACATTCAGGAAATATACAAAAATAATTTAAAGGCTGATGAGATTCTAAAATGTGAATTGTACAAAAATATTCTGCTATGGGAGAATCCATCAGACTGTGCAAGCATATTTAAACTTGCAAGGTGGAAAATAACAATATTCTGTGTAAATCAGTTTACAATCCTTAAATTCATTTTTAATGATAAGATGTAATTGAACTCTATTTTCTTAATTTTACTTGCACTGCTGATGAGCCTCAATGACCATTTCTGGCTTAGATTAGGTTTCCTGTAAAAGATGAGCATCTGAAATTAAGTCAGCAATATCAAATGCTGTAATTTAGGTTTGTTCCATTATTAAAGATATAACAAGGATTACATTACATATTATTATTGCTTTATGTCATGTTATAGAATATTATGATCCATTGGTGTATGAGTAATTTATATCAGGAAAAGACATAGTAATGGTAATGTCTAACTGGAAAGGAGAACAACTTTGGAAATTTTTTGAAGGCCAAAACCGTATAAAGAAAATTTTGACAGCTGGAAAAATGCAAAAGAAATATTCAGGTATATATAACAGTAAACAATTTTCTGCTTTTTCATCATTTTTTGAAAGGGGAACAAAGGAAAATGCTCCCAGACTCAAACCTTGGATTTTTTCTTACTTTACAAAGCATTGTATGGAGGCACAGGATGCAGAACTGAGCTAATAAAATGTTTTAACTGACTACTCAGTTGTGTCCTTCTCTTACACTTTATGAAACGTGCTCTTACCAACAGCCTTCCCTGCCAGGATACTATTAAATCACTGAAAGAAACCACACATACTGGGAAACGAGAGATGGAAGGTAAAGAGAAATTTAAGGTAAAATGAAGGAAAATAAAGATGGATTTTTGAGATGCACATTACCAAGACAACACTTCTTAGAACTGATTCCTGCAATAGAAAAAACAGTCAAAGGATGAACTCTGACAAAGAATATTCCACCATGGAATATTTGGCTTTATAAATGTTGATTGTATTTAGGGATAGAAAGTTAGAAATTATTTTGATAAAAGTTAGCCATGTTAGATATTAAATAATACATCTTTAAGCTGAAAAATATGAATACCTTCATTATCACAAACCCTGAACACAGCTAGAAATACAAGTTTTAGACTCATAGTGATTAAGCTTTTATTTGATAAGAGACTACTTAACCTTAACTGTTTATGGAATTCTTTCTCACCGGAGTTATTCAAAATTAATATAAAGAAAACAGATTACATATATTAATGAGCTACCAGTCTCCAGATCTGTCAGAAGTATGACTAGGAACTAGGAATACCAATTACTATAGACACCTGCCCCAGGGATGAAATGTCAGCATTTAATATAACTGAGCTTAAACAGAATCTAATATTTTAACCTTTCTCATATTTATGCTTACAACAAAAGTTTGAAGAGATATTGGGTAAGACTTGAAGCAGGAAGGGCAGGGGATAAAGCAGTGCCCAGCTGTATATCAAATGGTGTCAACTGGACACACATTTTTGGCCCTTGTATACTATACTGGGCCTGATTTACTAACTAAAATGAGGTATTTATTGGCTTCTTGGACTTGATGTGGTATGCATGTCTTTTTCATGTGGCTATCAGCTCTGATGCAAGTCTTCCTGAAGACCCAGTTCAGGAGTGGCATCAAAAGGCCAGGAGGGGTACCCCAGGTTCAGACAGCTGAGCCAAGTCTATACGTTACAAGTAGAAAACTAAAACTGACTACAGAATGGGACTGAATTTCACTCATTTCCCTTCCTGTCTGTGACAGCTAATAGGAGATTACTGAAGATAAACCCTTCAGAAACATGTCGGCACTTAGGGGGGGTTTCAAGAACTCTATTGTTCCAAAAACATTAATAACCTGGGATTTTTTATTTTTATTTTTTACTGTTCTAACTGAAACACAGATTACACAAAGTAAAATTATATAACAATATACATAGTGTATGTATATTGAGGCATATCGTGAGGTATGCTCGCAGATGGCCATCCCTGGCCTGAAGTTAACCTAATAAATTCAAGCTGAGAAATTGATGGGTTTCGCAGCCACTGGAAGGAGAAAAGTAGCAGGTCAACACCAGCCTAAACTGATAGGAGAATTATTCACTTAGTCTGGAAAAACTATAAAACAAAACTTGTGAGAGAGGACAACTAGAAACTCCCTTTGGTCAAAGAATTTCAAGCAATAACAAGAGAGGGTGCAGGCTCACAGGGATGTCTAAAACCAGTATTACTACATAAGACTATGATACCCAAAAAATCGAGGTCCACAGAGAAAGATTAAAATGCAGATAAATTGTTGCTGTAGGAAGGGGAGCAGGGGGAGGAAAGTATAATGCAAACTATGTAATTGGAACTATTCACTGACCCTCCCACCAGGCAGACCTGCCCCTGATCAAAGCAGTTTGGAGCAGAAAAATGAACCTGTTTTATTAACCATAGTAAAATGTGCCTATCTTGCTTCTCCAGTTGAGGGGTCTGCAATGCTCCCACCCTGATGCTGACACCCTGGAGAAGACAGTGGACAGACTGTCCATAACAGAACACCTATTTCCTTATTTTTATTCTTCTTTTTATTTTTTTATTTATTTTATTTATTTTTATTTATTATTGTTATTATTATTTAGTTATTATTATTATTGTTGTTGTTGTTGTTGTTGTTGTTGTTATTGTTATTATTATTTAGTTTTTAAAGAAAAGGATACATTTGGTAAAATTACTAGATTTGTAAAGACTATTAGTTTAAATATAAGAACTTACAGGTTGCTAAAAGAAATAAAAGTCACATCCAACCATTACACCCCAAAATATCTGGCCAGCATAGCTGAGATTTTGAAACAAATGCTAACCTCTCTGGGTAAGGTAAGTAAGGGATGAGACCTGCTGCTTGAGAGGTTTCATTCAAAGAGAGGAGAAAGTTCACAGGTGCAAATATGTCTGTAACTATGACAACAGTCAGAAGCTCATTTAGGGAAGCAGGAGCTTGGCTACTATCACTGTCTCCAACAAAATTAGTCTCAAAGCTGCGTGAAGAGCTGTTTTTGTTTTGTTTGTTTGTTTGTTTTTGTTTTGTTTTGTTTAAATGTATTTATTGCATATCCAAAAGTATTTCAAGCCAATTCAAAGCAAAAATTAATCAAAATTTCAGCAAAAAGACTAGATAAAAATGCTTTAGGTATTTTTTTTCCTGCATCAAAGGAAACATGTTCTCTTGATCTTCACCATTTAAATGTTTTTGAAAATAAACAAGATCAAAATAAGGCACATTCACAAAAAAAAAAAATATCTTTTTTTTCCCTTTTGTTTTCCTGTTATAAATAAATCTTTATGCATTTTATGAGTCAGTTTGTATTTTGCAAAATATACATTTTTCAGAGAAAAAGAAAAGTTTGTGTGGGGGAGGTTTTCTTATACTTTTCTTATACTTCCATCCTGAAGTATATTAGTGTATTTGTTGTTCACAGAACTGCAGGAAGAACTTAACCCCCCCCACACCCCCCCCAAATAACTGTTTTCCAGTCATTGCTTGTTCCACTTTCAGGTGATGTAGCTTAAAGTGGATTCAGTGACAGTCAGACAAAAGAAAAGCACTCAGGAGAATAATGCTCCTTACTTCTATATTTATAGGTCTGCAACTAAGTAACAAATAAGTATGTATATTAAAATAACCTGACATCATCTTCAAAGAGATTAGTTGCAAAGAGAGACAGACTAGTTTATAAGTTTAATTATAAACATGATTTAATGTTTCCTAATTTGTGGTTTAAATTTGCTATATGCTAACAGTTTTATTTTGTGCGCCTGTGATAAATGTGCATCTGTTATCAAATATTAGAAACCCACTTAATTAGTCTCTTTAAAATTGTAGAAAAGAGACAGTAAGCGGTAAAAAAAAGATTGTATTCCTAAAACCACAGATAAGCTGTTTTATGCTATCTTCTTATTTTTTATTTTATTTTTTTTAATATATTTTAAACAAGAAAGTGTTTAATTGAAAATTCACTGGACATTTCATGAATGTATGTGATGTGTGTGTATGTATGTATATGCAACATATATTTAGAATCTACACTTATTACCAGAATGTTACAGCTAGAAATTTATTTTGCTATAAGAGCAAAATTAATTAAAACCAAATTAAAACCAAATTAAAAAATAATTAAAACCAACCAAACAAAAAGTGTTGTTTTTGTTGTTGTTTATTGTTTGTTTTAAGTTTGCTTCCTCTTTAGAAATCTCTCATGAATGAACAAAGGCGGTCAAATCATGTACTTTGGTATTTATAATTGATAGAAGAAGCTGACAAATATAATTGAGGAGCTGACAGAGTGATAATGGATCAGCATTAAAGGGAAGGAAGGGACAGGTGACTTATAGTGGGAGTCTGTTACAGGCCACCTGATCAAGAAGATCAAGCAGATGAAGCCCTTTATAGACAGATAGAAGCAGCCTTACATTCACAAGGACTAGTTCTCATGGTGGTCTTCAGCCACCCCGATATCTGTTGGAAGGACAGCAGAACAAGACACAGGCAATCCAGTAGGTTCCTGGAATGCATTGATGATAACTTCCTTCTCCAAGACATAGAGGAGCCAACAAGGAGAAATGCTATGCCTCATTCTCAGCACCAAAGAGGAGCTGGTGGGGAATGTGAAGCTTAAGGGCAGCCTTGGCTGCATGCAGTGACCATGAAATGGTGCAGCTTGGGATCCTTAGGGCAGCGAGGAGGAAGCACAGTAAGCTCGCTACCCTAGACTTCAGGAGTGAAGACTTTTGCGTCTTCAGGGATCTGCTTGGTAGAGTACTGTGTGATAAAGCTGTGGAGGGAAGAGGACCCAAAAAAGCTGGTTAATATCCGAACTATGGAGTAATGCATCCCAACAAAGAGGAAGTCAGGCAACAATGCCAGGAGGCCTGCATGAATAAACAAGGAGCTTCTGGCCAAACTCAAGCAGAAAAAAAGAAGCCTGTAGCTGAAGATGCTTTTCCCTTCTTCTGGCAGAGGGACTCTATCAGTCCACAGTAGTCCTGGTTTCTCAAAGAGAGTTCCACAGTACAAAAAGCCAAATCACTAGCTGTGATACTAGTACTGCAACCATGTATTGATCTGTTGTATTTCACTGGTCTTTTCAATTACATTTTTTTTTTTTGGACCAGTAGGATCAAAGGAAAGACCACCTGTGTTGCAGAGCCTTTTAGAGGCTGTGCAAATGCTGTGCAAAAGCAGCTGGAAGAGAGAAGAGTGAGAAACATCCCTGCAGCCCCCAAGGTCAGTGCAGAAGGAGGGCAGGAGGTGCTCCAGGCACCACAGCAGAAGTTCCCCAGCGGCCTGTGGAGAGGCCCCTGGTGGAGCAGGCTGTCCCCCTGCAGCCCATGGGTCCCACACGGAGCAGATCTCCACGCTGCAGCCCGTGGAGGAGCCCCCGGTGGAGCAGGTGGATGTGGCCTGGAGGAGGCTGCGGCCCATGGAGAGCCCCCGCAGGAGCAGGCCCCGGGCCGGAGCTGCAGCCCGTGGAGAGGAGCCCACGCAGGAGCAGGGGGTCTGTGGGGAGCTGCCACCCGTGGGGGGACCCGTGCTGGAGCAGTTTGCTCCTGACAGATGGACCCTGTGCTAAGGACCCATGTTGGATCGGTTCTTGAAGATCTGCTGCCTGTGGGAAGCCCCCGCAGGATCAGTTCAGGAAGGATGACAACCCATGGGAGGGACCCCACATGGAGCAGGGGCAGAGAGTGACCATGAAGGGGCGGCAAAGATGAAGCTTCAGGGACTGACTGCAGCCCCCATTCCCCATTCCCCTGCACCTCTCGGGGGAGGAGGTCGAAGACAGTTGATAGGAGGAAGGTGTTTTTTAGTTTTAGTGCTTGTTTGTTTCTCACTGCTCTAGACTGTTAGTAATAAATAAGCAATTTTATTAATCTCCCTGCGCTGAGTCTGTTTTGTCTGTGAGGATCCCTATGACTTATCTCAACCCTTGAGCCCTTTCCATTGTATTTTTTCCCCGTTTCCATTTGAGGAGGGGAAGTGAGAAAGCAGTTGTGGATCTCAGCTGCCTAGCTGAGCAAAACCACCACAGCTAGTTGTTACATGAGATGCAGATCAGGCTGGCTAAGTTGAGGCCAGAGTCTACACAAACATGTAACATCTACACTAACATCCTTCCTCTTCAGCCTGCAGAGCAGTGAAACAGTTCTGCAAGGGTACCTCAGATTTCGTGAGAAGTCTTTTCCTTCTGCTGGTCCTTGCTGTTGCAAGCTTTCATTCTTCTCCGTTATTGACATTCCTCACTTCTGTGTTCAACATTTTTGGCTGTTTGGCTGTGGGTCCACTATGGACTGCACTTGCAACCAGCTATCTAATTCCTTCTCAGCTTTCCTGATGGTGTGCAGCCTTCTCACTGCCTCCTGTAGCTCATCTACCTGGTGCCAGAGGTCCTCCACCTGGGTACACCTTTTGCAGACAGACATGCTGCCTATTCACAACAGTAAGGTGTAAGCACTTCCTGCTGTCTGAGGTCTGCACTGCAGCAGAACCCCCATGATTGATGTGATGAAACACTCTGCTGTGGGCTGTGTCAGCCCCAGAGCTGATCGTCACAGTGACTCTGAGTGTATTGGTGTATTTCTTACGGTCTGGTATCTTAAGGTATGTTCTCAAAGTGGTATTATGTGAAAGGAAAGGTTTTATTTTATTTTAATGAAACCAACAGTAAAGTTGTAAATATAGCAAATGTGAAAATATGTGTGTAAAGTTTAAAGATGGAAAAAGCTACTGCATTATGACACCAGAGTACATAGTATTCCTTACGTTTATACTTGCTGTAAGGGGCTCATAGAATCACAGAGTGGCTGAGGTTGGAAAGGACCTGTAGAGGTCATCTGGTCCAATCTCCTGCTCAAGCAGGGATACATTAAGCTAGTTGCCCAGGACCAAGTTCTGATGGCTTATGAGTGTCTCCAGGGAGGGAGGGAGGCTATGTGATCTTTCTGGGCAACGTGTGCCAGTGCTCAGTCACTCACATAGTAAAACAGTGTTTCCTGGTGTTTAGAACCTCCTATGTTCTAGTTTGTACCCATTGCCTCTGGTCCTGGCACTGGGCACCTCTGAAAAGAGTCTGGCTCCATCTTCATTGTGTCCTCCTTTCAGATATTTACAGACAGTGATAAGATCCTCTCTGAGCCTCCTCCAGGCTAAACAGTCCTAACTTTCTCAGTGTCTCCTCATAGGAGAAGGGTTCCAATCACTTGATCATCTTAGTGGCCTTTGGCTGGACTATCTCTAGTATGTTCATGTCTCCTGTACTGGGGAGCCCAGAACGGGACACAGCACTCTAGGTATGGCCTCAACAGCACTGAATAGAGGATCACCTCCCATCGACCTACTGGCAGTACTTTGCCTAATGCAGCCAGGGCTACTGTTAACCTTCTTTGTGATAAGGGCACATTGCTGATTCCTTTTCAACTTGGTGTCCACCAGGACCTGCAGTTCCTTTTCTGCAAAGATGCTTTCCAATTGAGTGGCCCCAATGTGGTGCATAGAATCATAGAATCATTTAGTTTGGAAAAGACCTGTAAAATTGAGTCCAACCATCGTGTAACACTAAAAGTTCACTACTAAGCAATGTCCCTAAGTACCACATCCACACGTTTTTTAAATACTTCCAAAGATGGTGACTCTACCACTTCCCTGGATTCTGCTACTTCCCTGTTCTAATCCCTAACCACTCTTTCTGTGAAGAAATTCTTCCCAACATTTAATCTAACCCTCCCCTGACTCAAACTGAGGCTGTTTCCTGACATCCTGTCACTTATCACCTGGGAAAATGTTGGTACATGGAGTTGTCCTGTTGTCCTTCCCTAGACAGCTACAGGATTTTCACTTCCCCTTATTGACCTCCATGAGGTTCCTGTCAGACTATTTGTCTAGTCTGTTGAGGCTCTGCTACAGATGGCACCACAACCATCTGGCATTATCAGGCACTTCTCCTATTTTCATCACCTGCAGACTTGCTGAGGGTATGCTCTGTTCATCAGCCAGATTATGTAACAATGTGTTTGATGATGTTTTCTACCATTTGAACAAGTTTTTTTGTTTGTTTTTCTTTAGACTTGGAAAAATGTATTTTATATATATATATATATTTGCTCTGAGACATACAAAAATGTCAATTGAAGAAAGAAAGAGTTAGATTTGTTTATTTCACAGTATCACTAGCTTGTTGCTGTGCCAGAAGAAACAGAGGTTGTCCTTTCCATGTAGAAATAAAGATGAAGTAGAAATGATGTAGTTCCTCAATGCCGTGATGTATTCATGGTGAAGTTTGTTTTCAACTTTAGGATAGTGTTTAACCCATTTTTTCAAACAAAGTTTAAGAGTTACTTTCTTCGTAATAAAGCCTTTCTCCACATAAACTTTGAGTTCACATTGTTGAAAGCATCCATGAGAAGAAACAAAATAGGATCCGATGATTTAACATGCCTTTTTGCTATATTTTAAGGTGTTTTACATTATTATAGAAAATGGAAAACTTGAAGGCACAGATGACAGTAAAAAAGAAATAGTGGGACACTAACAACATCTAAGGGGAGGTAATGAGTACTGCTTTAGAGGAAAAACAGGCTTGGAGAAAGGGATGAAAGAGGTGAGCAGAAACAGGAATGAAAAAAGAAATGACATTAACAGCAAGAAAGATAAATGGGTATGTGATGATTAGTTTCTGATTCTAAGAGAAGATGGGAAAGGATAGTCTAAAGTCATTAGGTCCCTGTAACGACAGCTAATGGAATTCTGGAAACTTGTTCTCCAGAATCAAAACTAGATATTAAATTGATATGATATGATATGATATGACTCTCCTCAGAGGCCAAATTCACTGTTACATTGCAGCTTCACCTCTTGACAGGTAAGTCTGGATACATGAATACTTTTCATTATCTGAAGGCAAGCAAGTAAGAATTACCACTGGTAGTTTCATTATGATCATTCATTTTGTGCAAAGGTATAATGAAACCAATTTATTTAAATACTCAAAGTTCTTACATTTTCATATTGAATATTAAACAATAGGACAAATTTAATACGCATTTACTCTTCATATATAGCTCTATTAATCTTGCCTTCGTTAACAGGATATGCAGAATGCAAATCAGATATATATATCAGATATCAGATTTTGGCTTAATGGAGAAAGTCCTATAATTCTTCTGAGAAGGTTCTAAGCCTTCATGTGGAAATTTTGCAAGCTGATACCACGTTAACTGTTTATACCAATAATTAAATTAGAAGTGCAAGTTATATGCAACAGTTAAATTATTAGATGTATTTACTTTTGAATTTATCTACTTTTTACTGTATGTCCTCTGTTTTGTTAAGGAATCTCTTAGAACCTCCTACCAAGAGGAAAACCCTTCGTCTTCCTCGGTATTACAGGAATGCAGAAGAATAATCAATCCTTTAGAAAGTCTGCAGTCTCAATAGACCTTCTGCATATGGGAAACTAACAAATAAATGTTTTAAAAGCAAGGCATTTTGCATCTGATTTATTTATATGTATATATTTTTTTTCTTTTAATATTTCTACAAACTATTTCCTGATGTTACTTTCAGTGTGAGTACTTCACAGATGTAGAGTCAGCTCTTAGATAAACTTAAATAAAATCTTTCAAGGCACTGAAAATTTTACCACATTATTGGCAGGTCTTTTCACTTTGAAAAATCTATTTGAACTTCTTTATTATTCCTGCATCATTCCAAATAATCCACTGATTATTTTAGATTGCACATTGTCATTTTACTCTTTTCTACTGAAGTTTGCAGGGATTTAAAAAACCTTTAATAACATTTAATTAAAAAGACAAAGGTTAATTTAATTAGCATAAAGCTTGAAGTTCATGTAGCAAAGGAGTATTAAAAATATCAAATTTTAGTCTGAGCATTTACATTTAAATAAGAGGGATAAATCCAAATGTCCTGTATTTCTCTCATTTTGGAATGTAGGCAGAACTGAGATCCCAAGGGCTCTCGCAGAAATTCAGTCTTCTTAACAAACAATAAAAGCATTCAAAAATCAAGAGACCTTTCCTTTGGTAAGTGAAAGTGTTCTTCAGTACCACTAAAGATGCATATTATTGCTTCTTTTTTTCCTCTCCTTTTCTTTTACTTTTTTTTTTTTTTTTTCCTGAGGAACCTATCTTGCTCTTGAGCTCAATTACAATCTAAATTTAGTCAGAGACTTTCTTAGACATTGATTGCATCACCAGAGTAGCTTGAATCACTAGTCTTACTCCAAGAATGATGAACGCAAATATGATTGCATTGAAACTCATTAAAAGTAGAAATGGCCACTTTTTTGCATAATAGGCTCATGATTAAAGCATTTGCCCATCAGTTAGAAAAGTGAATACACAATATCCACCATGCCATAGTACATATTGGAAAGAAATATTTTCCTGCTGAAGTTATGTCTCTCTTCAGCCAAGATTGCAGTATTCATAAAACCAGAGGGAGAAAAGGCGATAAGTTAGGGTCATGAGACAAAGGGGAGGAAAAAAAAAAAAATTGTCTGTTTTGATTCCTGCTTTAGAATGATACTGATTCCTATCCACTGCTGACCATTGTGAAACATATAAAATGCTGCTTGGTAGAATATAGTGGTGATAAAAAACCTTTTGCAGTTTCAAAAAGCAACTGAAGCCATCTAACATTTATAGATACTTATTTTGCTGCACTGAAAATTCAGTTGGCTATTTTGTATTTTTTCAGGAGCTTTTATACCACATATTTTAAAATTCCGTAATATTATTCTTTTATAATTAATTTCCCAAACTGTTTTTCTTGCTATGTGCATTATGTGAGCATGTGAGTGCATGTGCACAGACACACAGACACACAGCTACCCCTAAATAAAAGCACGTCTGTTTAGAGCTAGAGAGGTGCCTGTGTGTTTATATCAACCAACTCAAAAAAATATAGAGAGAGTTGAGGTAGCTAATTTGGCCAGCTATTGGAGTATCCAGTCCCATAATGGGGGTTCCTCCTGTAGACTTCTAGACGAGGGCCCAGATGGAGTCAGTGCACTCTGTTCTTCACAGATTCAGTTTCTTCACTTGCTGTGGCAACCATTGCTCTTCTGATCCTTAACAGGTCTTTTTATTTAATGTGGTTAGTCCTTAGCTGTGTAGGCAATATATATACATATATATATACATATATACATATATGCAGCCCTACACATCGGTGTATGCCCTCAAAAACTCTCTGTATTGTCTTGGATGGATGATAGGTTCAATTCTGATCTTACATGTCAAAAATGATTTATCAGAAGTATAAAAAGGTTAACAAAAATGATCATAATGTGTAATAGCTTCTGCAGAAGGAATAATTTAGTAGACTAAGAGTTCTGAGCATGGAAAAAGAAGACTATGAGGGAATAAAGTTATGAATGTCATGGAAGAAGTGTGTAGAGATAAATTGCTCAATTAATTTAAACAAGTAGTAGATATCAAATGAAAAAGATGTGTGATAGGACAGTAGAAGGTTTCACTGTCTCAAAATAAGGAGGATGGCTAAGAAAAACAAGACAAGCAGTTGCAGAGTGGAATCAGCAAGAACAAGAAGCTATGAAATCATGGGCCCCTCCAGTTAAAAAAAAAAAAAAAAAAAGAGAGAGAGAGAGAAATTAAAGTTTGGTCAAATAGAACTGTCCATTCAGGGCATAGTAACAAGAACCAGGTAGTCTGTGAACTTGTAGTACTCAGACAATGAGGAAATGTGAGGAATCAAGTGTTGGATAATAGAGGGTATAGGGCTATGCTACGCTTCTGCTGCACACTCCTGCATGCAGGATGCCCACCATTTCAATTGTGAATAAATTAGTTTCACAAGAGACCCTGTCTTAGGAAATTATTGGGATATTTCTCACAGAGTACTGACCTAGATGGTTATTTGATGTCGTCCAGGCCACCTATTTCTGTGTTTTTAAATGTTTTTCAAAATTGAGACATAAACACAGTTAAAATGTTACATAATACTTGTCCACCTTGAATATGCATCAAAAATACGCATCCAATTTTTTGTAATTTTTTTGACTTAACCTCAATTCAGATTACCAAGAGCAAAACACCTAAATTATGTGGACCAGACAGATTCAGATTACAGAGAGCAAGACTTCTACAATTATTTATCAAGCTGTGTTAAAACACATTTATTCAAACATTTTGTTGTGTATGCATCATTTTATATAAATAATTCCCCCCAAATGTCTTTCTCAATAATCAATTTAAACATGACTGATAAGATTCAAACAGGTTTTTATATTCAAATTGGGTTATATTCACCAACATAATAGCATTTACAAAAAATAAAAAATAATAAAAAAAAAACTTGTCAGGGGCTTGAAATACAATATGAGAACTCAGTAAATGAAAGAACGAGATGGCGGTGAAGCTCCCGGTGCACTTGTTCTTCCATTTTTTCTGATCTCCCTGCTTCTCTCACACATATGAACGAATACAGTATTAGATAATGCTGTTTACTCAGTCTGCTGTCTATAAGATTTAACCCCCCCAATTCTGGAACAAAAATTCCACAATGTTAGTAGTGATTTGTAAAATAAAAGGTAGTATTTGCCCCCCACTGTCATCTTGTTTCCTTTTTGTAAGTGATGACTCCCCTCTGTTAAACTGATGAAAGCTATGATTACTTATGATGCTGAGGCACAACAAAGCATGTTTAGTTTCAGAAGTTTACTAGAGCATGTTCAATGACTTACTGTTAGTATATCTAAAGGCAGAAATCATGCTCAAAGCATTACTGAAAATATCTTAAGGCATAAATCATCTTTTAGGTTTTAAAGGTCATCATATATGATCCATGATCCCTAAAGATATTTATTTTTAGATAATTTTTACTGCTTTGTTTGGTGCTTTCCAGTTTCATTGAAGAGAAGGTCTAGTTTTTCATCTGAAAATCTGAATTAATTAGGTAAATGTTTAGCTTATTTAGCTGTCTGCATGTGATTTTTTTTCTTTTGTCTGAAATGAGCTGTTCAATCATGTAAAGATTGCAAAATATTTCCATGGTTTATATGCAGATTCTGAAAAGCTTTCTGTTCTGATGTTTGAAGTGGACTAAAAATACATTAAATCCTTCTTAATGAGGACAAACCCATTGTAGGGACAAACTCACACAGGCTAAAGTCAATGGTATTTTATGAGAATCTAATAACGTTTTATGAAAGGTTAGGAATTTCTGAGCATTACTAGAAGTTCACACACTGGGATAAAATTTCAACAGGAAATTATTTATTATTAAATGCAGTGGTATTCATGTGCTCCATGGTATACATGGACAAGGTAGGTGTATATTATGGGCTTTGGCACAAGTCATAATAATTAGCTAAGAAGTCTGAATGATCATAAATCTTTTTTTCTGACTTGTTATCACAAATAACACATAGTAGAGGTTGCTGCTAAAGCTCTTTGTAATCTTTTCCAATAAATTAGAAACCCTAGGAAAATTAATTATAAGGTAGCATTCTATTCTACTGATTGTTGTAACTGAATGTGTGTGTGTATTATACAAGTTAAGGAAATAAGGATTCTTATGCCATTAATAATTATTACTATGTATATGAAATTATTAGCCTTTAACATCTCAAATTACCTATGAGTACACAATGACAGAGCTGTTGCTGCATAGTTGTTGCTGATGGCTGCAGTCCTTGGTTGTCCTTGATCTCCAAGGTCAGGGATATCAGACTCAGTGATGAGAGACATCATAACTGAAGTAGAATCATCTTATTTCTTTTCTGCTTTTCCTTACTTTTGCCTGTTTTTTTGATGCTATTCCCAACCCCCCCAAAAAGGGAGGTCTCATATACTCCTGATACTGCATACCTCGTTTGGGGTTTTGTCAGTCAATATTCTAGTGTATTTGAAATGATGTCCTGCTCATTTTCATTCCCTTGTATTCATCTTGTCCTTTGTCTGGCAAAGTTTTAATACTTGGGACTCTTTTGTTTGACCATACATACATTTATTTGCTCCTTCAGTTGTCCCATTACTCAGATAGTTATGGCAAATGATAATATGTTCTCTGACTCTGGCTTCACATGTTTTACAGAACAGTTATATCATAGAATCATAGAATCATAGAATCATAGAATGGCTTGGGTTGGAAGGGGCCTTAAAGATCATCTAGTTCCAAACCCCCTGCCATAGGCAGGGACACCACACACTAGATCAGGTTGGCCAAGGCCCCATCCAGCCTGGCCTTGAACACCTCCGGGGATGGGTCATCCACAACTTCTCTGGGGCAACCTGTTCTAGTGCCTCACTACCCTAACAGTGAAGAATTTCCTCCTGGAGCCTTCTCTTCTCCAGGTTGAACAGCCCCAGCTCTTTTAACCTTTCTTCATACGAGAAGTGCTCCAGCCCTCTGACCATCTTTGCGGCCCTCCTCTGGACGTGTTCTAACAGGTCCACATCTTTCTTGTATTGAGGGCCCCAGAAGTGGATGCAGTACTCCAAGTGGGGCCTCACGAGGGCAGTATATACTACTGCTATTTACAGTATTTTAGTACACTTATATTTAGGTCCAAGATATACTAATATGAATTATACTCTGACCAATACATGCAAAATTTATAGGTGCCACAGGCCTGTGATCTGGTTACGTGATGGACATGTCCAACTTTCACCTCAAGGTTCATCCAGGGTACAGAAATATCAGTGTTTTAATTCAGATCAGGGGTATGTTGCAGCAACAATCATTCCAATTATGTCTGCTTTTCTTGCTTGGTTTGCCCAATGGAGCAGTCTTTCATGCATGAACAGGATTCCTTTCAGACAAAACTAAATAAGGAAATGCATTCAAGGAGCACACCTACTGCACAGTGGATATAAATGGTTATTCAGTCCTTCAGAGCAGATTAATATCATAGTATGATACACACTGGAAGGGACCCCTGAAGGTCATCTGGTTCAGACTGCTGTTCAGTGCGGAAGCAACTTAGATGAGGTTGCTCAGTGCCTTGTCCAGCTGAGAAGTGAATATCAAGAGAGCTCAATCTGTTTCAGTGTAGGACTTATCTTGTTTAAAATAAATAAATATAAAATAAAATCCTTAACATATAATCAGAATTACCCATACTGCATCTTGTGTTTGTTGCCACCTGCCCTATCACTATTCAAGTTTGAGAAGCATTTGGCTTAGTCTTTTCTCTATTCTCCCACTAAGCAGTTCAAATCAGCCATAAGATTTCACCTAATTTTCTTTCCTCAAGAATGAATAAACCTAGTTATCTCAGCCTTTCCTTGCATGTACTACAGCTAATATTGATAAATTTGGATTTTAGATCATTTACACCATTTTTTTTTCTTTGCAGTTCCCCATCTTTTTGGTCTATAATAACTCTTAAAGTAGATACAGCTTTCAAGAACCCAATCTGGACCTAGACTAGGATTTTCAATAAGGTAATCTGTCATCCTAAAGGGTTAAATTCTGACTAAAGTACAGAAGGAACACTAAAAATGTTTTACCACTATATACTGCATAACATTGTAAGGGCCTTTTTCCATGACTCACTACTTCTGAAGGAGTCAGAGTCATTTCAGATTTTCATAGTTTATTAGTGCTTGAGTTCTTTTTAAACTTTGGGGGACTTTTTTTTTTTTTTTTTAAGTCCATATGTTATTAAAATGATATTATTAGAAAAAATATATATATTGATGATTGCTGCAGGATACAACCTCATCTGGTTAAATATTTTCTATTCAGTTTATGCTCTACTGAAAGTAGATCAGAGCTACAGGAACGACAACAGAAATAAAGAAATCTTTGGCAGTCTCTCATGTTCAGTCTTCCTTTCTGTACCTTTGATTTTTAAAAGGGGACTAAATAAATAAGTCCAATATGATTAACATTATTTACTACAATTCATGAATAATAAATACCTGGAAGAATTTCTCATTCACTTTGGTATGATAACAAATCTGTTGCACAAACTAGTATCTTCTAAAGCATGAGTAATAAAGCCAAAAACCAGCCTTTTGTAACCACTCCAAGAAGAATGAATAATGAATTAGTATATAAGCAAAATCTTTTACATGCCCTGACCTGTGTAACCATGTGCAATGCCACCACAGTTAAAGTCAATTCATCAGGACAATAAAATATTTTTAATCATAAATTGAAAGTGGCTCATCTTTTAAAAGCCTTTGGTAAATTTTACATGCCTTTGAACCTCTGATTCACAAACAGATGCATTCCTATAAGATTGCATAAGGAGCAGATTGTCACTGGTTAAAAGTTCACAAGAGCTGATATATCTCTTGGTTTAAGATTGTATGATTTTTGAGGTTTTATGATTGCTTGCTTCCATATCTCCAAAATAGCTATTTCAGTACTCTGAATAAAAGCTTGTTCCCAACATACAAACATAAGTTTCCTTTCCAATTATTAATCATTAAGGAATTCATGAAACTTAATTGGGATTTTAATTTAAAGTAGAAAAACTAGTTTTCCAGGAAAAGTATATCTAATTCAATCTGAAGAATTTACAAAGGGATTTAAACTTCTTCAAGCTTAAGATCAACGTCAAGCATGTGGGATGACACTGAGTTGCATGACTAAATAATGAATGAAAGAATGATAATGTTATTATACTTACAATGCTATTATATATTAAAATGTTGTATAATAATAGTAATAGCATCTGGTTCTATCGCTATCACGTGCAGTATTGCATGTGCACCAGAAGCAGTATGACTATTCGTCACTCTGTAAAAGCCATGTACGCACTGTCAGCACTGTGTTTACCAGTGTGCTTTTTTTTGGTGGGCCGTCCCAGTCTTTCAGCTGACCCCAGACTGTACACATGCAGAAGATTGTTTTCAGTGGGACTCAGGTTATCCAGCATTCTGCTTACAGTGAATTGTTTACAAGATCAGGACTTCACTAAAGACAGGAATAGATATTATTGGCTGCAACTTTTAAGTTTAAGAGTATAGCAATGAAATTGGACAGTTTCAGTCCTTTCACAAATTTTTACTCTTTAAAATGATATAGAAAGACGGATTAGCCAAGATGTATAAATCCCAATGAACGTGTTTAAAAAATGCAGCCTATTAACTAAGCCCTTAGTACTCTTTCAGAGTATCTGTTTTCTGACTTTCAAGAAATAAATGATTTCAAACAGAAGAAAATTTCCTTAATGAATAATTATTTAAACAAGATATTTAAGAGTATTAATAAGCTTGTAAAAGGTGATACTTCTCTCTGTTTCTGCTACATAATGAAGTCCTGGCTATGCCTGCAGCACACGCAAGTAGATTTTTTAAATGGGAGATGTAATTTTGGCAGGTCTAGGTCTAAGTTGCCTGGTTCTCAGGAGTCTTCTTTATTTCAGATTCTACTAGCAATGTATGATGCTAATTCATGTCCAAGCATATCCCAGAAATCCCTCCTGAGATATTTAGCCACTTCACTTTGAAGAGTACTGAAATGAGCAAGACCAGGGCTTTTCTCTATTTTTCTTTGATTCTTTTAAATTAATTGCTCTGACATATTCATTGAAATAGAAATAACCACATGAAGGGATTGAAGAAAAAGATAGGCAAGTTTTATGAAAAAATGAAAACAATGATAATTATATTCAAATCCTACTAAGAATGAAATACCAGTGTTTTTAATGGGATCAGACTTGGGCCCCATATCTCATCTAGTTAAATCTCAATATTATAACAAAGGATGATCATTGTTTTGAGACCAGTTTAATACTTGAAGTGGGGTCATACATGCTTAGCATGATAAGCTTCATTCTAAGCTCTGAATTTCTGTAATTAAATCAGGTACTTGAGCAGCTTCTGCAGTTGAATATCTTTTTAATATTTAAATGAACAGTAGGAATAGAAATAGCTGGATACTGAAGAATGTACAGTAAACTCTCGAACAAAGGATAGAAATGCATGAACAAATGGGTTTTGCAAATTGATCCATTAAGTCTAATGAAGAATTTACAGATATAAAATAAAATAACATCTTCCA
This sequence comes from Anser brachyrhynchus, assembly GCF_964034855.1. Taxonomy (NCBI): domain Eukaryota; kingdom Metazoa; phylum Chordata; class Aves; order Anseriformes; family Anatidae; genus Anser; species Anser brachyrhynchus. The sequence goes on along the minus strand of NC_137694.1, from coordinate 177,805,309 downwards.
TGTATTCTTGCTGCTAATAATCTCTGTCTGAATTCCACCTTGTACTCCTTCCACATTGTTTTGTAGAAAAAATAGCATCACTGGAGCTTCACGAGAAAAGAGTGGCTGGGTACTAGGGGGGGAGCCAAGGAAGCAAAACTTGATATAGAAGCAGTTAAATTCTCTTGGTATATCAGAGAAGTCACACTAAGTGGTTGGGTTGCGTACAGCTGTGCTTTCTGCCTCCTGACAAGACTAGTGTTGCTTCAGTGTCTCTTATTTTGGATTTCACAAACTACACTTGAAAGAGCTCTACAGATAAACTTAGTTTATTCTCTGGTATTCTCATGTTTGATATTAAACCAGACTCGTTAGATTGAGCAAGATGACTTTCAATTCAGTCTTATCTAAACATATCCTTTGTCCCTTCATAAATTTCATATTCACTAGGGAGGGAAAAATGCATGCATGCATGCACATGCACACACACACAATTCTGTCTCAGACAGCCTAGACCATGAGTGACAGTGCCATAGAACTGTTGGAGCTTCTATCAGAAAATGGAGAAAAATTTGTGGAGATCAGCTACAAATGTGGATTTAAAAGTGATGATGAGGATCAAGGGTTTTCACTTAAGCTCTTGCTTGCTCTGTTGCCACACAGAAACTCCACTTGTTATGATAAAGTTCCCAAAAAAACCTACCAGGAGGATGGGGGGAAAGGTGTTTCCTGAGATTTTCAAAGGGAAATAGTGTGTTTAATTATTCAAGGTAAAACCATTTCATTATTTTCCATTTCATTATTTTGTCTTGATGTGTCCATCAAGTAGTCATTCTGTCTTGAAATATGCTTAGTTAAACTGTCATACCTTACAAATTACCTTTGTCTTCAATTAGTAGATGCTATTTATCCTGTGTGAGGAATAGCAATAATTTAAAGCAATTTTTAGAATGGTATTTTGAAACTTCTGTTTTAGTGCTCTAATTTTCTATTGGAAATTAATCTAAATGAACCCATAATATAAAAGGGAAAGGGATAGTCATCATTAATGTGGATAACTTTACTATCGTTTATTCCCCATGAAATTAGTAAGATAAAGTTATTTGCATGCGTAGTTATTTTCTAGATGTAAGTCATAGTTAGCAACCTTGATGCTAAAAAGATGTATTACAGTCATGGAAATTTTTGTGTGAGTTAGAATTAAGCTGATAATAATACTTTATAACATTACAAATTAGGCTGGTCACTAGTGGTGTCCCCCAGGGCTCGGTACTGGGGCCGGTCCTCTTTAATATCTTTATCGATGATCTGGATGAGGGCATCCAGTGCACCCTCAGTAAGTTTGCAGATGACACCAAGCTAAGTGCGTGTGTCGATCTGCTCGAGGGAAGGAAGGCTCTGCAGGAGGATCTGGATAGGCTGGAGCGATGGGCTGAGGTCAACTGTATGAAGTTCAACAAGGCCAAGTGCCGGGTCCTGCACCTGGGGCGCAACAACCCCAAGCAGAGCTACAGGCTGGGAGATGAGTGGCTGGAAAGCTGCCTGGCCGAGAAGGACCTGGGAATATTGGTTGATAGTCGGCTGAATATGAGCCAGCAGTGTGCCCAGGTGGCCAAGAAGGCCAACAGCATACTGGCCTGTATAAGAAGCAGTGTGGCCAGCAGGTCTAGGGAAGTGATTGTCCCCCTGTACTCGGCTCTGGTGAGGCCGCACCTTGAGTACTGTGTTCAGTTTTGGGCCCCTCGCTACAGGAAGGACATGGACGTGCTCGAGCGAGTCCAGAGAAGGGCGACCAAGCTGTTGAGGGGTCTGGAGAACAAGTCTTACGAGGAGCGGCTGAGGGAGCTGGGGTTGTTCAGCCTGGAGAAGAGGAGGCTCAGGGGCGACCTTTTCGCCCTCTATAGGTACCTTAAAGGAGGCTGTAGAGAGGTGGGGGTTGGTCTGTTCTCCTACGTGCCTGGTGACAGGACGAGGGGGAATGGGCGAAAGTTGCAGCAGGGGAGTTTTAGGTTGGATGTTAGGAAGTACTTCTCTACCGAAAGGGTTATTAAGCATTGGAACGGGCTGCCCAGGGAGGTGGTGGAGTCACCATCCCTGGAGGTCTTTAAAAGACGTTTAGATGTAGAGCTTAGCGATATGGTTTAGTGGAGTACTTAGTGTTAGGTCGGAGGTTGGACTCGATGATCTTGAGGTCTCTTCCAACCTAGAAATCTGTGATACTGTGTGAAATTATCTTAAATTTTCTTATATCACCCTCCTTCAAGAGTCAAACAATGTAACTTATTGTAACTTAATTTGACTATATGAGACTGGAAATGCTAACTGGATAAAGTAATTCACATACACAGTCAATAACAAATAGAACTTCTAGAAGGGTTTTAACTCCTAATGTACATCTCTGTTCTTGTAAAGACCAAGATAAATGGTAAAGTTTAGAATGTGTTTCCATAGAAGCTTTAATAGTTCATTTTTCATCCTTCTTATCCATCACATAGATTTACACATTTACTAGTGCAGTTTTCATAGCAAATAAATAATAATAGTTGAAAAGGTTTTATTTCAGAGTTCTTAATGTGTTATTGAGAAAGAAAAAAAAAACACTTTAAAAGTCATTTTAAAAGCATGTCTTACAGTGCAGTTTTCTAAGAGAGTGAACACTACAAATTGAGAGTGTTCTCTTTGAACTTGTGTATTAATGGTCTATATTTTCTTAAACAGGATGTTAAGACATGCTGTCCCCCATGATGAATTAGAATTGTTCAAAAGTTCACTATGTGGGATGTAATATGTTGCCATGGATCAGCAGAACAATCTGTCATGTGAATGTGTGTTTAGATGTTTTGCAACACATTATTTAGTAGGTCATAGCATGAAACGGACCTTGTGGACTCTGTATGAAATATTGCACGACTAATGACATACTTCTATTTGTTATAGATATTTGTTATATATATTTGTCTATTTGTCTATTGTTAACTGGAACATATGCAGATGAAAGTCAATTCAATATTTATAAGGTTCTAGCTTCTAAACTATAAATATTACTAAAAGACTTTCTATTCATAAAAGAAATTGGTGATTAGTCTGAGACATTTACTATTTATCTTCTTCCTAGTTTTAATGTATAAAAGTAGCAGATATGCTCTAGAATACACAAATAAAACATTTATCTACTAAACTTCATCCAATCACCTAATAATATGAAATTGTTATGCAGTGTTCTTGGTATTAGCTGTTGAATGTGGTTGCTGCAGCAATAGCATTTTTTCTGTTTAGCAAGTAAGAAGTAAGACAGAGGAATTGATTTTTCCTATTGTTCCCCCTGCTCCCCTTCCCCTCCCCCCCAATCCAATCCATACTTAGAGTTAATTTAAATGATGAACACGTATCTATAAAAAGTGTCTGTATTTTCATACACATTTTAACAGTTAGATATAGATAAGCAAAAATTGAATGCAGTTTTTGAGAATATCTACTCAGAACAAAAATATAGGTCTAGAAATGCATAAGTATTATTTAACCACAATTTTTATTTATATCATAGGAGTGCTCAAATGTACTACTGCCAAATTGCTGTTATCTCAATGATTTCAAATAGATCCCAAGTGGAGATGCGCCATGTTCCACTCATAAGGTCTCAGTTTCCTTCTATTAATTCACCTCCAAATCCAAAATTTAATCTCTATTTTTTGTAACATAATATGCAGTTGTGACACAATGCTGCAAATTGTATTCAGGAAGAAAATAAAAATAATTTAGTAATATGTTGTGTGCTGCCTGAATAGAGGCCCAGAGAACTCATCAGGGTTCAGGATGGGTAAATGGACTTTCTCATATACAGCCTCAGGGCCCTGGAATATTATTTGCTAAATATGCTATATTAAAATTCTCATGAGTATCAGTTCTTTAACATATCAGCATCAGAGTTACATAGCAGTTCATAATTTATCTCTTGAGGGGGAGTCATTTTAGGCTGTAGTAATATATTTTGTCATCATTATCATAAATGAATATTTCATCCCCCCCCATATTATTCCATAATTTATAAGAATAAGATACCACCACGTGCACATCGACATGAACTATCCCATACTTCAAAGTACCCCATTTATTACACTGGGTTCAAAGTTTGTCAAGATAAATAATAATATTATGTTTTAGCCCTAGAGATACTAATCTATCTAAGAATTAAATAAAGAAAAAATATGTTAACATGTTAATTTTTTATTTTTGCACACAAAAGGTAATGAAATCATTTAATATACTGAAATTGGTAGGATTTCTATGAGTTTTAAATCACCAAGGCTTCTCTCAGTTACATGTAAGCAACACACAAACAGTCTTTACATTACTGCTGTTCAGTTAACTCATGTTGTGATGACATGGTGAAGCTGGTGTTCAGCTGAAATTTAGGGTCAGTTCTGCTACAGACAGAGATCTCAATATGATTTAAATGGTTTCTTATCTTGATCAGAGATTATATTTAAAATATATGTACAAATATTTGTTTGTATCTTTCACCATTGAAAACAGAATGTTAACTTTAATCCAGTTGGAAACTGAGAGGTTGTTAGTAGAAATGAGAACAAATATTGTTGCAGTTTCTCAGTGCTCCACAGATACTAAACAAACTAAGGAAAGAAAATGCAGCTGGCTTGTGGGCTGACGAATGCTGTGCCCAGTTTACATTACAGAGCATTTGTTAACTTGTAAATGATAGCAATATAGCATTGACAGTCTGTTAAATAACACAAACAACCTCTTCAAAACATAACAACAGTATGTAATGAGGAGTTGGAAAACCACCATGGTTTTTGGCTTTGTTTTCTTACAAATTTTTGAATCAGGATCATAACTTTATTGATTCCACAAAGCAATACACTCAAGTAATAATGTCATTCTTTGTCAGCCTTTTCTTGTATCAGCATAGGATTCAAGTTTTGGGGACTTTTTTTTTTTCTTTCTTTTAATCTTTTTCCATAGTATTATTGAGAAGAGTATTTATTTGTGATTCTGTTTTGCTTCTCTTTCTGTTCTTTTTTGGTCTTAACAACAAAATATTTCTATTATTCAGTCACTGATATTTTTTTTACCATTTATTTGTCACCTACGGAATTGTAAGTACATCAATCTCTTTAATATCACAAATAATTCACTTAGTAGTAATAGCCAGCTCTTCTACACATTTCTTTTTTCTAAATCATTAGATAATTTACCACACATTTTAGACATTCCTTTTGAAGTTTGGTTAGAGACAGAATGTATTTAATTCAGAGAACATTTATTATCTAATGTTCTCTATTTTTACTCAGTTTATTTTGCATCCCTTGAAAGCACTAAAAACTATCCAACATCTTTACCGTTTCTTAACAGTGGGGGTTCAGATGTCACTAATGAAGTAATATTTCTCTATATGCATAACTTCTCATCTTTTTAGTACTTGTAGTTTTCTAAGTTCTAAGCTGTTCCTTTATTTTCTTGCCAGAGGCTTGAATACCAAAACACAGACAAGGGGCATCAATGTTTGTTGTTTCATGCGAAGGTATCAGTGTATGTGACTTCTTTGAAATTGCTCCTGTGTGGTAATTCTATCCGACACATTAAAAAAAAAAAAAAAAAAGATAAAATCTGCCTCATAACTTTCTGATAGCTTTTCAGAACCCTATCAACACATCACAAACAAGTAGAAAACAACTCAGGCCTCCATGAGATGTATGCGCAGCATTTGAATATTTAATATTCCTATTAATATGTTATGAAAGCACTGTATATGATAGCCAAGATACGTGCTTGAATTTATACAGTTTTTTTTGTTGTTGTTTTGTTTGTTTGTTTGTTTTGTATTTGTTTAAAGTATTATAACTATAATCTAGTTTTGATTATTGAAGGTACTTCAAAAGTATATCCACATTTTTAATAACAGTTTCAATAGCTTAGCTCTATATGTTTGTGGCTGTTCTTTTCTCTATGCTGTACAAATTCCTGTATCTCAGTATTGCTTTACTATTTGATTGAAAGTATAAATTTGCTATTCCATATAGAAAAGTTTATTTTCTAATTAGAAACTATTATATAAACACTATGTTTTATGGCACTGGATTGATTTTTAAGGGACTTGACCACATCCATCTTAGAGGAAAATGTGTACTAAACAGACTATTTCTGAACAGTTTACAGGGAATTATTTAAAAATGCTTTACTGTTCTGGTAAAAAATAAGAAATATTTCTCTGACATTTTTAAAAATGTGACTCTCCCCTGGCTTTTTGATCATCTCTTTTCTTGCTACCTTATGAGGTTATGAACAATAACATAATTTTTTAAGCATAAGTGTTTCTTATGCTAACCTGACCGTCCATGGCCTATGCTGGACAATTTGCAAACCTTCACAGCCTTCAGTTTAGGGGATAACAATCTACTGCATGGAGCACTGTACAGAAGAATGCAGTGCCTCTGTTTAACAAGTAGTGCAAAACAGTTTTCAAGGTAAACTGAAAAAGGCTAAAGGGCTATTTTTGTCTTCGACTTTACTTGAATTTATATTATAATAATGATATGCACTGTAAAGTCTATTTCAAATTTCTGCAACTTCTTTTAGAGTACATAAAATTATTATTTTTATAAAAAGATGAATTGAGAGTCCGTCTATGATGATTTAGTAACATGTTTAACTTTAAGCCCATGGATATCCCATTGGGGATTTAAAGTAAGAACATGCAGAAGTATTTTTACAGAAAAAGTATCAAGTGACTCTGTGAAATGAGTAAGCATTGCTATGCCTGTGTTACTGTTGGAGAGACTCATACAGAAATTGAATAAATGACCTGTCTGAAGAGTTTCCTGAAATAGAGCGCTGCTTCCAATACAAGTTTTGTGTACCAGCTACTACACTATCTTACCTCTGCAGGAAAGAAACACTATTCTGAGCAAAATATAGTTAACTTTTGAAATTCACTGTTGTAGAACACTGACCCCAAAAGCTTACTGAAATTTGGAGTAAGACTGGACACTAACTCTCTTGAGTATCCCAAGGTGCCTGCTTTATAACACTGTTTTGCCCTCAAAGTGTTTAAACTTATTAAGTCTAGTATTCATCTCAGCATTAAGAAATGGCATTCAGCTTCCTGCAGCGCTACTTGAGAAACTCTAGAGTATCCTAAATATCCTAGTTTGGTTGATAGATATGAAATAATATGTATAGGATATCTGTGTCTTTCAGGAATGTTTTTTTAGGGTCTTCTCAGACATTTTAAGTATCTCCAATGGTAGTAGTGCATCTAGTGTCTAAATATAGATCTGTGACAGTTTACCTCAACAGTGTTTTAATGTAAATTTCTCTAATAGAAAGTGTAAATCTAAAGCTCCAAGAGCATTTATTCCAGGAGTCAGAGATCACAGAATTGGAGAATGGCTGAAGTTGTAAGCAACCTCTGGGGTCATCTGGTCCAAGAACACTGCTCAAGCAAGGCTGCACCTTTAGAATGCTGCTCAGAACCACATCCAAACAAATTCTAAGTGTCTCCAAGAATGGAGACTGCATAACCTCTCTGCGCAAGATGTACCAGTGCTCAGTCACCCACATAGTGTTTCCTGATGGTTAGATGGAACCTGCTGTGTTCCAGTTTGTACTCCTTGCCTCTTGTCCTGGCACTGGGTACCTCTGAAAAGAGGCTGGCTTCATCTTTTGTCTTCAGATTTTTGTATACATTGATGAGCCACCCCCCCTGAGCCTTCTCTTCTCCAGGATGAACAGTAACAGCTCCATCATCCTGACCACACAGGAGAGGTGCTCCAATCCATTATCATCTTGGTGGCCCTTAGCTGGACTCTCTCCAGGATGTCCCTGTCTCTCTTGTACTGAGGAGCCCAGAAATGGACAGAGCACTCCAAGTGTAGACTCACCAATGCTGATAAGAGGGGAAGGATCACCTCCATCAACCTGCTAGCAATACTTTGCCTAAAGCATCCCAAGATACTGCTAGCCATCTTTGTGGCAAAGACACATAGCTAGCTGGCTCATGTTCAATTTGTTCATGAGTTCCCTGTCTTTCTGTCCTATTTGGATGTCCTGATAGCTTAGACTGTTTCAAATTACATCATGTGCCATAATATTGGAACCCAAATGGAGTCCTGACAGTTTTCTTTGTTGGTCTGAAAGTTTCCTGGGTGCATAACTTCGGTGATCTATACTTGTACAATCACTGTTCTACCTAAGCACTTCTTTGCAATGGAATTCAGGTTTCTTTCCCTTTTTTTGCTTTTGTAGTTACTCTTACGTTCCCGTCTTTACAGGAGCTTCCAGCTAAAGCTGGTTCAGATCATAGGTTCAGACCATTTTAGTTTTGGACAGACCAGGATCTTCACATCTTCTGAATGGAGAAGTGTTCAAATCACAATAGTATTGCACAAGCACTATACAGCATGTTGCCTGTGCCATCTTCTTCTTCAATATATTTCTGTCCTTCAAAAAATATAGCAAAAGTGGATTTTGAGAGGAATCCAGTATGTTATTTAGTATTTGTTTCCACAGCCAGTGAGGAGATGGATATATAATGTGGATCACTTTCTGCCCATAGAGGTATTTCTCTCCATTTTCTTTATTGCAAATGTAGAACCTTATAACCCCACAAAACAGGTTATCAGTTCTCTATACTTAGATAGTTAATGAAGGTGTGTCTCTGTATTCTTCTAAAGAATGGTAAGTGAATAGTTGGTTCATTCTAGGGTGAAGGTTAGCTTTAAAAGTGAATAAATAAATAAATAAATCCTTACCTTATTTAACAGGTGTATTATATCAATGACACAAATTACCCTGGACTTCATTATTTCAATGACATGGCCTTTAGATTCTTCATCCTCTTTGAAAAGATCTTCCAAAGAGCAATGAAACATATTACTGTCTACTGCTCTGTCTCCGAGGGAAAAACTGAGTTTCTTTAATTTTCTCAGATACGAAGTCCTCATGGCAAGTTTCTGGTTCTCTGTAAAAATACATTTGTTCTTGATTAATTGCAATTTGGGAAATAATGCCATGTATTCAGTTCTGCTGACTTTAATTTCTGATTCTGCTATGGATGGACACTAGGATTCTTATTTTTTTCTTATTATTTTTGTTTTGGTAGGGAGATTTTCCCATTTTTTCCTCCTATATAATAGTGTGATGTGGTTCTCTTATTATTAATTTCTAAAATGTTAGTCTCCAAAGTATTTTGCCCTAAGACTATACAAAGTAAACATGGCTGAAGAATAAAGGCATGATCTCAATATATGCTGTAGTGGCTTAATTTTGATATTAGGTATTTTTCATTTACTTTTGTGATACACTGCTTGAGAAATAAGTCACTGCTACTAAATTTTCACATTTTCCTAGACCTGATCCAGTTTGAATATTCTAAAAGGTTTTCTTTTAAAATTTTCTCAAGTAAGAAATTAATATACCAGAGCAACACTGTTGCAATTCAGAAATTACCTCTGTAAGTGCTATATATTTTTAAATAAGTTAAGAGGAAAAAAAAATTATTCTACTTTATTTGCATCAGTAGATCAACTTTTTTATTTATAGTTATAACAATTTATAATGTATACCAGAAATATCCTGTTCTTAATCCTCATTTATTTATATTTTATCAAAAAGTATTTTACTATAAATGTAACTAAAGCAGGTAAGTGGGAATAGAGAAAGGAAGGTATATATGTCTGCAATTACACATGAAAGTATTACATTTCCGTGATTAGTTCTATCATCCCATTAGTTCTATGATGACCCCAGTCAAGCTGGATCATGTGAAAAGACATTGAAAGTTAACTGGAAAGAGTTACTTGGCCTAGCTGTATTGCTAAAGCTTCTATAAATCCTTAGTGTGACATCTAGACTTGAAAACTCATTAAAAATAAATAAAGAAGAGCAAACAAATCTCCAAATCATCATTCTTTTCTTGCAATATGTGATTTGATAGTTTTACAATAGCAGATCAGGAAATGATGGTAAGTTGCTAGCCCAGAAGGCTTATGGTCTTCCAACTCCTTCTTCTTTGCCCATATGTTGCAAAGTCTGCACCCAAATGTAGTTTAGTACTAAAATTTGTATTAAAATTTGTATAAAATTAGTATTAAAATTTGGGAAAGCAAATCTTTGATAAAGATGAAAGCAAAATTAAAGTGCAGTCCTTAATAGGAACTAATGTTAAGTTCCATTTTCTTGTCTGTGTTATTGAAAATTGCAGAATGTATCAATAGAATTCATAAAAGTGGCTGTTTCTGAGGTCATCTGGAATAGTTGTCACAAGGAGGACTAAGGAGAATCTCCATCCTTTACTGGATGCGGGGAGGAAACTTAGTGACGAGAGATGAGGACAAGGCTGAGGTGTTTAATGCCTTCTTTGCCTCAGTCTTTAGCGGCAAAACCAGTTGTTCTCTAGATACCCAGTACCCTGAGCTGGTGGAAGGGGATGGGGAGCAGGATGTGGCCCTCACAATCCATGAGGAAATGGTTGGTGACCTGCTGCAGCACTTAGATGCAAGTCGATGGGGCCAGATGGGATCCACCCGAGGGTACTGAGCGAACTGGCGGAGGAGCTGGCCAAGCCGCTTTCCATCATTGATCGGCAGTCCTGGCTATCAGGGGAGGTCCCGGTCGACTGGCGGCTAGCAAACGTGACGCCCATCTACAAGAAGGGTCCGAAGGTTGACCCGGGAAACTATAGGCCTGTTAGTTTGACCTCAGTGCCAGGGAAGCTCATGGAGCAGATTACCTTGAGTGTCATCACGCGGCACTTATAAGGCAACCAGGCGATCAGGCCCAGTCAGCATGGGTTTATGGAAGGCAGGTCCTGCTTGACGAACATGATCTCCTTCTATGACAAAGTGACGCGCTTGGTGGATGAGGGAAAGGCTGTGGATGTGGTTTATCTTGATTTCAGTAAGGCTTTTGACACTGTTTCCCACAACATTCTCCTCAAGGAACTGGCTGCTCTTGGACTGGCATATGCTTTGTTGGGTTAGAAACTGGCTGGATAGCCAGGCCCAAAGAGTCGTGGTGAATGGAGCCAAATCCAGTTGGAGGCCGGTCACTAGTGGTGTCCCCCAGGGCTCAGTACTAGGGCCAGTTCTCTTTAATATCTTTATCAATGGTCTGGATGAGGGGATCGAGTTTACCCTCAGTAAGTTTGCAGATGACACCAAGTTAGGTGCATGTGTCTATCTGCTCGAGGGCAGGAAGGCTCTGCAGGAGGATCTGGATAGGCTGGACCGATGGGCTGAGGCCAACTGTATGAAGTTCAACAAGGCCAAGTGCCAGGTCCTTCACCTGGGGCGCAACAACCCCAAGTAGAGCTACAGGCTGGGAGATGAGTGGTTGGAAAGCTGCCTGGCAGAGAAGGACCTGGGAGTATTGGTTGATAGTCGGCTGAATATGAGCCAGCAGTGTGCTCAGGTGGCCAAGAAGGCCAACAGCATCCTGGCTTGCATAAGAAGCAGTGTGGCCAGCAGGTCTAGGGAAGTGATTGTCCCCCTGTACTCGGCTCTGGTGAGGCCGCACCTCGAGTACTGTGTTCACTTTTGGGCCCCTTGCTACAAGAAGGACATTGAGGTGCTCGAGAGAGTCCAGAGAATGTCAATGAAGCTGGTGAAGGGTCTGGAGAACAAGTCTTACGAGGAGTGGTAGAGGGAGCTGGGGTTGTTCAGCCTGGAGAAGAGGAGGCTCAGGGGAGACCTTTTCGCCCTCTATAGGTACCTTAAAGGAGGCTGTAGCGAGGTGGGGGTTGGTCTATTCTCCCACATGCCTGGTGACAGGACAAGGGGGAATGGGCTAAAGTTGGTCCAGGGGAGGTTTAGGTTTGATATCAGGAAGAACTTCTTTACTGAAAGGGTTGTTAGGCATTGGAAAGGACTGCCCAGGGAAGTGGTTGAGTCACCATCCCTGGAAGTCTTTAAAAGACGTTTAAATGTAGAGCTTAGTGATATGGTTTAGGGGAGGACTTGTTAGCGTTAGGTCAGAGGTTGGACTCGGTGATCTTGGAGGTCTCTTCCAACCTAGATGATTCTGTGATTCTGTGAAACCAGCCCAGTTTATCTCAGCAAAGTATCATTTTGGTGAAGATATTTTACTAAAGTTCAATGGTTTATAACCGTACCATAACTTGAAAGATGTTCCCTGTCTATGCTGTAATTAAAAGGTTTTATTATTATCACTGTCTAGAGCAAAATGTCTCTTTTGGATAAAGATTTATGTAATTACTGATAGGATAACATGAACAGTTCTTTGTGTTTGTTTTCTCCATTTCTTTCTCACATCAAAATTGAAGATTTTGAACTTTGGGACAGTTTATCCTTCCTAATTTTTTTGTTACATATGTCCTCCTTGATTACATTTCCCTGTATAAGGCAATAGTTTTCAAGCAAATGTCTAAAATTTCAGTGTTCATAAATATTTTCATCTCTTATACATCATGACATTGTCTCCAAGAACTGGTAAACCTTTCATACAATACTTTTGACTCGTGCCTCAAAATTCTGCAAAATAAATAAATAAAAATCATGCAGAAGAAATAAGAAATGTGTTAAGGTTCTTGTTGCTTCAGGAAAAAAAAAAAATAAAGTTACATTATTATCAGACTACTGTGGTCATTGGCTAGTGAAGCTGAATAATGCCAGCAGTCTACATGTAACGTATCAGATTTTAGACCTAATTTTAAGGCTAGCGAGAGACATTGATGTATAGTAGGGAATAAAATCTTGAGTGAAAGGGAGCAATATACAGCTCAGAGAAGGTTTAGAAAGATCAAAGGAGCCATTACTGGGCCAGCATTCAAACAGCAGGAAGGGAAATATGGTGTTTGTAATTCTCCCAGATATTGTGGACAAAGCCAGTGAAAGGATTTACAATGCAAAGCAAAAATCTTAAAATCAATAGGATGCTTTACTGGTATTCACAGTAGTGCCTGTAAAGTATGAGGTGAAGAGGTTAATTAATCCTTTTAAGAGTCTGTATTTTGAATTCATTTGACGTTTTCTGCAGTAACTGGGAAGACCAGTTTACAAATCTCTGGGAGATAACAGGTGCAAGTATCGACAGCTTTGAACTGGTACATGGAAGTTTGGTTTTAATTTGGAAGTTTGTGTTTAATGACCATCAGAAAATTCTGGTGATGTTATTTAAATGCTTTGAAATGGCAGGATAGATTCAGATGTCTTATCAACCTATTCTAACACTTCAGAATGACACTGATTTGAAATACAATAAAAATATTTAAAAATAAAAAAAAATAAAATAAAAAAATAAGATTGAGAAAACTTTTTGATGTTCATTTCAAACAGTTCAGCCACCTCTTAAAGTATTTTTTTTACAATTTATAAATCTACCATAGCACAATTAATACGTATTTGTATAGCACACCAATGTTACATATATTTATTTGTAATTTTCAGTAAAAAAAAAATAATAAATCTGAAATTAAATTAATTAAATTAAAAAAAAATCTGAAATTTTCAATAAACTAAAAATAAACTAATTTCATATTCAAATAACTGCCAAGAAACATTCACATTAGTCACAGTCACTCAAGGGAGCAATAACCATTGTTTAATAATAATGTCATTTAATTACTGGTTTCATTCTGTCTGAAAAAAATCAAGGATGAAATTTGTCACTTGTTCACATGATTAAAAATAGTCTAAGCATAGTTTTACTACACTGGAGAGACTGATTAACTCTTATGAGTAAACATCTTCCTGGGCAGCCTACTCCCATTTACGTCATTCCTGTTTCTATAAATCTGTATTGCAGAGAAGGTGAGGCTATAACCTAAGTCTGCTATTGCAGACTTGCAATAGATAATAGACAATGAGATGCAAAATCTGTCTCTAGTTGTCTTTGACTGTATACACACTCCTAGAAAAGAAGAAGGTGATTCAGATAGTTACCTTGCCTTCCTGACAGCATAAAGAGGTAGGGGTGTCCAGCACTGCTGCTCAACACCCACACGAGAATATGATGAAATATGGAAAGATATCAAAATACCTTGCAAATAGCAATAAAAGTAAATGAATGAAGAAATAAATAAATAAGGAAGTCTTTGTTTTTAAGGGCCAGAAGTCTTAACCTTAACCAACTCACATTTTCAACTATTTATTTGCTGTTCAGAGGGGTGAAGAATGTCATTAACTTTGTGGAAAAGCAAAGTTTTCACTGGAAGTTTCTGCAATATATTTTTGAAAAGTCTCCCATCCTCAGATTCACCAAAAAATACGCAGCAATAATTGGTTAGGCAAAGAGTAGGTATGTATACATGTACAAGGAGAAAAGTGCAAGGAAAAAATGTATAATTCTTATTAATATGTCAAATTCTGGCCATGTCAGTTTGTAAATTTATTCAGCCATCAGGTGTTCTTAATCATCGTGGTGGTTTTACTTAGTGAGTCAGCTGAGATCCACCATTCTCTCATTCCCCCTCCTCAAAAAGAAAGGGAGAGAAAAGGGCTCGAGGGTTGGGATAAGGACACGGAGGTCGCTCAACAAGTATCATCACAGGCAAAACAGACTCAGCATAGGGAGATTAATAAAATTGATTACATATTACTAACAAGCTAGAGCAGTGAGAGACAAGTAAAAAAACTAAAAAACACCTTCCCCCTATCCACCCTCTTTGACATCTTCCCCTGAGTGATGCAGGGGAACGGGGAATGGGGGCTGCGGTCAGTCCCTAACACTTTATCTCCGACACTCCTTCACGGTCACTCTCTGCCACTGCTCCATGTGGGGTCCCTCCCATGGGATGCCGTCCTTCCCAAACTGATCCTGCAGGGGCTCTTCAGGAACTGCTCCCACATGGCTCCATCAGCCAGGAGCAAACTGCTCCAGCACGGGTCCCCCACGGGTGGCAGCTCCCCACAGACCCCCTGCTCCTGCGTGGGCTCCTCTCCACGGGCTGCAGCTCTGGCCCAGGGCCTGCTCCTGTGGGGGCTCTCCATGGGCCGCAAGCTCCTTCAGGCCACATCCACCTGCTGCACCGGGGGCTCCTCCATGGGCTGCAGCATGGAGATCTGCTCCGTGTGGATCCATGGAGATCTCCTCCATGGGCTGCAGGGGGACAGCCTGCTCCACCAGGTGCCTCTCCACAGGCCGCTGGGGAACTTCTGCTGTGGTGCCTGGAGCACCTCCTGCCCTCCTTCTGCACTGACCTTGGGGTCTGCAGGGATGTTTCTCACTCCTCTCTCTTCCAGCTGCTGTTGCACGGCATTTTTTATTTTTTTTCCCCTTTCTTAAATCTACTCTCATAGAGATGCAACCAACATCACTTATTTGCTCAGCCCTGGTCAGAGGTGGGCCTCTTTGGAGCTGGCTGAAACTGGCCCTTGTGTAACATGGGACATTATCTAACTCTTCTCACAGAGGCCACCCCTGCAGCCCCCCACTACCAAAAAATTGCCACGTACACCCAACACAGTCTTTCTGTTATAAACCCAGCAGTAAACTGAAAGACCTTGCAAAAATCTTAACTTGTTCTTTTCTTTTGCATTTGTGCATATAAAAGCTGATAATATTTTTCTATATTAATGCAAGTTTACCTCCCTTACCTTCCTACTTACTCTGTGCTGTCTGAAATATCTAAATAGTGTGAGCTTCTTTAAGATCTTTTTTAATATCTACTTGCCTGTTCCTTCTAAAATCAATTTTCAATGATATCTCAGGCTGCTCTTTAAGGAAATAATAAAATATTCTTTCCACTTTTCCAGTAAATTACAGATCTTTACTCTTTACTGAGTGAATAAGAACAAAATATGTTATGAATCTGATGTTTCCAACAGAGGAGAAAAAGCTGAAGTTTGTGCAGGGTCTGTCCTAGAATCAGTAGAATACATTTTTTCAAGGAGACAAATTCTCCCTTGCACAAAATCTCAGTAAAATACCTTGGCAAGAATTTCTCTGTAGAGGTCATAATAGACTCTTCCTTCCTGAAGCTGCCAAAGGAACTGATTGGAAACTGTCATGGTAGTCTTTGTTAGTTCGTGGCCTGCACAGCTGTTGTTCCATACTATTTTCAGAGGGCTTGATTAATTAATACGTTTCACAGAATCACAGAATCACAGGATCACAGAATGGTTAAGGTTGGAAGGAACCTCTGGAGATCATCTGGTCTAACTCCTCTGCCAAGCAGGGTCGTGTAACTCAGGTTGCACAGGTTCACAACAAGGGCAGTTTTGAATATCTCCAAAGAAGGAGAATCCACAACCTCTCTGAGCAACCTGTTCCAGTGCTCTGTCACCCTCACAGTAAATAAATGTTTCCTCATATTCAGCCAGAACTTCCTGCATTTCTGTTTGTGACCACTGCCTCTTGTCTTGTTGTTGGGCACCACTGAAAAGAGTCTGGCCGTCCTCTTGACACCCTCACTTCAGATATTTGTATACTTTGGTCAGATCCCCTCTCAGTCTTCTCTTCTCCAAGCTAATCAGACCCAGCTCTCTCAGCCTCTTAGAATCATAGATTCATAGAAACACAAGGTTGGAAAGGACCTACAAGATCATCTAGTCCAACTGTCCTCCTATCACCAATACTACCCACTAAGCTAATAAATCATATCTCATAGCACCTTGTCCAGGCGCTTCTTGAACACCACGAGGGATGGTGACTCCACTGTGGGCCATTCCAGTGCCCGAGCTCTCTTTGAGAAAAAAAAGTTTTTCCTGATATCTAATTTAAATCTCCCCAGGCACAACTTGTGGCCATTTCCTCAAGTCTTATCATTAGTTATCTGAGAGAAGAGGCCAACCCCCTCCTCATCACAACCTCCCTTCAGGAAATTGTAGAGTTCAATGAGGTCTCCCCTGAGCCTCCTCTTCTCCAGACTAAACAATCCCAGCTCCCTCAGCCGCTCCTCCGACTTGTGTTCCAGACCCCTCACCAGTTTTGTTCCAGACCGTCACTCCTCTACCTGTTTAATTTCAAAATGACGGAAAAGCAAGTGTTATGCCCTGTCTGTGTTCATTTTCACAGAATGAATATTTCTTTTGTTTTTCATTTATTTTATGCTTTGTTTGCTTGGATTTTTGAGGAAATAATTTTGGAGTCATTGTGCAAGGTAGAGATAACTTTTCTTCCTTACTGATAGCATGTAGCAGAAACTGAAATGGCATCGCATTTTGGTTTATGTTGATAGAACAATTCCACTCAAAATTTTCAAAATGTTGTTTTCTGCTTTGGTACCAGTTTGAGAATAGAAGCCATAGTTAAGAATATAACAGAATTCTCTGAAGGAATTTGAAGGTTTTGGAGTATTTCTAACATACCTGCAAACTAACCTGTAGCTCAATATTAATGGTTATATTTACTGTTCTAAAAATGAATTTCTTCAATCAAAATTTGTTGAGCAAGAATAATTATTGACTGTAAAAATGGTTTATTTAGATCATTTTTAGCTAAACCAAAGCTGATTTTTTTTTTCTTTTCTTGTCATGAATTCCAGTAACTCTCATGGGCATGCTATTTGCATTTGGGAGACAGCATTATACACAAGTAAGGACACTAATGTTGTGGTCCCAGCTTCACAAATAGCAAAGAAATAACTGAATTTGAATCTTTCCCGCACTGCCAGACATCGCTGAAGGCTCAAACAAAACTCTAACATTCTGGCTACCATTCTCTTTTCTGTCATACCCACCTATTTGTTTTCCTGCATTTTTTTTTCTTTTTCTCTGTTATTGTAGGCTATTTGGCATTTTGCTAAACCCTTCCCCTCACTTTCTATTCCATTGATCTAGATGCTCTTCCTAGATTAATTACTTGACTCCAAGCCAGGTTTCCCTCCTCAGTACCACGTTCACATGATGAGGATCCAGAAGAACAGGCTTTCCTATTTTCCTTCTCCAGTGTTTTTCCTCAGCAGTCAGCTGGTAACCAGCATGTTATTAGGATCCCCCAGCTTCATAACAGGGGATTCTTATTTCATTTATTTATTTATTTATTTATTTATTTATTTTTATAGTGCAGGGTGTGTGTGTGGGGGGGTGGACAAGTTTTGTATCCCAGAATCAATAGTTAGGGAGACAGGTACTCCAAGGATGAAGTGAAACTAATACATAATTGCTGCCTCATAAAATATATTGCCCTCAGTCTTTACAAGGAGTCTGAGGGAGATAGGCTGACTGTTCAGCTGCTCCAAACAAGTTCTCCAAAAACTGTTGCAGTGCTCTGCTCAGGAACTGTGGACAACACCAAACAGGTAAACAAAAGTTCTGTCTCAAAGAGAAGCCAGCATGAACTATGACTGCAAAGGTAGCATTCATCTTACCTACTTGAGCCACCTGAAATTTGGACCCCTAGACTAAGCTCCTATCTGAACTCCTTCATAAGTCAACAGAAAAATGAAGGAACTGGCTCAATCATCTCTCTGTTAAGTGTATATCTAAGGTAATAATTTAATGTATTTGTTGGATCATTTTTTTTCCAGATAGCCAGACTATGTCTCTTCTAAAATAGCTTTCAACTTTTTATACTTTAGAGAGAGCATCTCATATTATGAGTGCAAGTTTACATATTCTGGAAGGTGACGTTAAGGATGCAATTCTAAATGATGGTTCTTTTATCACTAATTGACCAAGCCTTCAGCAATGACCTAGAAAGGAAGGAAGGAAGGAAGGAAGGAAGGAAGGAAGGAAGGAAGGAAGGAAGGAAGGAAGGAAGGAAGGAAGGAAGGAAGGAAGGAAGGAAGGAAGGAAGGAAGGAAGGAAGGAAGGAAGGAAGGAAGGAAGGAAGGAAGGAAGGAAGGAAGGAAGGAAGGAAGGAAGGAAGGAAGGAAGGAAGGAAGGAAGGAAGGAAGGAAGGAAGGAAGGAAGGAAGGAATATACAAGCTTAACAAAAGGTTCCACAAACTTTCTTCCTTATTTCTGTTGGGCTTGTTTTCTCTTCAGTTATTTATACTTGCCAGCACATATGAATACTTCAGTCACAAAGAACAAAGGGAAACTCATATGCTAGCTACAAGCTGCACTACACACTTATCTTAGAACTGTTTATATGGAATTAATGGGCCAGAGTTTCAAGTGAGATCGGTACGGTTCTGTTGATGTATGCAGCTGGACACAGATTATTATTTTATTATATTTTACCCCCTTTTTTATTTTTAATGTACAAACAGGGATACACTATAGAATGTACATAAATTAAGAACTCACATCTGGCTGTTCATATATGAGCAGAATTCTGTAAGAGCTGGGATGTTTAGTGCAGGTCTTGAAGCAATATTCATTTTAACCAGCTCAGATACTTTACCACAGAAAAACCTGACAGGTCCTGTCTCACATAAAATTATGCTTGTGAGAGCAAATTAAGAAGCTCAGGGTAGTACAAATGGTACATTTTATCATGGAGACCAGACTGTTAACTACAAGGCTTCTGAATGTATGTTTGCAAAGTGCAAAGTACAGAAGTTCAGTACAAGTCCAGAAGTTCTGGGCTTCTTCTGTTCTTCTCAATCCATTCAGTAGATGGAGCAGATTGTAGGAATTAGTTTTTCTCAGCTATGCCAAATCCTGCCTTGATTGGAAAGAATCTGGAAGAATCGAGAGATGGAAAGCAGAAAGAAGAGAGATTTAAAGAGGGCACAGAGGACGAGGATTATTTTAAAGGCTGTGTCAAAACAAACAAACAAAAACATCTTTCATTCATTATATACACATTCCAAACTTTTGTGCCTAGTAGCATATACCTTTAAACTTGCTACGCATAATATCTTCTCCTTTAGTTGTGGTAATTTTGATCATTTTTCATATTTATTAGTTTCCCTGATAATAAGATTTAAATGCTTAAGAAAATAACAAGGATTTAAAAGTTTCTAGTGCAGTTGAAAAATCCTATAATAACCTCACACAGACAGTTAAAGCTATAAAACAGACTTTTTGATAAAAAACTTTCTTGAGAATCAGTGCTTTTACAGAGTCCTTAAAATCACTTTGCTCCTTTTCCCCAGGAGAATGATAAATGAAAAGTCCCTTTGAATTCTGCTATTTTGTATTCTGTATCACCAATCAGCACATGGAGGCAATCTAAATTAGCTATTCATGAACAGCTATTCCAGAATAACTATTCCTGAACAAGTATATGTGAAAACATTCCTTATTCTAGAATAACAGTACTTTATTTCTACCTGAAATAATTTGCCTGGGAATCTAAATTGGAACAAAATACAGACCTTGCTAAAACAAGGTCTATGTCTCAGACTATTTGAAAATTGCTGTTGAGCTTACAACTTAATGGAAAACATCTTTAAACATAAACATGTTAATATTGTTATAGCCAGAGGTGGTATGTTAGCCTAATAGCAAACAGATCCAAAGCAGTGAAAAGGTTCAAAGCTGGAAGCTGCTTATAATATACACAGATTCTACTTAATGTAAATGAGCTCGAACTGTGGTCCAGAAATGGTAGTCAGAATGTGAAAGAAAGAAAAAAAAGATCATTTTTCAGCTTCTAAACCAAGAGATTCAGTTCTACAAACTTCAACAGACCCAGTGAAGCAAATGATCCTCTATAGAAAGAATGTCGAAAACG
Organism: Anser brachyrhynchus; assembly: GCF_964034855.1. Taxonomy (NCBI): domain Eukaryota; kingdom Metazoa; phylum Chordata; class Aves; order Anseriformes; family Anatidae; genus Anser; species Anser brachyrhynchus. The sequence goes on along the minus strand of NC_137694.1, from coordinate 177,784,786 downwards.
TATTGTTTGTTGTACAGTACTAAATCAGAACATATTGGAAACCTACCACAAGGCACCTTTCTTAGTCTATCTTTTTAAATTGCAGTTTTAAACAACTAAGTTGAACTAAGTCCATCATTTTTCATATACACAAACCATATTCATTGCTAGTGGCTAATGGAAGGGCAATACTACTTAAGTCACCCATGTCCCTTCAGTTCAATTATTTCTTTTTCTCCAAAGTATGTGGAACAGTATCAGAATGACACTATTGATATGAAAATACGTGAAATCTAGGGTTTCTTTTTCTTTTTTCTTTTTCTTTTTCTTTTTCTTTTTCTTTTTCTTTTTCTTTTTCTTTTTCTTTTTCTTTTTCTTTTTCTTTTTCTTTTTCTTTTTCTTTTTCTTTTTCTTTTTCTTTTTCTTTTTCTTTTTCTTTTTCTTTTTCTTTTTCTTTTTCTTTTTCTTTTTCTTTTTCTTTTTCTTTTTCTTTTTCTTTTTCTTTTTTCTTTTTCTTTTTCTTTTTCTTCTTTTACTTTTCTTTTTCTTTTTCTTTTTCTTTTTCTTTTCTTTTTCTTTTTCTTTTTCTTTTTCTTTTTCTTTTTCTTTTTCTTTTTCTTTTTCTTTTTCTTTTTCTTTTTCTTTTTCTTTTTCTTTTTCTTTTTCTTTTTCTTTTTCTTTTTCTTTTTCTTTTTTTCTTTTTCTTTTTCTTTTTCTTTTTCTTTTTCTTTTTCTTTTTCTTTTTCTTTTTCTTTTTCTTTTTCGTTTCCTTTTTCTTTTTCTTTTTCTTTTTCGTTTCCTTTTCCTTTTCCTTTTCCTTTTCCTTTTCCTTTTCCTTTTCCTTTTCCTTTTCCTTTTCCTTTTCCTTTTCCTTTTCCTTTTCCTTTTCCTTTTCCTTTTCCTTTTCCTTTTCCTTTTCCTTTTCCTTTTCCTTTTCCTTTTCCTTTTCCTTTTCCTTTTTTCTTCCATATTGTTTAGAGAAAGCAGTTACTGAAAATTATACTAGGTTAGGTTCAAAAAAAGTGAAAACAAAGGCAAAAAAGATCTCCAAAACAATCTAAAATACCAGAGATTTAAAAACTGAATTCCATAAGTTTTCATGACATTAGGCTAAATATTTGAAGCTGACGACGTATTTAAAGAACCTTAGAAATCTAAATAAAGGCTCAGGGTGTTCATCAATATATATGCTTTTGGGCTTTTCTGAAGTGTAGTCTCTGACTATTTAGAGGTTTCTTTGGTAACTTCTGTGTTAGAGAAAGCTTCCAAAGGAATTATCAGAATTTCTCAATGGATATAAAGAATAGGGGAATAAAAGACATTACATTAAATCATAAAAGTTATAATCTGCAATGAGAATGAAGTACCTTTCTCCCTCAGTTCCCATCACTCAGTTGTAACTCTCAGACAGTCCACAGACAGAATGCAGATGGTATGCAGTATGATAGATACTTCTTTGCCTGTAAGAAGGCCACTGCTATTAATTCAGAGCCTATTACGCATGACAGCAGTGCTGTCTGATTAAGCTCTTGGAAACTTTTTGAAAGTACACATAAAATTTTTATGTTCTTCCAACTACTTCTTTTACATGATTTTCTTTTTATTAAGATTAAAAACTCTTTTTGCCCAAAGCCTTTATAAAAACAGATAGGTTTCAATAAGGTTCTTCTTGCCTTTTTTTTTATTATTATTATTGTTTTCCCCACAATGCACACCCTCAGTAAAGTCATTCTGAATTCCTGGGTAAACTTTTTGTGCATAATCATGATGGAATAATTTTATCTTGTAACAATGGCATTCAAGTTAGTGTAGAAAAAAAAGAGTAATACAGAGAAAGAACAAATCTGCTTCATGAATTGTAGTTAAATAGTTATTTCTAGAGAAAATAAATTTGATTGAATATCTGATCTTCCATAATAATAATAATAATAATAATAATAATAATAATAATAATAATAATAAATTTTTGAATGACCGCAAAATTACATAAATGTTTAAAAAGTAGCTAAGACAAACCTGTCCAAACCATATTCTTTAACATGGTTTATGGGCAAAATTAAATGACTCATCTGGATGCATCTCCAGTCCCTACATTATCCTAAAAACTGAGAATTACAAAAGCCTTTATAGTCCAGTGCATGACAGACATAATTTTCAAAGATTACAGAGTGCCAGAGGAAAGCCTACTCAATCCTTTTCAGGAAGACTATGCAGGCAAAGACAGAGGAAACCAGAGAGAACAGTTCCTTTCAGATCCACATCCAAGGATCTGAGGCACATGTTTCTGTGCAATTTCAGCACAATAGGAGAGGGATAACTGGAGTCACCTCTTTGGCTCGTTGGTCCATGACATGCTCTAAACTGTGTGGAAGTTTTTAATTGTTGTTGAGCTGGGGAAAAAAATCCAGTAATTTTACTTTATTTAAATTATTTCAAAAAGCAATTAACTTATTTTACACTGCTTTTCTTGCCTTTATGAAGAAAACTTAAGGGGTCACAACAGCAAAGAAAAACCCTGACCTTAGCTCCAAGTCCTGCCGTATTTACAATTCCTACCTATTATGCCATTGCTAACATGTAATTTCTAGGGATAATTGGGATAAAACTTAAAAGATATTTTGTTTTAGACCAGGTCCACAAAAATGAGTTAATAGCAGTCCTATGGACCAATTGATATATGACTACATCCACAATAACTTTTTTGAAAAGCTACGCTTTTCTTCTGCTGAATCTTTTTGTTTCTTTTCTTCTAAAATTAAACATAACCTCTCCCAAACTATCATACAGAACATCCAATGTAAAGCATTAAAACAATACATTTTTTGTACATTCATGCATTCGTAATGTAGCAATGCATGGCTACAGGATAATATTTACAAAAAATAGTAAAAAAAAAAAAACACACATTCCCAATACTTTTCTATTCCCAGTGTATGAAATTTAACATTTACAAAGATAAAAATGATGATAATTTAGGGTTTGATTTGCTGTGTTTTGACAAGGAAATGATATAAAGTGATTTCAATTTGACCAGGAATTAGCAAATTAAAAAATTCCAGTAATTTATTTACTCACACATTACTCCAAAGATAACTACATAAATGGTGTTGTGGATATTTTAGTCAATAAAAAATAACATATCTTAGCCTGTTCAGGTGCAAAGTACACAGCATAGAGTCCTTGCATAGAGACATAACCAAACCCTATCCAAGTCAGTCTGAGTGAAAGAAGGATGGTGCATATCTGGTCTCCCTGGTTCATTTGCAAGACTATTACTTCAAACTTTTATGAGCTTATGAATTCATGAGTTCAGAGAATTTAGACTGTGATTCATCTTTTACATCTTTTGTCTCATAATACCTGTGCAAGTAGTCCTTATAACTAATGTTGCAACAAGTACAGTCTCATTCTACGACCTTGCTTAGAAATAAATGAACAAGTAAAGAAATTTTACTTTGGATTCTTGTGTCAGCAGCTTCCTTAAAATACAACTCATCAGATTACAACACATGTTTATATACAGACACAATCTGCATTTGTGTTCTCAGTCTCTGTGCATAAACAACTGGGTATTCATGAGATCTTCCAAAATTTGTGAAGCTACAGGAAATCAAAAGAAATTTTTTTACAAAAATTGAAATTGAAGTTGATAGGGAATGTGGAGTTGCCAGTGTTGCATAGTACAGTTACGAGCAACCAACAGAGTTTGTTCCAAACTCATTAAAAAAAGAGTAACAATATATCTTTGCCTTGATGTGATACCCGGAAGTCTTGATATGACTAAAAAAGGAAGGTAAAACACTTAATTGTAAACCTTTTATGTATTTATATGTAACGTATTAATTAATTGAGAAGGTATAGGTCCATATGTTTTTCATATTTGTAAGCAGTACAGATAGGGTATGGAACAAAAGCAGTTTTCAAGCAAGAGATTTAAAGAATTATTTAGCAACTTTATTCACTGTCTATAAGAGCAAAGAAGGCATTTGACAGAGTGGATTGTGTTAAAGTTCATGAGCAACATTAGACAGATGAAGTTATTATGTATAAAACATCCTATGTATAATTGCTGTATTGTAAACTCTTTCAAAATTTGTAATGTGCAAATTGTATATGTACTCCTGCCCCCTCCCCCCCAACCCCCAGTAATGTCTTTATTAATTTGATATTTGGAAATATGTTTAGATATTAAGTGAAAAAAAAAAAAAAGAATTGATGAAGGATGTTAGGGCAGAAATAAGAAAAAAAGAAAATGGCTTGACAACGATAACAATCTCTTTGTTTTTCTAGGAAAATAACAAAGATATATTACAGGAATCATATATTCCAGACACGTGTCCCTGTTAGCTAGATCAGAATTTTGATGACTATGTATGTAAGGATGATGCTGAGTTTTGTGGGTCACTGAATGACTAGGAAAAGTAATAAAGTATTGCTTTACTGTTATCAGCCATCATGAAGTCTAAGTAATTTACTTAAACTAAAATGAAGTCTAAGTAATTTACTTAAACTAAGTAAATTTCTGCAACTAATTGTATGAAATACACAGGGAATCTCCTTAATAAACACTCAAAATTATTACAGAAGATAATATTTACCCCCTTGTACTACTGCTGTGAAACAGCATAATAAATTGTAACAGGTTGCAGTTCAGTAGGTGAGGTAGACTGAAAATCCATTAGATTAATTACTGCTCATAAGTATAATTATGTTTACAGTATGCTAAATTTCTAGGTGTCTAATGGGCTTCCAAGAATTGCAAGGTATAATTAAAAACTTTGTCTGGTAAGGCAAATCACTAAGCTTAAAAGAAAAAATTCTTCCAACCAAGACAGGCCATAGCAAGCTTCATTTTCCTTAATTTGTCACTGTGTTATCTAAATAAAGAGCTCACCTTCTGGAAATTATAACATAACAGTGAAGTCACAGTATGGTTTAACAGTGAAAGTATGTGTTTGAGAAAATTTATAATCCTCTACAGCTGACAGTCTTAGGTATAAGATGACGATGCTGTTTTTACTTATATGTGGTGAACATCTGTTTCAGTTAATTTTAGCTAATTTGGAAATACAATGATATATGTTGTTGTGTTTATATAAAATGAAACAGTCATGAACAGTAGATGGATATGCATGAGAAGACAAATACTGCTCTTTTGATTAATACTGAAAGTTAATTTAAAATAACATTAAATATAAAACAGGGCTAGAAGATATTTTAAGTTGTCATCTAGAGAATGAGACTTACTCTGCTTTAACTCTGCTAAAAGATCAGTGTCTGAATTAGACATTCTAAGCTCTCTCTGTAATTAGCAGAATGGAACAGAAATTCACAATGTATTCTATTCCATGAAAAAATATCAGATAGGTAGTATATATGTACCCCTATCTCATGGCACCTATTTCTTCTCAGGATGACTTTCTGGTGTGTTTTACATGTCTAATGACGTTAACTGAAATTCTAAAAATCATATGTTTTTATACTGTTGACAATATTTGTTGAAATAATTCTCATCAGATGATTCTAAACTTTCCTTAAAAATCTCAGTTTCTTCTAACTTGTAATGATGGTGCAATGTTTTAAATAACCTGTTACTTTCAACAAATGCATTTAGCTTTTTAAAATCTTTCTACCAGGAAATACCGTTTCAAGATTGTTATGTATTCAAACCCACTCACACATAAAGACTTCAAAATCTTTCTAGGAAATCATCTGCATAATCTTTCTAGGTTTCTTTCTAATCATTTACAGGTGTTTTTTGTTTGTTTGTTTTGTTTTGTTTATCATAATATCTAACCTAATATAACCTTAGAAGGTGTCATTCTCTACCTGTTACATATCTGATAGACACGCTCTACTGGATGAACATGGAGTCGAGCTCATTGGATCTGGATAAAGAAGTAGAGGAACTCTGCTTACAGTACCACAGGATATTATCATCTCTACATCTACTTCAGCATCATGGAGTATGAACTCCAGATGACAGTTTCACTAGAAACACAGGGGAGAAACTGTATTTTTCCGGGAAAAAAAAATGGGGCTGAAGCGAGAAAGGCTTGACTTCCAATGATGGCATACTGTACTGTAAGCCATTGCAAACTACTCTATACTGGTAATGAACAATTCAGTTTACATCTAAATTATGTGATCTGAGAGCACTTCTCATCTCCATAAAACAAGTTAATTAAACAAAAGGATCCTTAGTATTAGACAAAAGTTGTTCTCTGTTCACTTTCTTTCCCATCCCCAGTCTTATTACACTAGTTCCTACTGGAGAGAAACTAAATGAAAGGACGGGAAAGGAAACGTGATTTGCTCCACGTGGTGCATTGGTGGAGAATATTGAAGAAGATGAACTGTAGGACACATTATCAATCATACTGTTCGTGCAGTTATTTGCAGCCTTTTAAGTTTGTTTAATGATATTTGCATCTGAGAATATAACAAGACATCCACAAAATGATCAAATGCTTCCTTAAAACTGGCTAACAAGATCTTACTGTTGAAAGTCTTGGGAAAAAAATAAGTAAAATAAAATATGATCATCCAGAAAGCAAGACAGGGAATCCTAGGTCTCACTCTGCCAAGCAAATTATTAATCAATATCCTGTTTTTCAATTACAGTTAAAAGGAATGGGATATAGGACAAGAAGGATGATCAAAGGGCTGGAACACCTCTCATATGAAAGCAGGCTGAAGGATTTGGGGTTGTTCAGCCTGGAGAAGCAAAGGCTCTGGGAAAACCTTATAGCAGCATTCCAGTGCATAAAGGGAGTCTAGAGAAAAGCTGGGGAGGGACTTTATCAGAAAGCGTGGTGATAGGACAAGGAGTAATGGCTTTAAACTAATGAAGGTAGGTTTAGATTAGATATATGGAAGAAATTCTTTGCTCAGAGGGTGGTGAAGCACTGGAACAGCTTGCCCAGAGTTGTGGGTGTCCCATCCCTGGAAGTGTTAAAGGCCAGGTTGGATGGGGCTTTGAGTAACTTGGTCTAGTGGAAGGTGTCTCTACCCATTGCAGAGGGGTTGGAGTTACATGATCTTTAAGGTCCTTTCTAACCCAGACCATTTCATGATTCCATGATCTATGATATTCCTGACTGTAATCCGTGTAAACTTTCATTTTAGTCTAAACACAGCTAAATCTTGAATCTCATGTAGAGATATTTGAGGTTTCCTAGTTTCTTGTCTTTTCATTCATGTTTTATGTTCCTGGCTCCTAAGAGAATCTTGCTTAAAATGGACATTGGAGATGAAGTATTTGTTTAGGGAAGAAGTCATCTAAAATGTAGTCAATTTCGTTTTTCTTTTTCTCCCTTATTGTTCCTTTTCCTTCTCTCCTCCCCCGCCCCCCCCCCCCCCCATAAGAATACTGATCAGATGAACAAAAAACAGTCAGTCTAAAGAAAATAAAAAGAAAGAAGAACCAGTGCAGGCAGCATTTTATTTCTAAAATTTTCAATCTTACTTCTCACCAGTCTCCTTACCCCTTAATGTGAGTAGGAGGACACTGGTAGACATTGGCATCACAATCTGGACATTCTCTTGCTTAGAGCTGACGAATGTGTTCATATTCTGAAAATAAATTTATCAATTTAATTTTACTAGATACAAAGCATAACTTAATTATTTAATTTATTTATTTATTTATTTTTCCTCATAAATCTCTGCTTGTAGCAGACTACATTGACAAGTAATTGACCTCCTTGTGTCCCTGTCAGGGAAAATGTGAAAACTGATTTAACCAGATTAAAATATGTAATCATATTGACATATGTGTGTGTCTTATCTGCACATGAAATGCACATCAGATGCATTCAGGATGAGTATCAAAAAAGTACAAGATACAGAAAAATATCATCCTTTTTATAGAAAATATTTGTTAGGGTTAGACTCAAAACATGAATGCTACAGACAATTATCAGGTTAGACTTCTACACATAATACTTCTGTACCCTCCCTCAGCTCATCAAAATACACTGAGTTCATCAGTGATTATTAAAAGAAACATTCCAATCATGCCCAATTCTACTAAGGGTCAATAGAACTTGAAGATCCTTCCCTAAGATGTTTTCATAAGAGATAATAAAGTATTAGACACTTCTGGTGACTGGTCATCATAATTATATTTAAAGCATACTCCTCTACAGGCAAAATTAAATAATATTTACTAGTACCGAATTGCTGTATCAGATTGTAAGGTCTTTTGTTATAGAGAATACCTTCTCTTCAAATAACATTTTACTAGACGTCCTAGCATGTTATATCCTATTTATAGGATACTATATCCTATTTATAGGATAACCTATATCCTATTTATAGGATATCCAGGCCTATACAGGCCTGGCTAAGAGCAAAGTCAGGACCCTGAAATTCAGAAGAGCAAAGTTCCATCGGTTCAAACAATTATTGGATGAGAGCCCATGGGACACGGTCCTTAGGGACAGAGAATCTGATCAGAGCTGGAAACTCTTTAAGGATATTTTCCTTGGAGCACAAGAGCTCTCTATTCCCATATATAATAAATCAAGCAAGGAAGGTAGGAAACCAGCATAGTTGAATAAGGATCTGCTGGTTAAACTTAGGCAAAAGAAGGAAATGCAAAGACAGAGCCACGTGCCTTGGGAAGAGTACAGAAATGCTGTCTGGATGTGCAGGTATGGGATCAGGAAAACCAAGACATTGACAGAACTAAACTTGTTGAGGGATGCGAAGAATAACAAGGAGGAGTTATACAGGTACATTGGCCACAAAGCAAAGACTAATGAGAGTATATCTTCTCTGACAAATGAAGACAGAGAACGGTCAATGACAGATGAGAAGGCAGAGGTACTTAACAACTTCTTTGCCTCGGTCTTCACTAGTGGTCTGGCTTCCCACATCTTTTGAGTTGATACCAAAGAAGGAAGAGATGCCATTCAAAGGGACCTGGACATGCTGGAGGACTGTGCCCATGTGAAGTACATGAGGTTCAACAAGGCCAAACACAACATGCTGCACCTGGGTCAGAGCAATCCCACACAGGAGCACAGACTGGGACAAGAACTCTGAGAGCATCCCTACAGAGAAGGACTTGGGGGTTCTGGTGGATTAAAAGCTTGATACAAGTCAGCAGTGTGTGCTTGTAGCCCAGAAGACCAACCGCATCCTGGGCTGCATCAACAGAGGTGCATCCAGCAGGTCGAGACAGGTGATTGTCCCCCTCTGCTCTGCCCTTGTGAGGCCCCACCTGGAGTGCTGCATCCAGGTCTGGGGCCCCCAGCACAAGAAAGATGTCAACTTGTTAGAGCAGGTACAGAGGGTGGCTAAAAAGATGATCTGAGGGCTGGGGTACCTCTCCTATGAAGAAAAGCTGAGAGAGCTGGAGATGTTCAACCTGGAGAAGAGAAGACTCTGGAGATACCTCAGCCTTTCAATACTTAAAGGGTCTTATAAATAGTATGGAGAAAGACTCTTTACTTGGGTAGATAAGGATAGGACAAGGGGGAATGGTTTTAAACTAAAAGAGGATAGATTTAGACTAGGAGGAAAATCTTCACTGTAAGGGTAGTGATGCACTGGAACGTGTTGCCCCAGAGAAGTTGTGGATGCCCCATCTCTGGAGGCGTTCAAGGCCAGGTTGGTTGGGGCCTTGGCCAACCTGATCTAGTGGGTGGCATGCCTGCCTATTGCAGGGGGTTGGAGTTAGATGATCTTTAAGATCCCTTCCAATCCAAGTCATTCTATGATTCTATTTAGATATTGGTATTCTAATTTGTAGCACTTAGCTTTCAAGACAGGCATTTGAAGAAGAATAGGATTAATTTCCATTTAATCATGGACCATTGAATAAAGGGATGTTGGTATGAACTGAGAAAAGGTCTTAAAATGATAAATTCAACAATGTGTGAAAAATATGAATTCTAGACCTAAGAAATATATCATAGAATATTCTTAATTTAAAAATTGCTTCAAGTAGGTCTCTTCCAAATTTGATAGACAAATGTAGAATTTGATTGACAAAAAAACACTTTTTCCAGATACTGGCCGGGGTTCAGATTGGTTAGGATTACTTGGATCATATGGCCACAAAGCAATTTTCCCAAAATAAAGGAGGCTGCTAAAATATATACCTTATGACCACACAGTAAGTGCTATGACCAGCTGTTTTCAGGAACTTTATAGACATGCTGACCACTGCTTACATAAAGCCAGTATAACAATTTTGTTTTTAAAAAGTGGGAGAAAGAGACTGGAAGTGAACGTGAATGTAATGATTAAGACTTTCAAATACAGACAAACGAGGTTAGTCAATTTAGATATGCAGTTTTCCCCTTTAACTCAAAAACTATCATCTTAAATAATGTATGTAGAGTTATGGTCTTGTCGAGAAGAGAGTATCATACAAAATCTTTAAGCTTTGTTATTGTTTTAACCATACATATTTGCAAGAGACTTCACTGTATTCCCCATCAAATGGCATCAGATTTTCCTTCAGACTGTTTAAAAAGGCTGGCTTGGTATTCCTTGTTTTGTATTGTTTTATCATCTTGAAGTATAAAACAAAAGATTGTGATTTTCTAATTATAAAACTAATTAACTTTCACAAAGTAAAGGACCTGGACTTCAGCTTCTGAGCTATTTCTGTAGGTGTTGAGTGCAAAAAGATTTACTATCTAATCTCAACCCCAAATTGGCTATTTAGAGAACAGGGACTTCCCCTTACCAGACTAATTATAAAAGTTTTACAGAATTTGAAAATAACTATATTTGTTTACTATATATTTCCTGCATGGTATTCACTTTTTTTTTTCTTTTCATTATTTTCAATAATGAAAATAATTAAAATGTGTCTTGTTTGTACATAAGAGAGTTACTATTACAATCATGGATTTGATTATTTCATCCTCAAAATTATAATAGTAAAGCTGTAGGGAGTGTTGTATTTTGTTTCTTTTTTGTACTTTTTTTTTTTCTGACAATTTTCTATCTCCTTGTTTTTGTTTTTTTTTTTAAAGTTGAAAAGATTTGTCTGTTCTTTAAAAAAACAATACAAAGCCCTATTAATATCACAGCTGATCAATAACTATAATGCAGAAAGCTCCTTTATCAAGTGGCTTGATTTTCCTTTTCATACTTTCCCTGTCCTCGCTCCTTCAGTGATTATTCAATTTATAACTTTCCTTTAGCACTTTTTTTTAATTATATAATTGAGTCTCTGAATTATGTTGGATTAACAAAAGCCTTTGAGACAAAAGTCTTTTTTTCTTTTTTTTTTCTTTTTTTTTTCTTTTTCTTTTTCTTTTTCTTTTTCTTTTTCTTTTTCTTTTTCTTTTTCTTTTTCTTTTTCTTTTTCTTTTTCTTTTTCTTTTTCTTTTTCTTTTTCTTTTTCTTTTTCTTTTTCTTTTTCTTTTTCTTTTTCTTTCTTTTTCTTTTTCTTTTTCTTTTTCTTTTTCTTTTTCTTTTTCTTTTTCTTTTTCTTTTTCTTTTTCTTTTTCTTTTTCTTTTTTCTTTTTCTTTTTCTTTTTCTTTTTCTTTTTCTTTTTCTTTTTCTTTTTCTTTTTCTTTTTCTTTTTCTTTTTCTTTTTCTTTTTCTTTTTCTTTTTCTTTTTCTTTTTCTTTTTCTTTTTCTTTTTCTTTTTCTTTTTCTTTCTTTTTCTTTTTCTTTTTCTTTTTCTTTTTCTTTTTCTTTTTCGTTTTCTTTTTCGTTTCCTTTTTCTTTTTCTTTTTCGTTTCCTTTTTCGTTTCCTTTTCCTTTTCCTTTTCCTTTTCCTTTTCCTTTTCCTTTTCCTTTTCCTTTTCCTTTTCCTTTTCCTTTTCCTTTTCCTTTTCCTTTTCCTTTTCCTTTTCCTTTTCCTTTTTCCTTTTTTTCTTTTTCTTTTTTATTTTATTTTTTTTAGAAGAGCAATATATACTCAATGTACAGTTTTTATGGGATTACTAGACTCTTTTCTCTTTATTTCCTCATTTTATTCTCTGAAAATCATGTTAAGGAGTCTTGAGAGACTACCTGTTCACACAACGTAAAGAATATTTCTTGACACCACCTGTTCTAAATGAGTCACACTGTGATGTACACATAGAAACCTAGACACCTTTAAGTAGAGCTCCAAAAGAAGAAATGGGGGGGATGGAGGGGGTGGGGGGGGGCAGGAGAGGGCGAGGGCAAGGCTTGGGGGGAGAAACAGAGAAGAAACCTGAAAACATTTGTTGATAGTAATTTGGTGAGATAATTGCTGTTAATTGAAATAAATCTGTCCAAGGAGAAATGCACAGAATTTATAAAAGTAGATTTTTAGTAGATGGAACATTGGATTGATAAAAGAATGAAATCTAAAGGAAGCAACCCAAATATATGGTGCTATGCAGTAAGTTTTGATCTCCTTTTTAGCATTTCTAAACAATGTAAAAATAGATGGAATGAGCCGTCTTGCATACTGTAACTGTGCAGAAGACCAAATATCAAAACGGTTTTAAAAATAAAAGCATGGAATAAATTGGAATAGATTTGTCAGAAAAGGATGAGAGAAGCTGACTAGTGATAAGTGGTACAAAGAGTAGATTGTATAAAACATATCTTTTATGACCTACATTTTTTCCTGTTCTAAATGTCTGTTATATAAAACTCACACTATCAACTTTTTATAAAGCCTGGTCAAACATACAGTTAAAAACTCAAATTTATTTTTAATATGTTTTCAGTAAAATAAGGGGGAAAAAAGCCTTAAGGCTTAATAATTTATATATATACAGTAATGATTTTTTTTTTCACACTACTTCTCAAAAAATGTTTAGATCTGCTGAAAAGTCAAACTCTTGATTTATTAAGTAATCTGAAATAGTTGTGCTGTGGTCATGATGTTTGAGTTTGATTAGCAAAGACAAGATAATTCAGTATGACATCCTGTTGACAAAGATTTAATATTATTAGCTAGAGAAGGTGGTCAAATAAATTACAATTCCTATTTACTTTTGTGTAGCTGAAAACTGTCATTTTTAAACTAGATTTTATTTTGTTATTTTTTTTTTTTTTAAATAGGTTAATAGAGAATCTTTATTTGGTTTCTCAGGAAAACTATTTCTATTCCTTTGTCTTTGTCCATTTCAGAAAATGACTCAAGCTGTCTCTTCAAGATCATTTACCACTTCAGTTTTAGAAATATGTGTCACTAAGTCACTCTGTATAGATTTACCCAAAGTTTAAACTATAGACAGGCAAAAATGAATTGCTTTAGACCAGTTAGATGATTTAAGTGAAACAGCAAAAGGTAAAATAAAACTAGTTAAAAAGTAATAAATGTTGAAAAAGAAGCATTCAGGTTTAACACAAATGAAAATATGGCTTCATAATCAGAAACATGGGGAACTCAGAAATTAATGCAGTGAAAAGCATTTATTCCAGGACTCCATGTAAGACAAGCACATATAATATAGTAAAACAAAGAATTGAACTGGAAAAATAAAAGAACAAGCAAAAGTGAGATGGAAAATGTTTGTGTATATGGAAGAAGAAAAGATTAGTATTGCAGAGCATAATTTTGTATCAAAAAATTTTTATTTGAGAAGTGGCACATCCTTGCTCTTTCACAGTATTTGAGCCGGTCTCTAAGACCTGTTATTTGGGTGACCTAAACATTATTTTATGTCATCTGAAAAATCCTGTTCCCTATTTCGTTTTGATTTAGAAATAGAAGGCAAAAGTACATAGTAGGGGCAGCGCATTGTTAGGGGAGAAAACTTCTGACCAAAGACTAAAATGTATTATTTTCAATAGTGGTGGGTCACAAGTGTGATCCTGAGATACACTTATCTGTTACATCCAGTTACACCTTCCACAGATATTCTTTGTTTAAGTATTGCAAAAATAAGCAAGTAAGTAAATAAATAAATAAACAAGGGGTAAGGGGACCATTATATGTTGCTATGTCACCCCACATAGCAACAGCTACTGTGAAGAGATGAAAATTAGTCTCACACATGTGCCAGCCTGTTCAGAGCAATCAGATGGCAGAAAAGAGATGTCATTTGGAATGACTTAGAATATTTTGGAACTTATGTTTTCAATCACCTGACTGCTGCCTGCTTTCAAGGTATTGCAGAGGCTGAGGTGGGGGCCTACATTCACCTTAGCTTAGATTTCAGGATGGAGTATTCTAGTGCCATGGAACTTCTGAGCTTCTAATATCAAAAAATGAGAAATTAAAACTTTTTTTTTTTTTAGTGGTGGTGGTGGTGGTGGTGACTTTTTTCACTTGAAAACAGCAAGAAAGTCATAAAAGAATAAAGATAAAACAATAGGAAAAAAAGAGTGCAAAAACAAATTTGTATGTTAAGGTCAAATGTCCATTCTAAATTTTTTTTATTTATTTTTTAAAAAAATGTTATGTGGAGAAACACCAAGGGTGTCTATATACAAGCCTACACCTCTATGCTCCCTTTAAACAAGACATTTTCTAGTTATCCCTTGTTCTATTGCATTATTTCCACTGTGAACAGTTTCAACGGTATTCTTCTACTAAAATATCATACTGTATTAACAAAAGAGAAAATGTTTCTTTCATGCACTTCAAGGTATCACTTAAAAAAAAAAAAAAAAAAAAAAAGTCATAGTCTCCAATCCGTTCCATGGAAAGAAAGTAATGGGATTAGATCACTATCAGAGTTTCTTTCACTGAGTTAAATGAGCAGACTCTTACTGAAAAGGACTATGCTCTTCAATACAGCAGAGTAAGGAAACACCTTTCTTGGTTTTATAGTTAGATATCCTCATTGTGGTTATTGTGTTTAGTCATTATCAAAACCTTTCCTTCACCTAGACTCAAAAATTAAGAGCTCCTTAAGACTATAAAAAGAACAAGAATTCTGAACAAATGTTCTGTCTGGGATTTTAAATTATTGTCTTCATTTTTAAGTGACAGGATCTAATTTTGATCCACATTTCATACCACTTGTTCCACCGTATCTGAACATGTATTTTTATGTCTTTATTTTACAATTCAGACACTTTATAGACATGCAGTGCATGTGGTTTAGATGACCACTGCTGTACAGTGACAATACATAATTAACCAAAATGTGTTAAATTTAGTAAGATTATTTCAAACATATGGAAGGATTTATTAATTAATTTCTAGAAGGATAATCTATCTTTAATCTGATTAGAACAGAACATTTAAATAAATCAATTACATTAGCTTGTCGGGTCTACTGTCTGTGATTTAGTTTTAGCTCATGCTTTTATCACACATATAGAACCATTCAAAATGTAATATTGCAGGAATTTTTATTGAAAAAGAAGATTCATCAATATAGAAAAAAGCTACCATTGACAAGATGATCCCAAGTTTAAATTTTCACTTGACACGCCATTTATCTTACTAATTTCACATACGTTAATAGATATAAGAAGTCATAGCATAAATTTAATATTAATTTCTTATTAAATTGATAACTTTAATCACAAACATTCTTTACTAATTTTTTTTTGTAGATTATTTAAAAAGTATTTTCCGTTTCTATATAAATTTTCTCTTAATGCTTATGCAAGTATCGTATATATATATATATGTTGTCAACCTTTTAAGAAGGATTTAGATTTGACAATATGAAAAATAAGTATTTTAATCTTTATACAACTTCTTCCTCATCTATCTACATGGACTTTGCATTTTGTACAAATTGCATTTCCTGCACTGTCAAGGCTCTCCTTTCATCCTAGTTTCTGAAAAGTTATATAGATTGAAGTAAGTTTTACTACATAAAAATATAAACTAGCAAACAGAATGTCTGTGGTTCAGCTTCTACTGGTTTACAGTTTTCTGTCTTAGGCACCAGGAAATCTTAGATATCATGTTACCAAGAAAGTAATGGCAAATTATCAGAAAACAGGGAAAAGCAGCAAAAGTGATATTGGAAGCTGGAGGGAATAACTTCAGAGTAATGATGAATGAAGATAAAAATAAAA
This sequence comes from Anser brachyrhynchus, assembly GCF_964034855.1. Taxonomy (NCBI): domain Eukaryota; kingdom Metazoa; phylum Chordata; class Aves; order Anseriformes; family Anatidae; genus Anser; species Anser brachyrhynchus. The sequence continues at coordinate 177,768,864 of NC_137694.1, read as the reverse complement.
GAGTTTAACTAAACAATAACTAAGGGGAATGAGAGAATGACAGTGAGACAGAGCAGGAGAGAAAAGACATTATTGTATATGGAAAACAGGCTATCCTAGAAATAATGATCTGAGATTAACAAATGGAAAGTATAGACTGAATTTTGGTAGATATCCTGACAGGGAGATTTATTAGGATATGGAATACTCTCCTAAGTGTAGAAGTAGAAGATTCATCATCTGGTGTTTTCTACACTGCAGAGGACAAAGCACAGGGAAAAAAAAAATGTAGTTGGAGAAAATCCTGCTTTGACAAAGAGATGAAATGAATAATCTAATAGGCCCTTTCCATCTCCAACTTGTTGCTATGAAACTGCCAGAAAAGACTAAATTTAATCTTCTCAATGTCTTTTAGTCTTTAATACATAAATTATTTTAATCTTTCCTCTGCATTTTCTGCTTCTCTTTCCTTTAACACAGATTTAGAAGAGGTATTTAAAATGTTTTCATACTATTTCCTCTTCTTCAACTGCTGATTTTAGTTCTCATTTGAACAAAACGTTAAAATGAATGGTGGTTATCTGGGTATTAGAACTGAGCAGGATTTTTTTTCATTTAAAAGCTCTCTTGGAATTTTCACAATTTTCACAAAGCTCTTGTAAAATTTTAGACTGTAGTTCTAATTCAGAAAAATAAATAAATAAATAAGCAAACAAATAAATAAGTCTGTAATTACTAGTCATTTTTGAACATTTTATTTTGAAAATATGTTCAAAAAATGGCTCAGGCAAGTATTTAAAAGAATCAGAGTGGAAGGTAATATAAGTGTCACTGAAATCTTTCAGGCAGTAGATTTAACTGTCTTATTGTTCTTGATTTTGTTTTCATTTCTATATTCTGTTTCCTTTTAACGAAGGGTAATGGCGATGGATGCTATATTTTCAATGGATCATACAAACGTGTTGCAGTGAAGTTACCAAGCTGGTGTACCACCTTTTCTTTGACATAGTATTCACAGAGCCTCAAGTGTCATAACTTTTTTTTCCATATCAAAATGGAAAAGTGAAAGGAGACGAAAAAGTGATTGTTGTACTGTGCCAGATATACAAATAGAATAAACAATGCAATTCATGAAAAAACCACACGCCCCCAAAACTGCTGTGTTCTTTCATTTACTACTTTTAATTACTTAAAATAAATAAATAAATAAATAAATAAATAAATAAATAATAATCTGGTTAGTGTTGGAGGCCAGAGATGCAGGTGGGTTTGGAAGGTTTTGCTGCTGCTGACTTATGAAGTCCAATATAAACAAAAGTCATAATTTGAGTAATGATTAATTATTGCTAAATAAATGATAATCTGATACATTGACAGTATTCTTTCATTTACAGAAATTTTTAAAGACTAATTTTAGTTCAAATATGTGATTTTTTTACCTTTGTCTTCCTTTAAACAGCAGCAATAAGAATAGTTGAAAGTTGTTTTTCCATTATCTTAAAGTAGATTTGTCATTAATCAATTTACTATATACCATTGTTTAATAGCTAAGAGAGTCAAATAGAATCTGAGTTCACTTAGGATTTGTATCTTGACTCTTTCATCATACTTTGAATAGCTAACAACTTGCTCAAAATATTGTGTCTAACATGCTATGCAAATCAATTATCTCTGGCAAGAGTTACTTCTTTTTGCATAAAAAAAAAATAGAAAGAAAAATGGATTTGATTAGATATTTTTATAACTTACTTTACTGTTGTAATAACAAATTTCTAATACTCAACTTTAGCTCAAAAAAAAAAAAGAGAACTTAGATGATATCAAATCACATATCTTATACTACAGGCATGATTACTAACTACAGCTAAATTGTCTTCTCCCCTAAAATAAAATAACTATCATATTGACACTTTGCAACAAAATGGTTCGTGTGTGGCTATTCCCTAGTCAATTCCTAAGCAGTATTTGGAGAGCATTAGCTCTCATGAAACAAAACTTATAAAGTTGCCAAAAATTTTTGACTACTGTCCAATATGCAGATATTCAAGGTGTTCTACATTTCCAGGTATCCACCTTGAGATACCTTGGCTGGTAGACGGATTTTGAAAATGCTAAGCAGTGAAGCACTCACCTCCTTAGGAATATCCCAAGGATATTTCAGATTGGTCTACCTATTCTCTTAATGTTGTTTTATTTTTAATCTGATAGGATTTAACACATATCTATGTTTTCTCCTCCAGAAAATCTTTTGGTTTCTCTTCTCTTAAATAAATAAATAAATAAATAATAACAATAATAATAATAATAAGCAGAGAGAAAAGGAGGTTTTAAAAGAAGAAAAACATCAGAGAAAAAATCTCAAAGGAACATCTGGTGTAATAGTACTTGACAATTACTCTGGAATTCTAAGAGATCCACTATTGCATTACTTTCTACACACATGCATAAGTAGCTACCCTGATTAATGTTAGCACATGAATATGAAAAGAAATAGTGATGATTTGTAACTTGTTATAAAGGTCTGCCATAGAAACTTGCTAAAAATATATGAAAATTGCCAGTTCTTTAAGTGAGAATGGCACTTTAAAATTATAGCCTAATCATTATTAATTCTTTTAATATTTTCTGTACTATCATTACTGCAAAAGAGTTCTTTTGGGATTAGTGAAGATATCATACAAATTTCTGACATTAATTCAACATTAATTACCTGGACAACTTCTGACAAATAAACTTAAGGATTCAGTATTGTGTTTCATGTTTCAGTGCACATCCTGATTAAAAAAAAAAAAAAAAAAAAGGAAATATCTTGTTTCTTTTGGAAGCAATGAGAAAGTTAGTAGGAAGCTATATACATCCTAGGATGAGTACTAGGATGTTACTCTAGGCTACAGAAAGTCTGAGTCATGTCCTCTTTATTGGTAAAATGTTCAGAATTGTGAGAGCCGTCGCCAAGTGTGCCATTGGTAACTATATCTATTGTCTAAATACTCAATTCCTGCTTTAATTAGGCACAAGCACAGTACAGGGAGGTTGTAAAAGTTCTGGCAGCTTTTCTTGAATAATGATGGATGTGAAGATTGCTTCAAGAGGACAAACTTGACTTCCCAGTGGTGGTTATCTTGCTATAACATACGTGTGACTGACCTGAAGTTCTTTTTGAAGAAAATAGGCATAGACGTCAGAATCATCACTCCTGGGATGCTGGGAGAAGTCTTGTATCAGCTTTCTACTTTGGGGTGGCTTTCACCCCGAAAGACTTTATCAAACATTCAAATTTCTGATGTTTGTTCATAGAAAAGGCTGGACATTGTAAGAGATGGATCATAGAATCATAGAATCATAAAAGCTGGAAAAGACCTTCCAGATCATCTGGTCCAAACACCACCCTACTACTGGTGTCACTCACTAAACCATCTTTACTTTCAGGTACTCACCTCATTCACAAGAGGATTCACACTCATAATTCACAAGTGAGAATTACATGGAAAAGCCATTATTACATGGAATAATTACATGGAAAGAAAGACAAAGAAAGATTGCTCAGAATTTGCTGTTGGTTTGGAAATATGCCTTGAAATTCATGTGATTGTGTAATGGCACTAATAATAATAAAATTCTGTTTAAAAATTAATAAATATTAATTTGTTATAGAACTTTTTTTGGAAGTGTAATGAAGATGAACAAGAAAATCACAAGTACTATTGCTTTGAGCACCTTTTATTTCCATCAAAGAGCAAGAGGTTTTCCTGAATCCATTGTTAAAGTTTATAGTGAATTAGCAGAAAGGAAAAAGAAATAAAATCATACTGCAAGGGATAGAATGTTTATGACATTATTAAAAACTGGGATTGATAAACACTGTGTTGTATCACAAGATTCCTAATAGTAAACAGGAAAATAATAACTTTTTTCAATTAAAACAAACAAACAAACAAACAAACAAACACAAACAATAGATGGTGTAAGAGAGTGACAAAAATACTTAAAGCTAGGGAAAAAAAAAGAAAAGAAAGAAGAAAGAAGAAAGAAGAAAGAAGAGAAAAGAAAGAAGAAAAAGAAAAGAAAAGAAAAGAAAAGAAAAGAAAAGAAAAGAAAAGAAAAGAAAAGAAAAGAAAAGAAAAGAAAAGAAAAGAAAAGAAAAGAAAAGAAAAGAAAAGAAAAGAAAAGAAAAGAAAAGAAAAGAAAAGAAAAGAAAAGAAAAGAAAAGAAAAGAAAAGAAAAGAAAAGAAAAGAAAAGAAAAGAAAAGAAAAGAAAAGAAAAGAAAAGAAAAGAAAAGAAAAGAAAAGAAAAGAAAAGAAAAGAAAAGAAAAGAAAAGAAAAGAAAAGAAAAGAAAAAAGAAAAGAACACTATATGGAATAAAGTAGAATTATGAAGAAATACCATTGCTACTACACATGAATAGTGCACACCAGTGGCACCAGTGGGAAGGATTAGGCATCTGGAAGCATTTTGTTTGGGGATAAAATATTACTAAAATCTTCATTAAGTTATATGCCTAGGGATACCAAATTTATAAGATACAAGAGTTTTTGAAGTAAAACCCTTGCATCTAATATGCTCTCTCAGTGTTTTGTGTACCTTGTCAAAGGCAGGGAAGATTTCTGACGCAATTATTCGACTAAGCAATGCTGATATTCCAATCTAGTCTAAGTTTATCAAGTAAGTTACAGCAAAATGTTGCAGCTGCTGAGATTTTTCTAATGACACATTCCTGTACTTATCTTGTCTTGCACTTGAAGGTGGATTAGAGGTCTTAATATTTAGTTAGTTTGTTGTTTTGTTGGTTTTTGTTTTTGTGTGCCTGAATCTTATTCTTTCATATAGGATTGTTTTTTCTTACATCCAGTACAATTTCAAACGGTCTTGCCAATATACTAGCATTGACGTATCTGAAGGCATACAAAACATTATTTCACATAAGACTAAATGTATTACAAATCTAAATAGATTATGTGTAGTGATCAGAATTTTCACTTTGGTCATTAAGGCTGAATTACTAGTACAAAACCTGAAGCTGTTTTTTCTTGTAGATATCAAATGCTTAGTATGGCTTTTTCCACAATTATGGCTTGTTTCCACTTATAAGAAACAGCAGAATATAGCTAGTAGCTTGTTAAATAGCTACTGGTAAGTAAAGCTGTACTTATTAAGAAGAGAAATGACTAGTAAGATAGGTATATTGTCTTTGAAATTAAGACACCCAAGCATAGGTCATAGAATCATAGAATCATTAAGGCTGGAAAAGACCTCCAAGATCACCTGGTCCAACTGTCCCCTTACTACCAATGTTACCCCTAAACCATGTCCCTAAGCACCAATTCCAACCTTTAAATGTTGGTGTCTAAATGTAGTTAGGTACATTTGAACTAGGGATCTAAAGTCCTGTTTAAAACAGGGCAATCTTAGGATATAATTGTGAAAATTTAGATTTTCTTTATTCTATATTTTATATTTTATATTTTGCATTTTATATTTAGTATTTAGTATTTTATATTTTGTATTATTTTATGTTTTTGTATGTATAAGTATATTTAAAATCATGTAGAGTGCAAAAGATACCTCCAAAATGTTTTTGGACATGGTGTTGACAAAACAACAGCATGAAGCTCTGCCGTGGGAGGTTCAGGCTGGATGTTAGGAAAGGTTCTTCACTGAGAGGGTGGTCAGGCACTGAAACAGGCTCCCCAGGGAAGTGGTCATGGCACTAAGCCTTAGGTAATCAAGAACTGTTTGGACAACGCTGTCAGACATAAGGTCTGATTTTTGGGTGGTCCTGTGTGGAGCCAGGAGTTGGGCTTGATGATCCCTGTGGGTCCCTTCCAGCTCAGGATATTCTATGATTCTACAATTTTATGAAAACAAAATTTACTCCAGGCAGCTGAAGACAGGTACAATGACACCTAAAAATATCACTAAAAAATATAAATTTATTCAGTTAATCCCAGACATAGTCAATACTGACAATGTAAACTGGAGATAAATTTAGCTTGCCCTATATTTGACATTTAACACCCAAGTCAGTTGCCCACATACAAACACCTAGAGTCATTCAAAATGTCCTAAGATATATCAGATATATCTTAATGGAGTTGGACATACAACATATGGGATACCCAGGCTCTTCCGAAGTGACAAATAGAAAACAGGTAGAACAAATGACATTAGATATGGGTGTGCATGTGGACAAAAGAATCAGCTTCCTGCTGTCTGGTTTGCTGAATCCCTTTCAATGTTCTTTGAAATGCTTCTAGCAAGACACTCAGGTAAGTTGGCTAACTAATTTTAGTGTCATCTGACATAGGCTCTGCCACCTAATCTCTAGGTATGTGAAGCTACTATGGGTATATACAAGGTTTATTTCTTTTACCAACAGCAATGTGAGATGTATTTGTTGATAAACTGCCATAAACCTTCATAAAATCTTTTTTTTTTTTTTCCTTTTGATTAAACTCACAAGAAAAGAAAGAGAATATGGAAGTATTTGGAATTTATATGTTCCTTTTAAAATTTTTTCCCCTCTTGCATTCCTTATAAATTCACTGCCTCCTATATAGACCGTAATTTTATTTCCAGATGTATTTAGAGAAGGTATAAAATGTTCACTTGAGAAGAAATAGAAAAATTGTGGAAATGAACCTGTCTTATCTAACATGTTAAAAATAAATCTTAATTTGTGCTCTCAACGCACAAGGAAAACAGAAAACACAGTCTTTGACATCATCTTTGTTTATAGCTCAAGAAGCAAACAAACAAACAAACAAAAAAACAGTGGCTTTACACATTTAAGAGAGTTTGTGCTGGTAAACTCTTACGACCTTTTTAAGCCTAGACCTGCTATTCTTAGGAAGTCCAATAAACATAAATCATATGTGGTTTTCTTGGGTTTCTTTATTTTTTATTTGTTATTTTATTTTTATTTTTTATTTTAATTTTATTAAAAATAGTTTTTTTTTACCCCTTATAATACAGAGAATGTAATTTGAACATATTTCTGGAATTAGAATCATGCAGAATTTTATCTGAAAATATTGAGGGTTTTTCTTAGATAACAATGGCTCATTGGTATTCCCAATCCACTTGCCAGACTACGGCACAGCAACCTATTTGAGAAGTACTAGTGAGAGGAGTGACTTTTAAGAATTTTATGGCTGCTTACCTCTAATTGCTGAATTAATAGAATCTCTTTTTTTTTTTTTTTTTTTTTTTCCTCTGCTCTCAGCATAGAAGCAACTGTGTCTCACAGAATACTTGGAAACTTAGTTTACTGAAGCTTGTTTTGGGAGCTGAGCTATTCCCAGAGGATGTTTACAAAATCACAGATTTTGTAAAACAGAGATGAGATCCTGAAACTGGAAACTGTATATCCTATTATATACTTTTTTTTTTTTTTTTTTTTTCCAGAGGAGAAATCAGAGAGCTTTAAGACTGCCTTTTAATTAGAAGTTAAAAAGCTAACTGAGCCAACAGTCGGAAAAGAGGGGAGCTATTTGGCCAGGGCAGTCTAGAAGCTTTGGAGTTCCAAATCTAAAAGCATTTAGATAATGGGGAACTCCATTGCTAAACATCATGGCAGTTGAACACTTAAGCAAATTAAAGCAATTTTGTAAGCCTCTTCAGAAAAGAAAATGAAATATTTTTAATAAATAAAAACTTATTTTAATGAAAAGCCCCCAAACCTTGTAAATACATCCCATTAATATTATTCTATAAAAATATGTTTGGCAAAATCATCTGTAAATATTTGCTGTTTAACATTTTGCTAATGTCATGGTAACCTGCAATTTCACCAGGAGAAATTAAAAGTACTAATATGTGCTACCTGTTCTTATATTTTTGAAATACTTCTATACATAATTTTAAATACAAGGCTTAGTTTTCAGTACCATTGGTCAGTAAAAAGATCAGATCTTTTTCCAGCCAACATTCACTTTAATCTGTCTCAAAATCTAGAGTAAGAATCCTTCGTTAACTTATTTGCTGGGAAGAACAGCATTCTGACAGTGTAGTTTGTTAAAGTACAGTGCATGAAAATGTGTAAAATAAGTGCAAAGCTGTCCTGATGTTATAACTTTCTTCACGTACCATTGTGTTTAGAAGATATTTAAACAGTTTTAGAAAAAACAAAACCTTACATAATCATGTCACTATATCCTATGATGTCAGCATATTCTTTGGTGTATTCACTTATTAACAATTAAAATTATATCGTAGGTCATTTTGCACCAGATGATACTGAACCTGCTCATGTTAATGTAATCTGTTACATATAGCATCTTTAAGTTTAAGAAAAGAAGTGAAAGGAGTTCTGATGTTTGGTCTACAAAGATAAATTTTTAAAGACAAATTGCTTGAAAATCATGTGCTAAGGTTTTCTTCAAAAGCAAATTTTAATTATAAACATTTGGAATAAAGGGCTGAGATTTTCTTTCTGTTACCTGGTGTTTTTAGGCTCCACTACTCTGTGTAATAGTACAGCTAATCCATAAGGAAAACAACAAAGGAAAACAAGACAAATATCAAAACAAAACATGAACAAGAGAGACTTAAGTTATTCTACAATATCTCTTTCAGAAGGTTAAGTATACTCACATATCTGCCTCTCTTGTTCTTCTGAAGAATAGTGAAGCTCAGGCTAAATCAACTCCTGAATGAGCTTCTGCACCATGCATCTATTGCAGTTTCCTGGCTTGATTAGTAACACAGAAATCACAGTAAATAGCTGTGAAGCAATTATGTGAACAGAGTCCCTCTCAGATTTCTTCTCAAGTTAGTAAGTTATCATTCATGTTATTGGCAAATTTGAAATTTGCACAATTGTAGTTTGTGGATTTTAACCAAATCTTGACAAATTCAGGGTAAAGGTGCTTTTAAGTATGCCATCAGGACAGATTTTGTTTTCCTAATGGAAAATAATTAAAAGTAGCAAGACGTTAAAATTCTCAGTGCTGAGGTAGCATATTGTCCAAATATTTAATCAGCGTCAAGCAGGCAGATTTGAAAGGCCAAAGCAAGCCATTTCAAATCAAACATCAAATTTCCTGCTACTTAGGAAAGCAGCTGACATACATGCAGCACTGAAGGCAAGATGGTACACTTCAACCAAAGATAAGCATTTTTTTCTTCAGAAGTGTCAGAACAGGAAATGTTTTTTGAAAATATATTCTTCCCAAATCTAAGTTATTTATATAGATTCTACAGAGTTATAAAATTAGAGAATATCCCCCCTAAGAACAAGTCTGATTGTAATTTTTGTGGATGCAGCAATTTTTTCTTTATAGGAAGAGGAATATATAACCCAGCTGGAGAGCAGGCTTTGGTAAGACTGAAGTAGAAGATAGGTAAGATTATTTCATAGAACAGTTTTGTAAGTATGCTGCTGACATAAACTGATCAGTTTAAAGACTAGTTGGTGCTATGAATAATAAAGTCTATTTATTCTTTAAAATTGGAAGATGTCCTTTTCATGCTAGAGGTGAGTTCTGCATAAGGAAATAATTTCTTTTATAGCTTCTTTTTGTTATAGAAAGAATGATGTTTTGCTTGAGTTTCCCTCATATCATCAGAACTTTAAAGAAAATGGGTACAGATTTCACCCTAACTACCCTTAAAGAAGAGGAATTTTCTAGAATGTTTTCTGCAGTGGAAGATATAAATGAGTTCACTGTCCGGTCTTTTGCCAATGCTGGATTATTTTTCCTCTCCCTTGCTCCTAATAATGTTTTGATCCTATGTGCTGTCATTCACAGTAAATCTAAATTGCAGGTTGTGGTAGAATTCAACTTTTTTTTTTTTGATATAGTTTTGGAGCATGAATTAATACTTGTTATTGTTAAAAATCTACCATGAGATCTGAAGCATTTGTTTACAGTTTTAGTGATCTGGCATGCCCTGCTTCTCAGGAGGATGAAATTACTTGTATAGTTTATTTTACAGTGCTTTAATAGGTAATAAAAGATAAATTCTTCAAGCTTTAGATGATCTTTCACAGTAGCGTTTTCATTATCCATACAATCTTTCCCATTTAATAAAGCACATCGTATCACAAGATACATTGCTTATTGCATGACAGGAAATGTGTGCTAACTTCTACAATGCATTCATAAAATTTTAGAAGCTCATTTATTTACGCTGTTGTTGCAAGTAAGGAACATTATGCTAAAATAAGGAATTCAGATGTTGATTTTCTCTTTGAAGTTAATAACTACCTGTAAATATCTATTAGGCATTGTACAACTTTAGTTGTGAAGACACTAAAATTCTTCCTTTCATTACAAGTCTTTCCTCCCTCCCTCCCTCCCTCCCTCCCTCCCTCCCTCCCTCCCTTCCTCCCTTCCTCCCTTCCTCCCTTCCTCCCTCCCTTCCTCCATTCCTTCTTTCTCTCTCTCTCTTTCTCTCTCTCTCTCTCACTTTCTCTCTCCTTCTCTCTTTCTTTCTCTTTCTCTTTCTCTTCTTTCTTCCTCTTCCTCTTCCTCTTTCTCTTTCTCTTTCTCTTTCTTTCTCTTTCTCTTTCTCTTTCTCTTTCTCTTTCTCTTTCTCGTTCTCGTTCTCGTTCTCGTTCTCGTTCTTGTTCTCGTTCTCGTTCTCGTTCTCTTTCTCTTTCTCTTTCGTTCTCGTTCTCGTTCTTTCTCGTTCTCATTCTCGTTCTCTTTCTCGTTCTCCTTCTCGTTCTCCTTCTCTCTCTCTCTCGTTCCTTCTCTCCTTCTCTCTTTCTTTCTTTCTCTCTTCTCCTATTAGTAAACGTGATTTAAAACTCTCTAAAGACAAGGCAGAAGATTCTGGAAACTAGTCCATTAGCCTGATTTGTAAAACAGTCTCTACCAATCTATAGTTACGAACATCACATTCTGAATTAAAGCCTCTTTTAAATATGCAGCTATTCAGTCATCCATCTAAGGATGTACAATTGCATGCATTATTGAGTTATAATTGGAAATCTCTGTTTAAAGATTAAAAATAGTAAAAATAATAATAAAAAATTGCTTTGTATGTGTTGTGGTTTAACCCAACTGTCAGCTAAGCACCACACCGCTGCTCACTGACTACCCATCATTCTCTCCCATAACGGTGAGAATTGGTAAAAAGGTAAAGCTCATGGGTTGAGATAAAGGCAGTTTAATAGGACAGAAAATGAAGGGAATAAAAATGATGATGATGATAGTAGTAGTAGTAGTAGTAGTAGTAGTAGTAGTAGTAGTAGTAGTAATATACTGATAAAAATACATACAGAGGAAGTGACGGACAATGCAATTGCTCACCACGAACCAAATGATGCCCAGCCAGAACCCAAACAGCAGAAGCTCCCCTGTCCTGGTTGTGTCCTCTCCCAGCTTCTCGTTCATCCCCAGTCTCCTCACTGTCAGAGCAGAAATGAAGCAGGGAAGTCCTTGGCTTTGTGTAAGGACTGCTCTGCAACAGCTAAAACTATTGTTATGTTATCAACATTATTCTCATCTTAAATCCAAAACACAGCACCATACCAGCTACTAGGAAAAAAATCAACTCTATCCTAGCTGAAACCAAGACATCAAATTATTTCATCTTATTATTGATAATATTGCTCTTAATTCTACCTTATAGCTAAGTAACTGTCTCTAATATTAAAATTTAAATAACAAGTTAGAAATAAAACGCATGCATTTTCCTTTTTCCAAGAACTTTTCAAGATTTTTTTACAAAAAAAAAAAAAAACTTTCTGTCAGCAGGAAAGATGTTTTATTTAAGCCTTCATCTCTCCTGAGTGTGCTTCTCAGAAGAAAATAATTGGTTATTTGTTATTTGAAAGATGAAGGTGGTGTTAGAAGACTTGACTATTACTCTTTCCTTCAGATTCTATACAGCAATAGAAATTAATTCTAATGTCTTTGATGTTTCTGTGTGTAGTTTCCGTATCTTTGGTACTTTAGGGAATATATATTCCCAGCTGCATGCAAACTATTTTGTTATATGCAGAGAAAGGCAATGTGATTTGCTTTTGGTAATCTCTCCCTTTATGCTTCTAGGCATAAATTATTTTGATAGAGTTAACTGCCCACCATTTAAAGAAAATATTTTGTTGTGACACTTTGGTTTCACACAGTATATTATTGTACAAATTATGTAGCCTATTCAATTATCACAGCATGCCATTCTGTCTTGGTTTCAGCTGGGACAGAGTTAATTTTATTCCTAGTAGCAGGTATGGTGCTGTTTTGTATTTAGGATAAGAATAATGTTGATAACACTCTGATGTTTTAGTTGCTGTTGAGCAGTGCTTAGCAGTGAAAAGTCAAGGACTTTTCAGCTTCTCATGTTACCCTGCCAACAAGGAGGCTGGGGGTAAACAAGAAGCTGGGAGGGGACACAACCAGACAGCTGATCAAAACTGGCCAAAGGGATATTCCATACCATATGGCATCATGCTCAACTATAAAGCTGAGGGGAGTTGGCTGGAGTGGTCTTCTTTTGCTTGGGGTCTGGCTGGGCATCAGTCAGCGTGTGTTGAGGAATTGCATTGTGCATCATTTGTTTTGTATATTCTTTTATCACTACTAGTAGTAGTAGCATGAGGAGGAGGAGGAGAAGGAGGAAGAAGAGTATAGTTATTCCCTTCCTTTTCTGTCCTATTCAATTGCCTTTATACCAACCCACAAGTTTTAACTTTTTTTCCAGTTTTCTTCCCCATCCCACTGGTGAGGAGTGATCGAACGGCTGTGTGGTGCTTAGCTGTCTGCTGGGTTAAACAACAGTTAAACACAGGCCCTAGACTTAACACTTGAAAGAAAACAGCAACGATAACAAGTATTAATATTAATTATTAGAAAGATTTCCTTAAATGAGATCTAAGAACGACCTAGAAATTTTAATATTAATCTGATAAATATTAATTAATTTTAACTTCATGTAGTGGGTCTCAGAGAACAGGAGTAAATACTCTGTTGTTTGCTTGACTATCCGCTGGATAAGATTACCATTTGGATATTTTTCATGATTATTATGGAGCATGGAGAATGCGTTTGGCAATAGGTTTGATCTAAAAATCTGTTTAGTCATTTTAAGTCTTCTCTTTGACTTAAGAATGACTTTTAAAAGAAACAGATACGATCTTTGATAAAAGTATTTTACCACCCATAACACAAGCATAGACAGGAGAGATTTACTGTTAGGAAAGATAAACTAACTTTAAAATGATTACGCTAATTAGATTGAATTTCAAAAAAGGAAAACATAGAAAATCCAGCCAGAGAGTCATGGGACTTGGTATGATCTCATATATTTATATATAATGGTCTCATAGTAGGTCTTTTTGGGTAAATTTTTCAGAACAGGTATATCAAGAGCCTGACCTAAATGGTGAAAGTTTCCCTGTTATGTCTACATTATGCAAATATCATCTCATTTAAATATTGTAAGAATGCAAATTTAGTCTTAAGCATGACCAAAGTGCAACCTCTGCAGCATGCAGGGTCTCATGTTCATACACAACTACCTGGACACTGAAGGCTTTTCATAGACAGCCATTTTACAGTCGACAGAAACAAACCTGTACAGTTTAACACATATTTGGGGTACAGTTTTATCTTTTTCCTACTATCCTTCTCCCTGACAATGACTCAACTAGGGACTGCTTTCACCCAGTAATATGGATGAAGCTGTACTGGCTGGTAAAATGAAAAAATATTTATCCTAGACTGTTCTGGACTAGAGCTTTTCTATGCCATTTACTCTTATAGCCAGAGAACATGGACTCTTTTAATTTACAAGTACAGATGTAGGCTTAGATAACCAAATACTATTCAATATTAAAGTGAGGTGGAAAGCATTTGAATTTATGGAAATTAATCTGTTCCCAGGACTTCATAATAAGATTGATAAGAAATGTGCTGAGAATAATTCAAATGAATTTAGAAATAACTGGAAGGTGTAAAATTCAAATTATTATAGTAATTTAAACTATAGTAATTCTCAGGAAAATCACATTTAGAGTGAACTTCTAATTTTTTACACATATTTTATTGCTGAGGTTTTTAAGTACTTACTATTGACTTAAACTTGTCTTTGGAAGTTAATGTAAATTTTACTTTTGTCCATCATTTTGTCAGGAACAATCTGGAACATTCTTGACAACTCCACTTTTTAAATGCATCCTTACAGGTATTTCCACCACGAATATTTTCTTGCTGAAACTATAAAATCCTTAATATGGTAGATACCTTAGTTTCATAAAGTTTCTTTCTGGAGCCAAGGCCCAGAAGCAAGTTTGATCAAGTTTCTGAACATGTAAATAGTAATTTGAACAAGTCTTTTCCATCTGGAAAAACAGATTACCAATAATCTGAAAGGTCTGACATTCACCGATCTTAATTACCCATTAGTTCTTCCTTCAGGTAAAATATATATATATTTTTTATTATTTTTTTTTTAAGCCAGCACTCAAACTTACCTTATCCAGTTGGAAATAATGACAATAACAAAAACAACAATAACAACAAAAACCACTATGCTTGTTTTATCAGCATATGTAATATATGTGTTTATGTATTTACAGATGAGGAAATGGAAAAACACATCTGCAGTGGAAATCATCTCTAAAATGTAAATACTTACATTTAACCTAGCAATCCTACATTCCCCCCCCCCCAAAAAAAAAAAAAGAACAAACAAACAAAACTTTTAGAACAAAGGTCATTTAAAGCAGTTGTCTGAAATCTCATACAAATAGTTGCCTTTAATTTACTTATTTCTCTCCATCTGCCCAGTACGAAGGTTTGGGTTGCCTGTCACATGGATGTGCACAATGCAGCCCTGTGAATCTTGAATCCTACCACTCTTATACAAATATTTTTCAGAATATTCTTAAATTGGCTAAGTTTTCTGAAAACTCAAGAATTATAAATGTTGCATTATTTAAGGCAAGAACTGTTTCACTGTTACTTAAGATGATTTTTAACACATCCATAGCTGTTCAGAGCTATGTTAAATATGTCAACATTAATTTGTACCATGCAGTGTAGGCCTACTCTGAGTGCAGAAAAAGTATAAAAAGGGGTAGGTATATAGAGGTCTTTTCTTTTTATTATTTTTATTTTACATTACTATGAACTTGGATAAGGCATAAATTGAATTCCAGATGTAGGCATTGTTAAAGTAGCATAATTCTTTGGACAGATAGACAGAAAGTGGTCATGGTCCCTTTGCTTAGTATGTTATTCTAAAGCCCTGAAAACTGAAGGCAGCCACTAACATCATGAGATATTATAATATGTGGGCTGCCGCTATCCCTATGGGTAGGAGCAGTCACTACTCCCAGCTCTATTCATCTTCACTGTGACACAAAGGAAAATTCAAATCTGAATCCTCAGAGGTTTGGTCTCAGACCTTACTCTCACAGATCCATCACTCCTCTTTATCCTTCCCCTTTCTTAGACAGGTATGGTTAGGTATCTTAGCCTTGAGTGCAGAAAAACTCACTTTTAACTGCAGAGTTTAAAAGGCTTGGTAAGTTATACTGAAAACAAGCTGTTTTTGAAGAGAGAAGTTTCATATGTGTTTTCTTACCACCTTTGCAGAAGCACCAAGGACTTGTGCACAGCTGGTGAATAAAACCATAGGAAGATACATGACTTTGTATCATAGAATCTTTTAGGTTGGAAAAGGCCCTGAAATCCATTGAGTCTAATCAGCCACCTAACACTACAAGTCCACTGCTTAGCCATGTCTCTAAGTGCCTAATCCATGGCTCTTAAATACCTTCATGGATCCTTCATGGATTTGTGCTCCAAATAGAATCGTGACTTGCAAAGACTTAAGTTCTTCTATCACTCAGCAAAGAAGTAAGAATACATTGGTTTGGAAAAGAATGTGAAGAATGTTTCATAAATTTACACCATTCTCATTTAAGTAGCTCTGAGGAAGAATCACACCTCAGAAAGGCATAACCTAGCCCTGCTCTGGAGAGGAGCCTTTATGAAGATACAAGAATTTGCTTGACTCTGCAAGTTACATTCCTTTCCCACTGTGTTTAGATTAGTCCAGACCCTGATCACTTTCTTACTGCCTATTGGTATGGGACAAGAAGACATACCACTTCCCCTGGGCCACTACATTCCAAAACAGAAACTTAATTACTTTACTGAATTTAAAGTAATTTACAAGATTCTTTGGCCTAAACTCTGGTTTCTGTTGGTTTTTTAAGATCAAGTAACTCATAAAGTTTCAGGCTGCTGCTTCAAAGTCTGTAGCTCTCCCACATGTCCTGTATCAGATTCCTTAACTTATTGGTGAAATTCTGTATATTCCAATCATTTCAAATGCTGCAGTATAAAGCAGGAAAACTAGATCCTGTACACTGTTTAGCAGAGCTTTCAATCTATTTTAATTACTGACAAATTGAAAAAGGTTAAAGAGACCAAACTAAGAATGTTGAAATGTTGTATATGCATAAAAAGATACGACGAGACTTTTATTAGTATTTATAAATAATAAATTCTTCATAAATATTTTCATGACAGTATTCTTACACAGAATTTGGCAGATGAATATATTAATACACCTGGTCCAAGTATAAAATTTTCAGTTCTAAAATGTTCAAGTCTTATTAGCTCTTAAGCTGAACAGGTTG
The DNA here is from genome assembly GCF_964034855.1 of Anser brachyrhynchus. Classification (NCBI taxonomy): domain Eukaryota; kingdom Metazoa; phylum Chordata; class Aves; order Anseriformes; family Anatidae; genus Anser; species Anser brachyrhynchus. The sequence goes on along the minus strand of NC_137694.1, from coordinate 177,752,283 downwards.
GGAGTATTGATATAACTTTCTGAGATAAACAGCAATTTTCTTTGGCCTCTTGGACCAGCTTACATATAGCTGGTTTCTAGCTTATACTTTTCAAAAAGGCATTTTCCAAGGCATTTTCAGCAAAGCAGTTTCTTTTGATACATCTCAAGATGTAACTCTTAAAATGTATATATGTAGTATTGGGAAATCAGAGTAACTTCTGTTTGTTGGGTCTTTTTCCTTGCCAAAATTGTATTGTTACTGTTTAGCATCTTCTGCCAGTGACTGTCTATTCTGTTTGAAGCAGTAACACGTCTTTCAGACAGACGATGATTATGTGAATATGCTTTTCTCTCTAGGGAATAAATATACCATTCTCTGTAGGGAATAAATAAATAAATAAATAAATTAAAAGTGAACTTTGATTACAGATATTCTACATGGAAACAAAAAGCCCTCTATGATATATTTGTCCAGTTGACATTGTTCATTCATACTCAGAACAGGTTTTCACTAGTATTTTGGATAAAAGAGCAGCTTCAACAACTAGAGTTTAAATGAAAATACACCGTAAATTCCACTGAAGAATCATCTTTGCTCATTTGTTCTCCTTTTATATTTTCTCCTTATACCTCTGCCTTTATTCATTTCTTTATTTTTCCTCTTATTATGACAGTATTGCTGAATACTGACAAGACTCTGTATTTTGTAAACAGCTCCAGGCTATCATGTGATGGTTCTAGGGACTAGAGCTTCACGGAGCTGGATTCAAAGTGCCTCAATTCTATGTGGACATACCAGAAGCACCTTTGCATATTTATTTAAGCTTTCTGAAGGATTTAATTGATAAACTAACAAATACTATACTTATGCAATCAAATATTTATCAAATCATATTCAAAAGGTATTGTCAGGAGTAAAAGACAATGTTTTTTTCCTTGATGCAATACAAAGTATTCAGTGAAAATCAAAACATCACATTAAGAATGTACCTTGTTGAGTAATAGCCTGCCTGAAACATCCATCTAGTCTTAAAAATAATAATAATAATATGTGTTTTGTTGGTGATATATGGGTTTCCCTATAGTTTAGAAAGAAAAAAAAATACGTGTTGCAAATTTGGGCATAAGATCAGAGGTCCTATTACACTTCCCTTAGGTGGTAATGTCACTGATGATCCTTTTCCCACTCTTTGGACTTAAATTACAAGCCTTCTAAGTCAATGCCATATATCTGTGAAGTCTACCACAATGACACCGAGTCTTATTCAATGCTTCCAACTGCTGCTGTAATAGAAAAGGTAATAATAAACAGAGCAGCAATAGGCATATTGAAAACACTAATGTGCTGTTCCCAGATAATGTGCAAGTCCCCCAAATTCTGAAACTGTTGAATAAATCTATTTCTGAAAATACTTTGCACAGCTTTAATACAACTTTAATCTTTACATATTGACATTTTCAGAGGGGAAAGCAGATAAGTAGACATGTCATTTAAAATAAAAATCTAATAGAAAAGAATGTACTGATGATAACAAGCACTTTAGGAGTCTAACTAATTTGATGGAAAACAGGAGATGACTGTGAAGAGACAACAGCATGTAGTAAGTTCAGACAGATTCTTTTACTGAGCACAGATAGCCGGTTTAAGAAACAAGCTGCCAAAGCCAGTAATGGTAGTAGAGCGTGAGATCAAGTGGGAACTGAACAAAATATTGGAAAAAATACAGAGAAGATACAGACACTAACTAAATTTATTTCCTACAGATTTCAAAGCCTTGACAAAACTTTAACCATTTGGCTTCCAATAGAACATTTCAGGTTACCTGTACCTTGTTCAGCTTTTTGAAAATACACAGATAGTAAGGACCTATGAGGTTGGATCTCTCATATTTCTGTTCCTGTCATGCTTCCTACTGTGTATATGTTACGTATGTATATACTATACATAATACAGTAAAATATATAACTATATTCAAAACAAAATGGTATGACAGCTGCGAAGGAGAAAATAATTTCATAATAGATGATTATGGTGAATTGTCAGGAAGAAGGTATAAATATTTAAGGAACTTAGTTACCAAGTTTCAGGAAAGAAAATGATTTCACTAGAAAAAAAATAAAAATAAAATGTATATTCACTCATGTCTGAAGGAAAGGACAGTAGCAATGAATGTTGTATTTACATTAAAAAAAATGTTTAGTTGCTACATTTTCTAAGTACAGGCATTTTCGAATTTAAACGTAGAAACACAGATTCATAGAATCATAGAATACTCTGAGTTGGAAGGGCTCAAGTTGAAATCCTGGCTCCACACAGCACCACCTAAAAATTAAACCATATATTTGAGGGTGTTGCCCAAACACTTCCTGAACTCTAGTACGCTTGGTGCCGTGACCCTGAAGAGCCTGTTCCAGTGCCCAACCACCCTCTCAGTGAAGAACCTTTTCCTAATATCCAACCTGAACCTCCCCTGTTGCAGCTTCATGCCATTCAAATGGGTCCTATTGCTGGACACCTGAGAGAAGAGATCAGCACCTGCCCTTCCACCCCCCTCATGAGGAATCTGTAGTCTGACATGAGGCCTCTCCTCAGTCTCCTCTTCTCTAGGCTGAACAAAATAAATGACTTCAGCCACTCCTCATACATCTTCCCCTTCAGACCATTCACCATTTTTTTGCCCTCTAGTAGTTTTATGTTCTTAGGTAAATCTATACTAAAAATAAAATAATGTTAAAAAAGAGAATTAAATGCTTTGTTTGACATTTTCTGCATTGTTTCCATGGCTCTATATAGCCATGGAAAACTTCAATCTGGAAAAACGAGCCAAATGATTGAAATATTTTTGTTTGAACAAGCTTTATTATGTGTTCACTATACAATATCTTCTGTGTTATTATCTACATCATTTATTTCATTTAGCCATAGCACATTTTCTTTTACCAGCCATTTTATCTCACATTTCAGGTTATGTATTGTTTTCATTGGTTTACGTCTTTTGCCTTGACTTTCCTCTCTCTCGTCATACAGTTGTCAGTGCAGTGTAATACTCCGTATCAGAGAAAGGCAGTGCTTCTCAGGAAAGACTGAAAATAAAATACATTTTTCCAGGGGTATGTAAAGGAAAAATAGAAAGCTTGTTTTATGTCCTTTCATAGTTGCTAGGGCAAATAATGCCCAGGAATTATCCAGAATTCTTGAAAGGTTAGAAATACAATGTTATTGCTCTAGACAGGAGAATGTGCTTATTTTGCGTTATATTTTCACTGACAACTTGCTATTTTCTTTTGATGCTGGATGCCATCTTAATTTGTTATTTTTCTAAAAGGAAGGTATTTTTAAAAATACAATATTTGATCTGTTTGGTTCTACAGCAATGAGGTCACTTATGAGAATGGCGAACTCACGTTAAAATTATGTCTTGGATATTATTTGTCCTGAAGATAACAAGAGTGAACATGTAATGTCCCAATGTGAAAGGTAACGAGGTAACTACTTGACCCCTCAATATGGGATTCTTTTTAGGAATGATGTTAAGGTATGCAGTAACACAGGTCCTAGACTGAGATTTAACTAACTGTTCAGAACTTGAAAAATTATGGGACAGGATATGAGAATTTGCTGACCTTAACAAGTAACAGAGGAAGAAGCTGACTAAAGTTACAGATAGTTCCATGATGGATGGCCAGCTGAATTTCACAGACGGTTAAGGGAGTTACGTAAGAAATAGCTGGTCTTCATGGGTAATGAAAGTAGACTATTGGGGATGTTTTGGCAAGGAAAATATTACAAGGCAACAGTACCTATGTAGCTTTGTCAGTAGTTGTGGTGGTTTTACTCAGGTGGGCGGCCGAGCTCCACCACAACCGCTCTCTCACTCCCCCTCCTCTAAGAGGAACGAGGAGAAAATACGATGAAAAGGGACCAAGGGTTGAGATAAGGACAGGGAGATCGCACAGTAATTATTGTGATGGGCAAAACAGACTCAGCATAGGGACATAGTAAGATTTATTACCTCTTACTAACAAGCTAGAGAAGTGAGAAACAAAGGAAAGAAACCAAAAGCATCTTCCCGCCATCCACCCTCTTCAACCTCCTCCCCCCGAGTGGTGCAGGGGAATGGGGGAATGGGGGTTATGGGCAGTCTATAGCACTTCTCCGCCACTCCTTCTCGGTCACTCTTGTCCCCTGTGCTGTGGGGTCCCTCCCACGGGATAGAGTCCATGCCGAACTGATCTGGCGTGGGCTTCCCACAGGCAGCAGCTCTTCAAGAACTGCTCCAGATATGGGTCCGTACCACAGGGTCCATCCCTCAGGAGCAAACTGCTCCAACCTGGATCCCCCCCGGGCAGCAGCTCCTGCCAGGTCACCTGCTGCTGCGTGGGCTCCTCTCCACAGGCTACAGGTCTGGCCCGGAATCTGCTCCAGCAGGGGTCTTCCACAGGCCGCAGTCTCCATCGGTGCAGGTCCACCTGCTCCACCATGGCCTCCTTCACGGGCTGCAGCGTGGAACCCTGCTCCACCGTGGTACTCCATGGGCTGCAGGGGAACAGCCTGCTCCACCATGGTCCTCACCACAGGCCTCAGGGGACTTCTGCTCCGGCGCCTGGAGCACCTCTCCGCCTCCTTCTTCACTGACCTTGGTGCCTGCAAGGCTGTTTCTCACTCCTCTCACTCTCCCAGCTGCTGTGTGGTGCAATATTTTTTCTCCCTGTCTTGAATATGCTCTCACAGAGGTGCAAAACAGCATCACTTATTGGCTCAGCTTTGGTCAGCAGTGGGGCCCTTACCAAACATGGGGCAGCTTCTAGATCCTTCTCACAGAAGCCACCCCTATGGCCCCATGCTACCAAGACCTTGCCACGTAAACCCACTACAGTAGTACTGCATAAATCTGAGATTGCCTAGGTTACGAACAGAAATACTAGATTTAGGTAACGATGCCATAAAATCAGTGTGTTTTTAGTCTGGACAGAGACAAAAGCTGAGAAACGGAGGGATCAAGATGAACCACAGAAGTGTAAGTATTTTTATATTCACTGGACATAAAGAATCCAGGTCACTTAGAAACTTAGCAGACTTGAACACTGTATATTATAAAACCTTTACTATCTCAGATTATATTGCTTTTCATAGGGATGGCTGTCATTTACATTGCCAATATGTACATTGCTAAAGCAACCTAGAGTACATGTTAATACATGCTACACCATTTCCAATGAGGGTGATTAAAGTAGTCTTACTGTGAGGAAGAATTAACCTCTTGCTAGTTTTATTATCAAGGAAATGGGATGTCCCATTAAATTTGTAGGACTGCACACTTTATGCCCTGTGAAATTACTTAAAAAATATATATAGAAATTCCTTCTGCCTAAGACTGAGTCTAAATTTATCCCTGATTTCGGTGAAAATACTGTTTTCAAACAAATAATTACAGATTTAAAAGCATTTTTTTTCTAATTGTCTTAGTTTTCCTTCTTAAACATCTCCCCCCCCCAAAAAAAAAAAAAAATGTTGCTATATTTGCAAATAAATAAATAGGTGGTAATATTCCAGTTTGGTAATCCTAAGAATACTAAATCAATATTTTCTTTAGAATAGCTGTTCTTGGATATTACTAGCTGCAGCTAAAGCTTGGAAACATCACAAGTACATGAAGGAATGTTTGTATTCTGTTGAGGATATACTTAGTGGCTTATATAAAAGCAATATAATAGAATACTGCTTTATTGCAAATATATTTCTATATACAAAATGTTCATGGTTTAAGAGAAAAAGTAATGTCTAAATATTTCAAAGAACTGATACAGAACATTAGCAGAGAAATAAAACTTTCACAAAGAAATAACAAAGTCTTGTGAGATTGAGCAAATCTGAGCACATTTTTCTTTTCCGTAACCCACACTCACACAATTATATTATGTAGGATACATCTCTTCTAACTTAAACTTCTACAGCATTGAAGTCTACATTTCATTGTATCACCCAAAGCTCTTCTCTGCATGTCCATGTAAAGAAAAGTACTTCTAGAGGACAGTTTATTCCATTATAAACTAAATATTTAATACCAAGTGACTCTCTGTCACCAAATATCAAGCTTTTTCAGAATGCGCTATTTGTACGTCACAGGGAGGCTTATCCAGCATCTAGTGCTCCATTGAGGCAAACTATCTAGTAGGCCTGTACCACAACTACAAGCACAGGAGTCTCACCATGTAGGCTGCACAGGGGCTGAGAACACAACATTTTGGATTGCAACAGGTATTCAGTGGACCATTGAGACATCCAGTCCTGGTAGAAACAACAGCACAGCCAAAACTTCAGGCTCCTGAGCACTTTTCCATTGTGATCATGCCTAATATAGAAGGAAAGAACTCCAGGTCCATAAAGTTTTGAAGAAAATCTTTAGTGTTTGAGAAATTAATGTTTTATTCAAGTTGCTTTCTCAGAAATTGTTTACCCCAGTCTAGTCTCAACTTGTACAGAACACTTTTGAGAAATAAGCATTGTTTTTTTCATGAAAGGACTCAAGATTTCAGATGCAGCCAAAATCTTTGAAGGAATATCTGCCATTTGACAGCAAAAGGTCCTCAGCCCTTGAACGGGCCACCTGAAGAATCTTGTGCATAGCAAGGTTTTAAGTTTCTGCTCCTCCTGCAACCATGTGGCAGACCTAAATGTTGCCCCAAATCCAGAGTTCTGAGATCTAAAACTATGGTCCATGGAAAACTAAGCATAACAATATCCATGGTTTTTGTAAAGGAAATGGCAGTAAATAAAATCCTCAAAGTTTCAACTGACGTGACTTTCAGCTGTGACTGTTGTAAGATTTAAGGCAGCCCTAAATAAACCTGCTTAGCCTTGATGCCTGTTGCACAAACTGAAAGTTCTCAGAAAGTCTTCTGACTGCTATGTCAGTATCTCCTATAGAGCAACAGTCCTTTGCAATGTGTTACTGAAGCTAATAAGTAGTCCATGTTGGCATTAGAATGTTTAAAATTTGGGGTTCATCCCATTTCAGATCAGGCCAATTTCAAAGAAAACTGAATTGATATGAAAAAGAGATCACCTTTAATGTTCTTTCCCTCCTTTTGTCTTCTAAGAGGAAGATTGAACTCCACCAGGGTGTGATCACTGAAGGCCAGAGTATCTCCTATCTTGACCTCTTTAATTAGTTTGTCTGCATTGGTGAGCAACACATCCACTAGCATTTCTCCTCTGGTTGGACTGTCTATTACCTGGACCAAGAACTTATCCTCGATGCTGTCTAGGAGTCTCCTGAATTGGTTACAGCTTTCTGTGTTGCTTTTCCAGAAGACATCTGTCGTTGAAATCCCTCAGCAGGATGAGAGCCTGATGCTTCTTGTAGCTGGACCAAGAAGGCTTCACCTTGATTGGGCAGCCTGAAGTAGACACCACCAAAAAGGTTTCCCTTGTTGGCAGAGTCCCTAATTTTTACCTATAAGCTCTCAGCCTGCTCATAGCTATTTTTTTTTCAGAGACAATTCTTCGTAACCAATCAATTTCTTTACATAAAGGGCAACCCCCTTACCCCTCCTTCCTTGCCTGTCTCTTCAGAACAGTTTGTAGCCACCAGTTGCAGTATTCCAGCCATGTGATTCATCCCACCACATCATGATGATAGCAATTAGGTCATAGTTTTCTAGACGCACCATGGTTTCCAGTTCCTCCTGTTTGTTTCCAGTGCAGCGTGCACTGCTATTGAGGCGCTTCAAATGGGCTATCAGCCACGTTACTTTTTGTAGAGGAGCACACCATGACTTCTTTGAGACAATCCCCAGGTATTTACCCATTTCTTCATAATGCATCAGCAGCCCCTGGTTCTCCCCTGTCACTCAGAATTCCACCCTATTTCCCCGCTAAATAAGCTATGTTAAAGCTCTGCTTATAAGTTCAGCCAGTTTGTTGCTCGGGTCATTCTTTCTCCACTTGGTTAGGTGAGCCCTGTCTGCTGTCAGTCAACCCAGTTTCCTGAAGGTTTGTCTATGATCGCAGAAGCTGAAGCCTCAAGCATGGCACCAGCCACACAGCCAGGCATTCACCTGGTCAGTTTGTCTCCTTCTTGAACCTCCTTTGGTGACTGGGAGGATAGAGGAGAACACCACCTGTGCTCCTGGCTCCTTTAACCTTGTTCCAAAGGACATAAAGTCTCTTTGGATATTTCTTGGTCGTCTTGTTGCAACATCATTCAACCCTGCATGGAACAGTAGGAATGGGTTTGCAGGTTTTACCAGGCTTGGTAGCCTATCTATGTCATGATGAATATGGGTTCCCAGCAAGCAGCAAACTTCCCTAGAGAGATTGTCATCCACTTCTGACCTAGGGGGGACTTTGAGTTTCTGGAGCTTCATGTAACTTGGGGTCTGGGCAGCCCTTTCAGTCCTTGAGAGGCCTGTCAAGGTGTAGCTGTCTGTATAGGGAAGTTGTATCACTCTGTCTGAATTTCAGTCTCAGCCTTGGACATCTTGTGTTTTATCTTAGCATAATGCAATGTTAGCATCTTGTGCTTTTGTTGTTGTTGTTGTTGTTGTATCATATTCTTTTTTGAGGCAAGAGAGTCTTTATTACAATTGGTAAGCAAACTGTGAATGCACTATATAGTTTTGCTGACAGGTAATAATGATTTCTGTTTTGTTCCTTTGCTAGTTATTTGTATTTTTCTAGCTGTATTTTCAGACACTCTTCATCTTCAAGCTGGTAAGTTTGGTTTGTTCCTTTTTTATTTATTTATTTATTTTTTTTTTGAAAATGATTTGTAATGACTGCAAGATCTCTTGTAAATGGTAATGGCTAATTTAGAGCAAATAATTTTATATGTGCAGTTTTGTTGTTTTTCCTCATGCACACTTTTTTTTCTGATGCCAGAACAGAATTTTGCCAATTTCATTTTATTGTCCAGATACTTAGCAGTGCAAGATCCTCTGCAACTCTTTGTAGACAGATCTATTTTTTTATATCTCTCAGTAATTGCACATCATCATTGATGTAGTATGTAATCTGTATGTAATTTAATACATGTAACCTAATGTAATCTAATGTAATCTGTATGCCAGCATCTGAGTTACAGTGCTGCAGTGGTAATCAGACTTCCACCAAGCTTCTTCAGTGCCTAGTATGTCAATAATCTTATTTAAAATCCAGCCTTTCAGCTTGGCCATTTATTTCTTTGCATTTCTGTAATTTGTATAGAACCACTTATATATTTGGCCCTGTTCTGGTTGCTTGTTTTGATTTGCTCTGCTTCAATTGAATCTTATTTATAGGTACTGCTCCTATCCACTACTTTTCTGAATGTTATTGACTTTTATTCTGCCAGTTTTTGTAATACAGCAGAGATTTTATTACTTCACCCTTGTGCACCTGTTGGATTTTCCTCAGTCTCTAGTTTAAAACTTCCCCATAAACTTTATTTTAGGTCTGAGTTTTATGTGCTTTAGATGAAACTCATCCTTCCCTTATAGGCTATTTCAAAGGTTTCCCCAGTTCCTAATAAACTGAAATTTTACCTCCATAGTTGTTTGCAAATATGGTGTAAGAAACATTTGAAATAGCATAGCAGAGTGGCAGTTTACATTGCCCTTTAGGAACTTTTTCATGAATTTTGCCAATATTGTTCATCTGCCAAGTGATGATTTAGCTCCCAGAATGTACTATAATAATGTGTAGAAGTCTTGTGATGTTTGCCACCTACCTGTAGTTTTCATCATCTCTGGCATCATAAGTTGAGCATACCAAGTTGAGGACAACTTATTTATTTTTGCTTCTTTTCTGTGTATCAGATGGTCAGATGAAATCTTGATTTGCAAAGGGATCTATAGAAAATATTTTGCCATTTTTCATCTGGAAAAAAAAAAAAAAAAAAAAAAAGCAGAATTCCAATAGTTGGATTGCCTTCATCACAAGTACCAGTCATAAGTTAAATACATTACTGACTGGGAAAAACATTATTTAAAAAAATAAAAAATAAAAGAAAAAGAGAATTTAGATTCTAAACTTCTACTACTCTTTGAAGTTTTTAAGAGGCTGCCGTTGTACTGAGAATGTGGGTATCAGGTGAGGAAGCATGTTTGCTTTGCCTAGGAGAACAAATGAAATACGGGTATGTGGTTTTACAGTTTTGTATTTGTACACCTCTGTACAAAACTTTTAGATTTGTAACAAATATTTTCAGAATGGTAGATCAGTGAAAATAAATAGACAAAGGTTTTTATCAACATTTTTTCATGTATTCATCATATGTAATACTTGAACGGCATATGCCCCCTCACTTCAAGGAGGTGGCATATCTATATCATGAAACATATTCGTATTATCCAGGTGCATGTTTCCAGTGTATTTGACAGTTTGGTCTTGATGTGCAGTATTTTTCTTGAAATCTGAAGTCTTAGCGTGAGATTCAGGCTGAGAAACTAAACACCTACAGATCAATTGCATTGTCTAGTGTTAGATACCTAGTGCTATTTGACTACCCTAAGGTGTCACATACATGATATGTCATAATAGCTGTCAGAGTTGACATAGCACATACAGGACACTCCCTAAGCATCAGCTGGACACTAGATAGATGCCATAGATCATCTGAAACAGCATTAAATGTCTATGTTCAGGGAACTCTATCAAGTCTTTAGAACTTATCTGTTATATTAAATTTCCATTGACAGACAATTAAACCAATGTTATGACTGAAAACATGCACACTCTAGAAGTGAACACCACTCTTGCAGTAAAAAAAACACTACTATAAGTCTCTCATTTTATTGATGTTATTGTCTTTCTTTCTCTTTTTTCTTTTTATTTTTCTCTTTCTTTTTCTTTCTTTCTTTCTTTCTTTCTTTCTTTCTTTCTTTCTTTCTTTCTTTCTTTCTTTTCTTTCTTCCTTTTTCTTTTTCCTTCCTCCCTCTCTCCCTCCCTCCCTCCCTCCCTCCCTTCTTTGTTTCCTCCTTTCCTTTTTTTTTTTTTTTCTCCTGCAGGACTTATATTTATAGAGCGTGATCGAACATGGCTTAATGTGGACAGATTTCTGAGATAATTTGAAAGGCATTCTCACAAAATACACTAAGAGGTCAAATACGTCTTTAGGACCATTATTAATAAGTCACTTTTGTGACTTAGGAGAGACTCAGCCAAGTGATTAGGATTGGGAAAGCTACTCTTTTTTTTTATTATTATTATTAGTTATTTTTAATACTAATGTTTGGTACTACTGCACATATCTATATATTTGGATGACTATCACATCAGGATATGATGATCTGAAAGCACTCATCCAGTTTCTTTTTCCTATTTATGTCATGTAAATTTAAAGGCCTTGTTTTTCTATCATTTATTAGCAAATACATTATATTTCTGTGTAGTTTGGATTCTCTTATACTGAATCTAATGCTGAATAATCTGAATATGATTCAGAAAAATTAGAAGAAGGAATTTTGGCTTTTGTCTTGTACACTGATATGCAAAGTATTCCCTCGATTTGTGGGGTTGGTTATGTTAATTAATGTATTTGATCAACCACGACATAGAATTAATTGCATTTTTTGTAGAACATATATTTTGCCATAGCACACTTTCTGCCTCCTGCTTTACAGATTTGTTTAAGACTGTATGAATGAGAATGAGAATTATGGAGAGGTAGTAAAAAGCTTTCCCAGAAAGACCTACAATTTTACCCATTAGATTTCACTATTTGTAATTTCTTCTACTTCATAATTCACATCACTGCTTCAAACACAAAAGAGATATGACAGTGAACTTTTAGTAAATTCATATGATAATTATTCTACAAGGTACATTGTCTTCAGGACATATGAATCATATCTTCTGTAGGAGTATATTCAGTAACTTGCTCAAGAAATAAAGCCTTCTAGTAAGTACAGATATATATTACAAAAGCCCAATTCATTCATTTTCTGATTGAAGTAATACCAAGTTTAGAAAACGCATAGTATCAGAAATAGATTATGCGATAGGAATATGTTCGTAACCATCATTTATTTTAAATTTAAATGGATGTAGTAGGGGAGAAAGGCTGTAAATGAATTGAGAGGTTGCTGTCCTTTATGTAAATTTATCAATCATTGTGATAACCTCAGGCCTAATCTGATTTTAAAGATTGGCACTAAATGTGTTTTGCTGTTGTTGTTTAATTTCTATTTCTACATATTTATTTATTTGATCATTTATTTATGTGGTGGTTTCACAACGATAGCCAACTAAACTCCACCAGACCACTCTCTCATTCCTCTCCTCACAGGATGAGGAAGGGGAGAAAATATGACGAACAAACAAAAAGTCTCATGGGTTGAGATAAGGATAATTTAATTAAAGGAAATGGAAAGGGGGGGAGGAGGGGAAAAAAAAAAAAAAAAAAAACAAGCAAAGTTTGCATGGAAGCAAATAGAGAGAAAACAATTATTCTCTACTTTCTATCAGAAAGCAATGTTCAGCCACATCTTGGGAAGCAGGGCCTTAATACGTTTAGTGGTTGTTCGGGAGGACAGACATCTTCATAACCAGAGCCCTCCCCAACCTTCCCTTTCCCAGATTTTATTGCTGAGTGTGACACCATATGGCACGGAATATCCCTTTTGTCGGTTTAGGTCAGCTGCCCTGGTGATGTCCCCTCCCCACCTCTTGCTCACCCTCAGCCTGCTGGCTCGTGGGGGGTTTGAGAGAGTCCTGATGCTATGCCAGCACTGCTCAGCAATAAACAAAATGCTGGTGTAATACCAGTGCTGTTCTAGCTACAAGTGCAGAACACAGCACTGTATGGGCTGCTGCAGGGAAAGTTAACTCCACCCCAGCTGGATCCAGTACAATTCAGTTATTTATTATTGACATAGTCAAGATAGATAAACCAGGATGTCAAATTTGGCTGGAGAACAATTCTTCTCCAGAAAGACAGAGAATCATCATCTCCACTACTGTAAAACAACTTAACAGTCCAACAAATCCAAAAAGTGAAATATTAGAAGACCTTTTCTTTTTTTCTTTTTTTTTTCTTTTTTCTTTTTTTTTTTCTCTAAGTTCCAGTCAAAATTTGAACTGAATTTCAGCTTTTCCCTGTCTCTTCAGGATATCCATGTGCTAGTCAGACCTTTCATAGGTACTAACAAACACATATACATAAATAAATAAGAAATCTAAAATGTTCCTTCTTTGTTTTAATCCTCTATTCTATTATTTTTAACTCCTCCCCCCTCCCCCCCCGACACTTAGTATTTTCATGTTTTGTTTTGGTTTGTTTGTTTGTTTGTTTTTTTAAAGCTCATTATCCATGAATACTGCTTGTAACAGTTCCCTTTCTTTCCTGTGGTCACCGGCAAAGCTTCTTTTATCTCAGAACAAGCAAGCTGCAGTCACATTTTTGCAATTCATTGATGGCTGTGTGGCAGATCTCACATCTCAGCCATTACATCTGGCAAAGGAGAAAAATGAGTAGCTCCATCAGAAATACACTCTATTACCTCATTTAAGAAAGCTACCCAAGGCTGGCACCACAGAAAACATTCTTCTTTTTCTGTAACTCCAGAACATATTTTTGGCCTTTTGATTGAGGTAGCTGAGGAGTATTGAAATAAAGGCAAGTGGTCAAAATCTTGGACAGCTGAGCTGTAGCTGTGATGTTAACATCACAGTACAGTTATAATAACTTAGAAGAGTAGAAAAAAGAGCTCAAGAAGATAATTGCTATGCAACTTCTTTTTTTTTCTCCTCCTCCAACATGATGATATACAGTGATTTTTTTTTTTTAATTGAAATAAATGACAACATTTCATTTTATGGCATCCTTTAGTTTTCTACGTAATTTTTTTGGTGACACACTGCTTTCTTGACAAGTTTTAGGGAAGCCTCCCAAGGCTGAAAATAAATATAGCCCCAAATTGATACATTTTTAAAATGATTATATAATCCTTTCACTGTATTTGAGGAGGACTTAGAATTTTGTTGGTTGTTGTTGCTTGTTCTTTTATACATATATATACATACATATATAGTCTCAGTGAAAGCAACACAAAAATGTGCCTAAGTTTGTATTTCAGTTTATACATTGTGTACTGTGTGAATTCATAGAATCTTTTGTTTGTTTGTTTGTTTGTTTGTTTTTGGTGGGGAGGGAGCTTTCCTAATTAAATCAATACTCAGATACTCTGGTGGTGAGCATCTTATATAATGAATACTAATCCAGAAATATATTTCATATTTAATTTACATATCAATATGTTGTTTAGTTCAAAATGACAACATCCTTATATTAATTCTTTTCTAAATGGCTTTTTTTTTTTTGTAATTGCTACAGTAGGAGTTATAATAAATTAGAATTAATCTCAGTATGATGTAATAAGTTTTAAAAATTACTTAGGAAGTTCAGATGTTGCAATAGCTAATTTTTATGGTAGTCATTTAAGCAGTTGAGTGAAAAATAACATACCAAGTGAATTGTGTAGCAAGTAAGCAGGTGCAGGCTTGTTCTGATCCAAAACTTCTTTAACCCTGCAGGCGCTTCTCTAAACAAGAGTTAATAAAACCTGCTGAAAGATGGAAATGTTAGCCACTATTCCAGTGTTACTGCACAAATGTCTGTCATTTCAAGACGTCACTGCCCACCAGTTACTTATTGACACCTTTCAGCTGGATGTTATCACCTCACATAACAGCCAACTTGTTTCAGTATAAAGCATCCAGTTTCATGTAAAGTCTGTGAAGAGACTTTACAAGAATCAGTCCCCCACTTGTTCATTGAAATAATGGCCATAGGAACTTATGTTGGAGGGAAGATATTCTGAACATTGAGAGAGAGAAAACAATGAGTACTTCTGTATTTAGGAACTAAAAATTTGCTTTATCCTTCTAATTTTTGTTAGATAAAGAAGCAAAGTACCCAGTAAACCTGGACCAGTGCCCTGCTATTGATTTAAAAAAAAAAAAAAAGGTGTTTTTTAATTCCTTTTTTTTATATGAATTTGTATAAACTTTGCTGTAAATGTTTACTCTTATACTAAAAGAAAGTGAAAGCAAATGCATTTACAATATAATACAAATGCACCACGAGAATGTATTATCACTTGTATATGGAAAGTTAAAATACCATCTTTCAAACAAGTTATCCTTCTGAAAATCCATATGACAAGGAGCTGGTATTAATCTAGAAGGACTGAGCAGGAGGGAAAAATGCTTTGACCCTTTTTGTAGATTTTTCACAGCTCTGGTGCAGTTTTAGATTCTGTTCCTGTAACTTGTAGTTTTACTAACATTCTAATCAACAGTTGGATGAAACATTTATTTATGATCAATATCCAGTACAATCCAGAGAATTGATGGTATGACGCACAGAGCTCTGGGTCTCCTTGTGCCTTTTATTAATATTGCACCTCCTAGTTTGTTCTTACTGACATACTAACTGATCTGCCAAGTGCTTTCTCACTGTTGTCATTTTTAGGCTTATGACTATGTTTTATTAAAAAGTCAGACTCTTTCCCCTTTTTACACAGACTTGTGCTTTATTTTATTTGGACTTTATAATTCCAGCCCAGCTATGTCAACTGGTGAAGTCTTTTATTTTATTTTATTTATTTATTTTTTTTTTTAAAGCATGTTAGCCAGTATGGGAACCCCTCAGGTTTCTAAACTCTGAGGAGGAAGAACGCTCTACTTTCCTTCCTCTTTCCACTGAAGTCAGGAGCCATAAATTTGTAGAGGAGAGGTGGAAAAACAAAATGAGGAACAGGATATTTTCTGTCCTTGCTTGTCTACTAAACTATTAATCTGGGAAGATTTAGGGTTAGCGTCATCCATGGGACACCTAATTCCAGTTTATCTTGTATTTCTTTCACGAAATAAGGCTTCTTCTGGCAGAATCCTGCTATTCTGCCCATTTGGCTTGATTTCAGTCAGGGTTGATTTATTTTAGATTTCTAGAATCACTGAACTCAGTATTTGGTATTATTTGCCTCTGACTAAAAAGAATTCCTCTTAAGTAATAGTAGTTAAATACTTCAGATGGATTTGTTTCCACTGCTTTATGCTAGAGAACTAGTCTAAGGAACTTTTTCTGTTGAAACTGTTTTGGCATACATTCCTTGCTGATGGCTGGCTGGCTAGTCTGAGTAGTCAGAGATTTGGTTACAGTTCAAGGAAGTAGATATTTAACTCCATCAGTTCAAATGAAAATTTTTACTTTGACATTATCTTTGGACTTACGTTAACTGGTTATCACTTGATATTGCCAACTTTGTGTTACAACGTTTATTTTTTACCTGATATTTAATTCTAAATTACCAGATCTACACTTAAAAACAGAAGTAGATTTCTAGTCAGTTTTGTTGGAGAGACAATGAAAATATTAACCAGACATACCTTAGAACTTAATCACACATACAGTATATATATAATTATTATTATTATTTATTCCTAAATAGTTGTCCTCCAGGGGCTTGCAAGGCATGTGATAATTGTGAATAGCTTTACCCTATTCGCAGATGATAAACATTGGCAAACAGACTCAAAAGTTTGACCTGCTTTTCAAACTGAGGTGTAAGATGGAAATGCACAGAGAGTGGAAATAGGGACACATAGCCTGGGAAGAATACAGGATGCTGTCTGGATGTGTGGAGATGGGATGGAACTGAGCTTGGCAAAGGATGCAAAGAATAACAAGAAGGTATTCTATAGGTACATTCACCAGAAAAGAAAGGCCAAGGAGAATGTGCCCCCTCTGACAAACAAGAAAGAAGAACTGTAACAACAGACATAGAGAAGGCTGAGGTACTCAACAACTTCTTTGTCTCACTCTTCACTACCAGCAGACTTCCCACTATTCTCAAGTCCCTGAACCTTAAAGCAAGGGCTGGGGGAGCAAAATCCCTCCCACTGTAAGCAAAGAGCAGGTTTGATGGAAATGAGCAGAGAAAAGTCTATGGGGCCCAACAGCATACATCCCAGGGTCCTGAGGGAACTGACTGATGGAGTTGCCAAGCCTCTCTCCTTCATATTTGAAAAGTCCTGGCAGTCAGGTGAGGTCTCTGTTGACTGGAAAAAGTGAAACATCACTCCCATTTTTTTTAAAAGTTAGAAAGGAGCACCAGGGGAACTACCAACCAGTGAGACTCACCTCTGTACCTGGGAAAATCATGGAAATGGACCTCCTTGAAGCAATGTCAAGGCACGTGCAAGACGAAGATGTGATTTGAGACAGCCAGCAGGACTTCACCAAAAGCAAATCATGCCGGACCAATCTGATGGCCTTCTGTGATGGAGTGACTGCGTCAGCTGACAAGGGAAGACTGACTGATGTCATGTACCTGGAATTATGTAAGGCCTTTGACATGGTCCCACATGACATCTGAACTTGGATATACGTGGATTTGAAGCGTAGACAATTTGGTGCATATGGAATTGTCTTGATGGCCACACCCAGAGCATTGTGGTCAACACCTCTATGTCCAGGTGGAGGCCGGTGATGAGTGGTATCTCTCAGGGGTCCATCTTGAGACTGGTGCTGTTTAATATCTTTATCGGTGGGATTATCAATGAGACCGTGGGATTGAGTGTACCATCAGCAAGGTTTTAGACAATATTAAGCTGAGTGGTGCAGTTCATACAACTGAAGGAAAGGATGGCATACAAAAGGACCTGGACAAGGTTAAGAAGTGGGCCCATGTGAACTGCATGAGGTTTAACAAGGCCAAATTCAACATGCTGCACCTGGGTCAGGGCAATCCTACAAAGGGGTACAGACTGGGTGAAGAACTCATTGAGAGCAGCAGAGAAGGACTTGGGGGTTCTGGTAGATGAAAAGCTTGACATGAGCCAGCAGTGTGTGCTTGCAGCCCAGAAGACCAACTGCATCCTGGGCTGCATCAAAACAGGTGTGGCCAGCAGGTCAAGATGGGCGATTGTCCCCCTCACTTGGAGTACTGCATACAGGTCTGGAGCCCCCAAGAAAGATGTTGACCTGTTAGAGTGGGTCCAGAGGAGGGCCATAAACATGATCAGAGGACCTGTCCTATGAAGAAAGACTGAGAGAGCTGGGAATATTCAGCTAGGATAAGAGAAGGCTCTTGGAAGACCTCATCGTGGCCTTAAAAGTTGCTTATAAAAAAGATGGAGAGCAACTTTTTACGTGGGCAGATAGTTGTAGGACAAAGGGGATTTTATTTTTTTTTTTTAATTTTATTTTAACTAAAATAGGGGAGATTTAGATTAGATGTTAAAAAGGAAATCTTTACTTAGAGGGTGGTGAAGCAGAGGAACAGGTTCTTCAGAGAAGCTGTGGATGCCCTGTGCCTGGAGGTGTTCAAGGACAGGTTGGATGAGGTCCTGGGCAACCTGATCTGGTGGGTGACACCCCTGCCCATGGCAGGGGGGTTGGAATTAGATGATCTTTCCAACTAAAACCTTTCTGTGTTTCTAAGATTCTCTAAAACAAAACAAAAGAAATCTTGGAAGTATGGTGTTATGGTTTTGGCTAGGACAGAGTTAATTTCTTCAGAG